>NC_071506.1:130170294-130492794 GCF_027887155.1 Malaclemys terrapin pileata | reverse complement strand
ATCATCCCTTTACCAACTCTCTCATAAGCTAAATCTTCCCTTTGATAAACTAAACCCTTTTCAAATTATTCCAGGTACAGATTTGGTTAACAAGTATTGAAAACTGCTATGGCTTCTCTTTTATAATTACTGTTCTTGTTATGCATTGAGTTATTCTGATCAGGTGAATTCTGTTTCCATTCAGAAAGAAGTGCAAAGAAGGTGGAGGAAAATGTACAGCCCATTACAAATCCAAACTTTGATTTTGATTAATAAATCACTTGAGGTTGGAGGGGGAGCCAGGAGGAAGAAAGCTAGGTAATGAGATGCATCAGGTTTTGCTGACTTATAAAAGCTGCCACCCCAAAGAAATAAAATACAGTCAGCATGCAAAGGGAATAAAAATATGAACTCATCTTGGCTAATGGCTCTGAAAACTAGTATAAAGATATGCATAGATTACTCTGAATCTTAAAAAAACATAGAGAGATGCATCCAATTTACATAAAATGTTAACAGTAATCTTAGGGGTGAGAGACTTACTCTGAAACACAGGAATCATTAAAGGGGGTTTGTTAGCAATGGAGTCTTTGTCCTTGAGTGTTTTCTTTGGAGTTCAATTAAACATGCATGATGGTACCCTTCATGTTTTAGTTCTGCTGAGCTCAACTTATATGTAGTTTACAGTTAAAAATCACCAAAGCTACCTTTCTGGATAGAACTCTACTCTAATAAAGGAGAGAAAAAAAGAAAAGGGGGTGGGGGAGGAGAAATGTAGAAGAAAATGTTTTCTATGAATTGGGAGATTTGCCAACCCCCAGTATAATGTCTGGAATTGGATGAGTCCCAGTGGTACAAATTTTCATTCTAATCTAGGTTTAATTGTCTTGAGTGATAGGGCTATCACCTGTTCCCTTGGGATGCTATTCCACAATACTAATACATTTCACTTTAAGCAAGTTTTTCCTCATATTCAGCCTTAATTTTCTCTTTTCTTAATTTCATCCCATTGCTCCTAATTATGGGTTTGCTCAATAACTCATTGCAGTCAGTGCATTGACTTCAATGGGTTTTAACTCAGATTTCATCACCCAGTTGTACCAATCTGAATAATTCCTTTTTCATATTACTAGGTGAACACTACCTCCTTTGGTTGGCCTTTAGCCAATTATGCATGTTTAGCTCTGTTCACCCTACACTGGAGATGAAGGAGTTAATGGAGGTTTCATGGACCTGCCACACCCTGTTCCAAAGAGGAGCCGTGGAGGTGGGTCCTCCAAGCAGCCTAGAGAGACTACCCGGGAAGCCAGTCAGGGCTCAGTGGGCACACATAAAAGAGAGCTACTGGGTTGCATAGGGTCAGTGGCTGCTGGGCACTCAGGGAGTGAGGACTGTGTCTCTGAGAGGCTGAGAATAGGAGTACCTTGGACAAGCTGCTTCCAGGGACTGGGGGAGCAAGAGGGAACTCCTGGCAGGCTGGCTCCTAGGACTTGCTGGCTCAAGGCCCTGAGAGGATGATGAAGAAGGTGCTGGGGCCATGGGGAAGTGGCCCAGGGCACTTAAATAGCAGAGAAGGAAGTTACAAAGTTGCAGCAAGAAGCTGCTATCTACAGAGTCCCTGGGCTGCGACCTGGAGTACTGGATGGGCCTGGGTTCCCCCACTTGCCACTGGGGAAGTAGCAAGATTTGGACTGTGATACTAATTCCACCGTCCCTTGGAAGGGGGAAAATGTAGCTGTTGGAATGGCCAGAGGGCCGAGTCATGAAGAGGACGCTGTGGTACTCAGATTGAGGCAGGTCTTCAGGCAGAGAAGGAGATGGGAGAGGCACCACTACCCCAGTGGGCAGAGTTAATACCTGTGACAGTCAGCAGAAAGTGCTGCTCTGGTGAGTGAACCCTGTGACAAACCCTTTTATGCAATCCCCAGGAGTTCATCCCTCCTATCCCCGATCAACATTTTTCTGGTCTTTGAAATGCTTCCCATTTTCCCAATATCTTTCTTGGAGTTGCATGTGCCATTTAAATGAATTAGCTATGCCATTTATCCATCATGTGCAGCCACTGAAATTAATTTCCCTGAACTTACTCCCTGGAAAATAGCCCAGCAATCTAGTGTGCCATTTATCAGAGGAATGCAGATTTCAGATGCTTGCACTGACCGATGCTTCTCTTTCTCTCACTTGGTATAAGAGCTGGTTAGAGAGTAAAAAGGGGGATAATATAATCATTAATTCCTTTGGTAGCTGTTGGGGTCATCTTCCTCATGGGGGTAGTCATTGAAGATCTGATTTTCAGTGATGCCGAGCACTTGCAGCCCCTGTTGATTTCAGCTGGAGTTGTAGATGCTGCTGAAAACCAGGTTTTAGGCCCACTCCCTGCATCCTTCAACTTCCACTTAAAGTAATGTGAGTTAAGGTCACTCAGCATCTTTCAAGGATGTGCTCAGCATCGTGCTAGATAAGATACATCTCTTTCCCATGGCATTACAATCTAACTAAGACAAGACATAGGATAGCAGTGTGGGAGCCGGAGACTGTTAACAGTGACAAGTTAGGAGGAAAGACTTCCTGGGTGGATGGCTGGGTTTTTAGGGAGAATTGGAAGGAGACAGAATATATTTGTGAAAAGAGGATAAGGAGAGTTTTAAAGGCAGCATGATATAAGATGTGAAGATGAGAATAAGCAAAGGAGATGGAGTGTAAGATTATTGTTGTTGCTAGTTAATGATGCTTTGAATATTTCTTTAAATCTCGGTGAGAGCCTGAAAAAATCTGTCAACTGGTTCAGCAGAGATGAGACCCAACAGTGAGCAGAAATGGCTTTTAGCAGGAGCTGGTATTTATAATCATGAATCAAGGCAAGTTATCATAAAGTCAAATCAATAAAACACAGCACACCTCTCCAGCCTGGGGCTCAAGCCCATCCTTAAGATCTGGGAATGAAGCCAGATATTCAGTATTATTATGACTCTTGTCACTATTGTTAGTATTACACTAGCTCCTAGAGTACCCAATGAAGCAGGGCTGCCCAGAGGATTCAGGGGGCCTGGGGCAAAGCAATTTTGGGGCCCTTGCCATAAAAAAAATTGCAATACTATACAATACTATATTCTTGTGTGGGTCTCTTCGGGGCATGGAGCAAATTGCCCCACTTGCTCCCCCACACGGGCGGCCCTGGGAAAAATAATCCTTCCGCATCTCGGCACAAACCCAGTTTTGAGAAAACTTCTTTACAAGGTATCACTGGTTCTCAGCATCAGCTAGTGCTAAAAGGCACTAAAGCTCATTAAAAGGGTTGGACAAATATTTTCAGTCAAAACTTTTTTTGGATCGAAAACTAGGAGTTTTTAAAAAGCAGAAAAAATCACGGACAATGTCTGCTTTCCTTCAAAATTTGTTGTGGTTTTTTTAATTGAAAAGCTGAAATTAGTCTGCCAAAACCTGAACATGGTTTGGGGTTTCCAGAAGTGTAGGGCCAAATGTTTGCTGCTTGCTGTGTTGGATTGTTTAAAGAAACAATAAAAAAATTCCGCTTAAAAAAATCCAAAACTTTTGAACCACCTCAGCTTGTGACCAAACGCCTGAGCCCATCCAGTCAGAGATTTTTCCAGGTTTCTGATACTCTGCTGGCTTCCTTGACTCATATCTGTCTCCATAACTTTGGGTTCATTTAGGTTAGAACATAAGAACATAAGAATGGCCATACTGGGTCAGACCAAAGGTCCATCCAGCCCAGTATCCTGTCTACCAACAATGGCCAATGCCAAGTGCCCCAGAGGGAGTGAACCTAACAGGTAATGATCAAGTGATCTCTCCCCTGCCATCCATCTCCATCCACCCTCTGACAGACAGAGGCTAGGGACACCATTCCTTACCCATGCTGGCTAATAGCCATTAATGGACTTAACCTCCATGCATTTATCTGTTTCCTAGAGACTGGCTCCATGGGGTCCCTCACAAACTGGAGATGGTTACTGTGGGTTTGTCTTAAGTATAGCTTATGTACATACTCCACGAACTGAGCATTTGAGCTTGTTCTAGAATCTGGGATGAGACTATGTTGTGAAAACTGAAATGCTCAAAATAGCACATGCATGTGAATGGACACAGGGTGCTAAAATTAAATTAACCCAGGGGTTCTCAAACTGGGGGTCAGGACCCCTCAGGGGGTCACGAGGTTATTACTGGGGGTCACGAGCTGCCAGCCTCCACCTCAAACCCCGCTTTGCCTCCAGCATTTATAATAGTGTTAAATATATAAAAAAGTGTTTTTAATTTAGGGGGGGGGTCGCACTCAAAGGTTTGCTATGTGAAAGGGGTCGCCAGTTAAAAAAAGTTTGAGAACCACTGAATTAACCCCTCTGGAGCCTCGGGGAATGCAGGGGAGTGGGGGTCTCTCTTGGTAGGGTTGGGAAGGAGGTAGGTGGTGTAGGATATTGCTCTTCTCAAGTGATCCCTCCCGCAATGGCTAATTTTAAATGAAGCTACACTCCCCTGACATGAATCTCCCTATGGCACTGAAATTAAATATAGACTATAATTTGGCATTTGAGAAGTGAAAGGGATGGCGGCCCTAATGGAAAAGCTAACAGCTTGACTCTTCTGCAAGCCTCAAACTGCTGAATGAGCTTTAGAGTAGGGAAGGCTGTGCCTCCCAAACAGCCTGGCCCTGCCCCGTATCCGACCCCCACCACTTCCTGCCCCCCGACTGCCCGCCCCCCTCAGAATCCCTGACTCATCCTGCTCCTTGTCCCCTCACCGTCCCCCAGAGATCCCCCCCCAACCACCACCCCGGGACCCCACCCCCACCAACCCCCCCGCTCCCTGTCCCCTGACTGCCCCGACCCCTATGCACACACCCCCCCGCTAAGTCCTGACAGACCCCCGGAATGCCCACGATCCAACCCCCCCGTTCCCTATCCCCTGACCGCCCCCCAACCTCTGCCCCCTCCTTGCCCCTTATCCAACCCCCCAGCCCCGGCCCCTTACCCCCAGCTCCCCCCTCACCCGGAGCTTCAGCATGCCGCATCCACAAGCGTCCCTGGACAATGCTGCAACATGGCTCCGGTGGGGCCTGAGCTCCCGCCGCTCAGCCCGGAGCTCACAGCCCCGCCCCTTTACCACGTGGCTCTGAGTGGGGAGGAGCTCAGGTCCCGCCGGAACCAGGGACGCTCCTGGATGTGCTGAGGCTCCGGGAGAGGGGCGGAGGTGGGGTCGGGCGGGGGCCAGGGAGGGAGCCTCAGCCATTCTCGTGGGGGCCCCTGCAGAGCCCAGGGCCTGGGGCAACTTGCCCCTCCCCCCTCTGGGCAGCCCTGCAACGAAGAATGGGTGCCCACTGTTTTGGGTGCTGTACACATCCATAGTAAGAAGCAGCCCCTGCCACAAAAAGCTTACAATCCAAAGAGACAAGGCAGATGAAGAGTGGGAGAAAGGAAGTATCATTAGCTCATTTCACATATAGGGAACAGAGGCACAAAGAGATTAAGTGACTGGTACAAGGAATCTGTGGCAAAGCCAGAACTGAACCCACATCTCCTAAATTCAAGTGTAGGGCTATAACCACAAGGCCACCCATTCCAGGCTCTGAGTCACCCCTGCAGTGAGTATGGAGTACTGCCTTCCAACAGACAATATTGCCCGGTAGCAGCTCAGCGATCATTCCTCCCCTGAGAATATCTGTGTGTGAGCAGAGAGAAGGGAAGCTAGGGTTTAACACTTTGCTTACCAGGGATCTGAGATTGTTCCTTAATCCCTGTCACAAGATCCCTTCTGACCTCCACAGAGAGAACTATTTTAAGCATGAAATTTAAAAATAAAGAAGCCCCAAATCATTGAATGCAATCCAGATTTATTCTGCAGTGCCTGGGCATTAGCCTGTCCTTCCTAAAGACTCATTCATTACATGATTTCTTTTTTCATAATGCTGTTTCATTTATTTTCCAACTTACTACTTTCTCCTCCAAATGGTCTTAGTGAACTCAAGGCTTATTTGTTAATTACCACTTGTCTTGGCATGCCACATAGGTCCCGTTATTATTATTAATGCATTTACGATCATTTACTGGAGAAGTCCCCTCCCCCTCCCCATGCAAACACAAACACACATTTTATGAACAGAGCTAACATGATTGCTGCTCTGCTGCTATGTTTTATTTATTTCCATATAGGTTTGATTCCATCGCAGTTTCTCATTTTTTTTCGGATGTATTATTCATGATTTATACAATCTTGGAGTGCGTGTAGGACACCCTCATTTTATTAGCTGTGCAATAATTTTCAGAGCTGTGTAAAAATGAATGTTTTTTTTTTTTATCCTCCTTCCACATTTTCTCTTTTGAAATTAGTATTTAAAATGGTAAAGAGGGATTGCTATAAAACTTGGTTAAAAGAGTTATTCATTTCTCTTTTAAAACCTTTTTGGAGGAAATGACATTTTACTAAATTGCTATACTAATTACAGGGCTATTCTTATTCATATTACAATAGTACCTAATGTTGTTGTAGGTAGTTAGTTATTTGTATGTGAGCTAATGCCTAGTGGACCCTACCACAATTGGAGATGTGTTGTGTCAGGTGCTGTACATACAACATAAAGTAAGAGACAGTCCATGGTCTAAACAAGTTAGAATCTAAACAAACAAGACAGATAAAATAAATATCATCTTTATTTTACAAGTTTGGAACAGAGGCACAGAGATTAAGGGTAATATTTTCAAAAGTGTATAAGTGACTTTTGAAAATAGGACTAAGGCTCCTAAGGCTGGTGTAAGCAGGGTCGACAATGAAGTGCTAGGGTGGCGCAGCTGCACCACTGTAAAGTTTTAAGTGTCGACAAGCCCTAAGTCACGTTGACACTTCTGAAATTGTCACCCACAGTGACTTGCTCTGATACATACAGAGAATCTGTGGTAGAGCTGGGACCTAGCACTGTCCTGAGTTCCCGTACAGTGTCTAAGGCTAGGTCTACAATAAGTGTGTGTGTGGGGGGATCGATTTAAGATACGCAAATTCAGCTACGCGAATAGTGTAGCTGAATTCGGCGTATCCTATTCGACTTACCCCGCTGTGAGGACGGCGGCAAATTGACCGCCGCGGCTCCCCCGTCGACAGCGCTTACGCCTCCTGATGAGGTGGGAGTAAGTGCATCGATTCGGGGATCGATTTATCCATCTAGATGAGACGCGATAAATTGATCCCCGAGATCGATTTCTACCCACCGATCTGGGCGGATAGTGTAGACTAGCCCTTAGACAGAAGAATGTCCCTCTCTTCTAATTACAGATCAGGGTCTCATAGTGCTAGGTGTTTTGCAAAACAAGTGAAAGAGGCAGTCCTCCTACAGAGAGCTCACATTTTAGCTCACATAAAATAGATAATAAGAACAAACACAGGGACGAATGGGAAGGGGGGAAACAATGGTAATAAGAGGATGGTTTGCATTATAAGGAATAGTCTCAGCTCATCACCTACTAAGCAATGGTCAGATGAATGTGCCTGGCAAGCATTAGAGCACAGGTAAACACTGTCATCTCCAGTTATTAATACCCCAATAAACAATTGACTCTTAAGCAGAGTAAGACAGGGAAGGAGTTTGATTCTAATTTGTCAGAATGGGTAGGCTTGGAATCAGAAATCCAGTCCCACTTCATGCATTTATTTATGACCTCTAATAAGGATCTGTATAATTTGTGATACTTATTTTCTATATGAGGAGGGAGAGGGAGATGAGGAGGGAATAATCATTGTCATTCGCAAAGACCTGTACTCAAGCAAAATGCCATTAGTGGCTTTAAGAAAGGCAGATATCCCTAGGCTCTTCTGGCACAAGGATGCTGAAAAATGCAGAGACTTCGGGGTTGGAAAGGGGAGGTAAATTAAATTGTGACTCCTGTTAGAAAATAACTGGGGTTCATTCAACCATAAATACAAAAAGCAAGTAGTCTTAGTGTAAATAACAAGGATATAAAATCAGTTCAAAGCCTTAGGACAAGGTGGCATTACTTAAACACTGCCATTAAGGGACCGATTAATCCCGCTGAACCACACAAGAAGCTTGAGTCTGATCTCACACCTGAGTAACTCCATTGACTTTAGTGGAGTTCTCCTGATTTGCATCCATGCAAGTGAGATCAGAAGCCATCCAATCACTGCAAATACTCCAAGCTGCACTTGGAGGGCACATGACGAATATTCAGTTATACTCCTTCACCTTCTAACAAAGCCCTGCAATGCTATTGACTAAGAATGTAAAAGTTTGGTGTCCTTGTCCCAAAGAGCTTATACTGTAAATAGGAGAGACAGACAAAGGGTGAGAGAAAGGAGGGATGATTATTGCTTAAGGACAATGGTTCCTAGGCACAAATATAATAATCCCACTTTACAGATGGCTAATTGAGGCAGGGAGATTAATAGCCAGATTTTCAAAGGTGCTCAGCATCCAGTAGGTTTCATTGTTCTCACCTTCCTCAGATGGAAAATTCTTTATAAACATTATTATAATTTCCTTTAATGCATGTCGCGTTTATGGTTGGGTAGTGGAACATAACACACATTAATAAAGACCATGCAAGTGATTTTTAACATCAAACCATCTAATAGTACCTGCTACTCTGCTAATGTATTTTCTGTCCATAAAACCAACAGACATTTAACTGCAGCTAGTTTGCTTTATTGCTAAGTATCTCTGTCTCTCCCCATCCATACTGTTCTGCTAGTCTTTGCTCTTCTACATTAGTAAAATTCCACATATTTTTAGACCATGGTCACTTTCAGTTTCCTGGGATACAGAAGAGCAAAATTTATTCCAAGTTCTTGCTCTTCATTTTTTTAAAACTGAATAATTTCTGGTCTTTTTCTCTCTTTCAAATCCCTGGGAAAGTTCAGGTAGAATGTTATCAACAGTATAAGTTATATCCACTCCTGTTCCCTTATTGAGATCTTCCTCTCTACCTTCCAATGTCCCACTCCTCGTTAACGCTACTCTAGATTTCATACTTGCCAGGAGAACTCTTACTGTCAATCTTTTTGCAGTAACTACTTTAATTCCCCCAGAAAGTTTCTGTCATCCTAAAAGTTCAGAGACTTGTTCTGTAGAGAGAGAGAAAAAAAAGATTGCAGTTTCTTTTCAATCATCCAGAATTTCAGGTTAGTCTCATTATGAACTTTTGGGAGACTGTGAAGTTAATGGGTTTGATTGCACTTGTTAGAGACAAGTGTAGCAGGAAGAGTACAAAGCAAAGTCCTACTCACATACTGCTCTGCCTGCACATCTCAGCCCTAACCAGGAACATCCTTTGTATTTTAGACCTGGCCCGCACTCAGCTCTTCTATTCTCTCTCTCTTCCCATCTGTTCCGTTCTGAACAAGCTCTAATACTACAGTGACAAAAGCAGTATCTGACTATCTTCCAGTGAGTTGCACCACAATGCACTACATCTGTCACATGTGGTTAATTCTCTCTTTTGGCCTCTTCACGCAGGAGAATTGTGTGTGCAGTGAAGTATTTTGTTCTGGTAGTGTTTGGTTTTGTGATTTCTTTTTTCAAATGTATATGCTGCTTTGTGTTAGAGAAACCCAGTCAGACAAATGTGCCTTGAAATTGGAGTCAAAGGTGGTGAAGTTTTAGTTCCTGGCGGGGTTCATTTCACAGTCTGGGACCAGCCCCTGAGAAAATTCTGTTACCTGTACAGATGAGCTTTACTCTTATAGTAGAAAGTTCCATTGGGCCTAAAGAGTGACTTGTTGACCATGGTCCTCATTCCAGAGATTTAGGTGATGTTTTAAGACATCTTAAGTGGCAGTACTGTCTGCTTCCACTCTTGAGCACCCCACGTGGCTTTATCATTCCATCTAAACTCTCCCCTGCAGCACCTTCTTCTATTCCAATCCTGGTGCATCTCACACAAATGCCCGAAAACATGTTGAATTGTATCAGCTTGTGTTTTGGTTGGTGAGATGCAGAAAAATTGGAAACCGCATCTAACCTCAGCCAAACTCATTAGTATTTGGGGGAGAGGGGAAGAGGAAACTACATAGATGAAATTCAAGTGAACTGAGCTACTGCATTGATTAGCCCTATCCACATTTCATGAAGCTAGGGTGGGTTCCACCCAGTTCTGACCGGGAAGCTGAATGGGCAATGCCAAGGAAATGAATTGGACAACAATCTGAAGGGTGAAAAGAAATCAAGGATGGATTGTGTATAAATAAATTGACTTTGGGGAGGATTTCATAGTTAGGTCCTTCCATCCTATGACGGTTTATCTTCCAATGTTTTTTCTTGGATTTTTGTGGTGTTTTTTGAAGTTTCTGATACTTAAGATTTCACAAGGAATCATCCTTTGCATAAACCGTGTTCTCTCTCTCTCTCTCTCTGAGATCATTGATAAAATCTATTCTCTTTATCACACCAATCACCTTAACATGAGAGTGTAATGCTTTCTTCAATCCTATGTGGACACATGTTTGGAATAGTTCCTCTCCTCTCCTCCCCTCCAATCCTGCCCTCTCTCCATGAAAGTCATCAGAGGACTATTAAGATGCTACTCTAAACCAGTGGTTTTCATCTTTTTCCATACCAGGACTCCTTTTTCTATACAAGATGTGTCCCTCCTCCCCGACACTATTCCCATCTAGATGGGATCTAGCCAAGACAATATGGGAAGGGCAGGGCATTTACAACACCCTGACACCTGTCTGTGATCCTCAGCTTGGGATCCACTACCTAAACAACCTCTCTTCCCACATGTGTTCCAGATCACAGAACCATTTAGCCTTCTTTCAGTCCTGCTGTGCACATCAGTTCTAAATTGTTTTGTAATAACTTGCCACAGATAATGACATTTTCCCATGCTAGAGTCAGTATAAAACTTTATGATATTATTGACTTCAGCGCAGCTCAGAGCCAGACATTGGTGTAAGTGATTTAATGACTCTCTGTTCTTCTTCCTCTCCTCTTTATTCTGCTCCACCGCTACTTCTCAGTTTATTAGAGTTGCCAGTGCTCCAAGCTTTTTATTACATAACTATAAACTTATTTCTATGGACATTCTGCCATAAATTATCCACTGAGCATTCCATTGCTGAACTAGGAGATAATAAATATAAAAAAATTCAGGGAAAAAACAGAGCTCAGATCTATTTGTCCTCTGTCTCTCAAGTTAATTCTGTTCCTTGAACACTAATGCAAGATGGGAAAAGGGGAGGGGGAGGGAAGGAAGACATAAATGTCACCTGGAGTCTTGGTTCCTATTAGCAGGTGGCACTGTTCTGCAGTGGGAGAATACAGAAATATCACATGTGTAGCTGGCATGGCACAGGGTTTGAATGAAAGCATCACCGTGGGGAAACTAGCCAGCAAGCTCTGACATTAACCATATTATTAAATTGGGCTGCAGATTGGAACCAGAGTCAAAGCTCACTCCCGTCTCATGTTTGCTTTTTTCTTAAGGGTTTCGTCCCTGTGCGCCCAATAGGGAAACATATTACAGCTCTGTGTACTGGAGTAATTCTCCCCACTGGAGAAACTAGCCAAGGGGGAAAAGAGTTTGTTTTCATAGGTTTGTGTGAATTTCTTCCCAAACCTTTTGGTTAAAAAGCAAGGTGAATAAAAACAAATTAAATCTCAAAAGCCCCTTTATTCTGAGAATATAAAAGCATTTGACAAACATTAGTAAAGCCTCAAAAAATACCATGTGAAGTGGGTAAACTGAAGCACAGGAAGATTATGGGCCAGATTTTCAAGAGAGTTCAGCACACTGAGTGCACACTGGGTGCTGAGCTCTGTTGAAAATCTAGCTGGAAGGGTCACAATGGGCGACGCTGGGTGCTATGTGAATCTGTTCCAAACGACTTGCCTAGGGTCAGGCAGAATTTAATGGCAGAGTCAGGAAGAACAATAAGGGGCTTGGCTTTCAGTGCTCTCCTCTCATTACTGGATCACCTTCTCCAAGGTGTCCAGAGCGTGGAGTGTCACCAATTCTATAATTACCAGCCGGAGATGAGTGGTAATGGATTGTCTGCTGAGTCATATCCACTGGCTCTCTGCAATAATCAAAGGACTTCTATGGTATCTGGCGTGTGTGCTGTTCAGTATTGTCTTGGGGATATGATAATGAATGTTCAGGATATAATGGAGGCTTAGCTGTTGTTGGTTATGTTCTGTTTGTATCCCATTAGGTCTGGGAAGTCAGGGGATGTTCTGATGGGATTATAATTGGCCATAAACACAGTGCACAGTCCTGTAGAATGCATTTTTTTCTGTTTGACACCCAGGGCCACAATCATAAATCTACTCTAGTTTCTGTCACTTTTGCTGACATTAAGACAAATTCGTTTTTATGTGTGTGTCTATGAAGAGTTGGAGGCAGGAATTAGACCAAAGGAGAGTGAGTGTGTGTGTTGTGTTTAAAATACATTTTGTCTTACATCACTAACCAATGCTGCACAAGTTGCAAATTGAGTCCAGACACTGTCCTGCACTGAGACGTGTTCAGAGCAGGCCAGAGTGGGCCTAGCAGAGTTAGATATAAGGTATAAGGAAGAGAGTTTGGGGAAGATGTGAGGAGAGGCAGTTATATAAAAATGATGAGCCTCTCTTAGACCAGTGTAACTCCACTGATACCACTTCTGATTTACACCAGAGTGAGAGGAGATTCAGTCACTACAGTGTCTTTTCCACTTTGCATCATTTACTAATGAAAGTGATTTCTGATTTTAAATGGCTGTTTCTGCAGTGCTCTTTAAAGAGAACTGAAGGAGTCGGGTAAAGCTCTCTGGTTTAGCAGTCAA
Source organism: Malaclemys terrapin pileata (assembly GCF_027887155.1). NCBI lineage: Eukaryota > Metazoa > Chordata > Testudines > Emydidae > Malaclemys > Malaclemys terrapin. The sequence goes on along the minus strand of NC_071506.1, from coordinate 130,480,026 downwards.
CAGAGTAAATTGCATAGAGGAGAAGCTTGTTGTATAAACCTTCTCTTGTTTTGTTTTTCTTCTACTGCTTTTTTCTTTTGCTCTTGCCTTCTCCATGACATTGGGACCTTACCAGTGACCCTAAAAGATTCCTGTTCTCACCTCTTCCTTCCAGATCACTGTGTGCTCACTGCAGAATGAGATGCTGCCCTTTTCAGGAACATCAGCAAGAAATAACTGCTTTCAACACTTTCTTTTTTTTATATATAGATGTTGACAAGATATGCAGTATGTTCCTTTTAAGTCTCAGTGAAGTTCAGTTCAAGTTCACTGAGAGCATGCAGTGGTAAACGGGCGGGGGGCGGGAAGAGAGCCAAACAAAGAAACCAGATAATCAGGTTTGGAAATTAAAGTCACACAACCAGGGGGCAATATGAATGTTTGCTACCTGTTCTAATGATGGCCCATGGGCATCTAGTTACAATGAGTGAAAACTAGGGATGGATGAAGCTGTTGAGTCTGTCTGTCCTGCCTCAAGAGCCTTACTCTGTTTTTAGGTCAGGTTTTTGTACATGTTGTTTTCACTCTTGGTTTCTTGATGGGACCAGAAGAAACAGAGGGACCAGAAATTTCATCAGTAAAGCTGTTCCTGAGAACTTCTAACCCAATTCTGCAGACCCAAGAGGATTTGTATAGCTCAGATCAGCTTCTGGAAGCTTATTCAAACCAAGCATGAACATCAAACATTTTGATGTTTACTACCCTGCTCACTGTAGCATGCAAAATATTATGCTTCACAGGAAGGGATGTGTGTGTGTGTGTGTGTGTGTGTATAAAACACAACTTTGTGCTATGTGGGTGAGTGCTATAAATGGTGTATACCATCAAAATGTTTAAGAGGAAAAGATGATGGATTGTGGAGAAGTATGGGGAATATTTCTTGGCAGAGCTCTCTATATACCTCCTTTTTTAAATTCTGTATTACAGTAATATCTACGATGGTTACCTAAGGAAAGGAATTGATAATGCAATCCTCTGGAGATCAAATGACATGGGATCCAGTATGATACCCCATTAAACCAAACCCCAAATCAGTCATAAACCTGACAAAGTACAGTTTTATCTGTTAATCTTTAAGGACTGTAAAATGGAAGGTTCCTCTTTATGACACTTTGTGGCACTCAGGACCCACTAGTTTGAAGCTCCAGTAGGCTGATATTAAACCAGAGGAAACATGTACCACACATATGACACCCAGACTCTTGTTCAGTAGGCTGCAGAAACTCCATGTGTATAGTGAATGCAGTGGCGTGTGGTAAGTTGTACATAAACACCTCCATGGGTGGATGTGTTTGCAGAACAGTTTACGGGAACAACGTTCAGCCTGTGGCTTGTCTGTGAACAGTTTCCTTAGGCTATTTGCAATATGTGCTGCTCACCTAAGTCATATGTTACTGCGTCTGTATTGGTGTTTGGCTGCCTGAAACGTTACTGAATAACAAATTACAAATAGCAAATAATGAATAGTGAATTCTCTTGTCTGCATAAAGACCGGGTTGTTCCCATGTGAGTACAAACATTAGTACAAAGGACAGCCATTCTCCATTGCTCTAGGCAGTGTTGTAGCCATGTCAGTCCCAGAATATTAGAGAGACCAGGTGGATGAAATAATATCTTTTATTGGACCAACTTCTGTTGGTGAGCGAGACAAGCTTTCAAGCTTCTGTGTAAGCTTTGAAAGCGTGTCTATCTTGCCAACAGAAGTTGGTCCAATAAAAGATATCTCACCCACCTCGTCTCTCTCAGCCATTCCCCAAACATTTGTGCAAACAAAAATCTATTCATACAAAAAGCTAATACTGTCTTCACTCTTCAAAGTAGGAAGCTGAGGCATAGCAGATTGTCCAAAGTGGTACCTCAAGCCAGTGGCAAATAGAAATAGAACCCAGGAGTTCTGGCTGCTAGTTCTTTAACGTGGCTATTAGACCAACATCCATTTGCATTTTAAGTGAGTGTTTGCGAGCACTGTTTTGCAGTACACGCTTTGCTCATGTGGTCTTTTCGCAGTAGGTAAATCCCTCTGGAAAAGCAGAAAACAATAAGTTGACTAAGGTTTTTAACTTCTTTAGAGAAAAGTGTATGGAATAACAATTTCCTGCTCTAAATTAATGCCTGAGCTCTGAACCAAAGCTCTGAGGAAAAGAAGATACCCCTGTGCTCTCCGCTGTCTAATTCTTTTGTGTCTTGCTTCTCTGCTGTCTATTAGACACAGTGCTTGGACACCCTGCAGTCTTAAATGATTTGCAGTGAACGTCCAAACCAATTGTACCCAGTGCAATGGGCTCTGTAAAAGCCGACATGACTGTGCCTGTTTTTATGGGACATTCCTTGGCTCAAAATAAGTGTCTTAACTCTTAAAATGGAACTTCATGCATTTTCAAATGTTCTTCTATACCTGGCAATTTCAGATCTGACCTGCCACCATATCACTCCTTTTTTCTAGGCATTGTGGACTGTAAATTGCTGCAGGCTTCCTTCAGACTTAATGCTGAGGAGGAATGTTGCAATCATTTAAAAAAAGAATCCAGTGCATTAACTGGGACCTGTTGTGTGCATAGAAATCCCATTGCACATGAATAGAAGAAAGAGACCTCTCTTCATAGTTATGAATCCATTGTAAGGCAGGGAGAGATCATAATCATCAGCTGGTAACTGACAGGTGACCAAAGTAACATTTCAATGGGTTACCTAGTCAGTCCATTTAGGAAAAGAGCATTAAATATCACATGACATCTCACTATGTGCTGCATAATAAGAGGCAACTATGGCTAAAATAAGAGCCATTCTGAACCTCTCCTCCAACCTCAAAGTGAACCCTGACACTTTGGAACCAATGAGCCATTCAAGTGTGAACTGTTTGCAGTGCAGCCATTTTCCATTTAACTCCATGGCAGGTTACATGATTTCATTCAAGGTTGTTCGCAGCTTTTCTTTATTGTGGCTGTGTCTAGAAAGAAGCATGTTGGTCTTCAAAAATGACACTATTCCCATCAGAATAGACAATGGTCTAGTAGACACTTCAAAGGACTTGCAAGAGCCAGGACTCTGTTTTTTTCTGTTCCCAGCTTGTCACTTTCTTGCTGTATGACCTTGGGAGGGTCACTTCACTCACCTCTGGCTAAAGGCCAGATGCCCACTTGGAAAGAAGTGAGATGAATTTGCAGCAACTGAGGATCTGGTCCTTTAATGTCTGCAAAGTGTTTTTTGATCTCTTCAGCTGAAAGGTGCATAGAATGCCAAAGTGTTGTTAAATGTGCAAGGGGGGACTGTGGTGAGGCGGTGCCCCACCCCTGAGAAAGAGGTCTGAACCAGGCCTGAGAGGCTGCACAGACCAGCAGCCAATCAGAGAAGGCCTGGGGAGAGCCAATCAGGGCCGGGTTAGGTCCTATATTAAGGCTGCCTAGCAGAGGTGAAGGCAATCACTCCCTGACTAGCGAGGGAGAAGGAGTGGCTCCTGAGCTAAGGAGCAGCACCTTGGACAGAGCAGTGCTGGGCAGGCTTGGGGAAGCAGAGTGGGGCTCTGACCCAGATACCTGCCAGGCTGAGGACCTTGCTAGAAGGGGTCGAGAAGGTTGGCCACTGAGGCAGGGGCAAACAGAAGGCCTGCTGTTAACAACGTGCACCCCCTCCCCCCAGAAGGGGTGAGACCAGAGTAGTGGGCGCTGCCGGAGGGCAGTGTCCTGAAGCAGATGAAGACTGTCCTGAAGAGGATGCCGCCGAGCAGGGAGCAATGCAGGTCCCAGGACAGCAGAGTGGAGACAACGGGCGAGTTATCACGCGTTGAGGACGCCCCGCAGTGGTCAAGAGCTAATTCCCGGAGCAACCAGCATGGGGCGCCAGTGGTGGTGAGTCGTACATGGTCACACAGACAATGCCCCTGTGGTTTGCCATTGGGTCCTGCAGTTTGGGTTCTTGTTTTGTGTGTGTCTCAGAGAGAGAGAGAGAGAGAGAGAGAAGGCCTTTAAGTAAAAAAACAGAATGATAACTAATGATTAGTAAGAATGTCCAGTGCTGTCCTTCCCAGAAAAGGTTGTTTCTGTGAGTAAATATACTTCCTCAGCAGAATGAAATCTATATATAATATGTACAGATTTTGTAAATGTTCATTCTTGGCAAAAATGCGAAAGGTCAGGAGTGAACAAGGGGGGGATGGCTGCATGTTTCTTACTGATATTATTTATACAGCTAACTCAGATTGAAGTGTAATGGGAGCTGATCTGAGTTATTGAACTGCCACTCCAGCGCTCTGCATGCTCACAGCCGCTGTCTCCTTGGATAAGGCTATTATAGGAAAAAGAGTAGAAATTCCAAAGGTTGCTGGGAATAATAATTCAGAGACAGTGGAAGAAAATGAGTGAGCATTAGGAGGTCCTCTGAATCATTAACCGAGGTCACTTTCTTCTTCCCCAAACACACTCTGGTTCCCAGTAATAAGACGGATGCAGTAGGAGAGCTTTGCTCCAGAGACAATCAAGTGAAAACAGCTTCCGCTATGGTGACTATTTAAACTCAGCTGGAAATGAGACAAAATCACCAATAAATTAGATCAGAAAGACAAAAGGAATAGTGGAGAAAAATGGGCTGGGTATGAACTAGGCTTGAGTATGAGAAAAGGGGCCTGTTCTAGAGATTACCTGCCAACCTTGTTTGGAAGAATGTTTATACAGGGAACACGTTCTTTTTAAACCCTTCCATTGGCTTTTAGTGTACGAACAGGCTCTGGGGATGGAGGAAGGGTTTGTCCTTCCAAGGTGAAACTGGTTGGCTTGGCATGAGTTGTGGCCTCATGTAAAGTGAGTGTAAAACATCTCCCGAGTCTGAGGGCATGGTTCTCGCCTACCTCTCACGTTGGGTTGTCATTTGCCCCCGTACAAAGGGACTGTAAAAATGCTACAGTTCTGACTTGGCAGCATTTTGCTCTCACTTTGCACAGGAGCCAATGATGGTGGCACAAGGTGCACAGCAGTTGGGAATCAGGCCCCCTGTCCCCTTCTCCTCTATTTCAAACACCAGTTAAACACAACACCCTCCCACATCTCTAGAATCCATTTCTAAAGAGTCCTCATAAAGGATTAGAGACAGAGACACCCCCCCCACACACACCATGTCTGGACTGGAAGAGGTTTCCAGTCTGCACTCACATCTCTACAATCTGGGGCAGGTTTTGAGATTGACTGAATGTGGCTCTTCAGTCCCTAGAAGGAAAGAGCAAGGCAGGTTTGGCTGCCCCAGCATCATCAATTCTCCTCACTGAAATGCAAATGTCTAAATAAAACAGATGAGTGTGATTTATATGCAGATGACTGGGAGGGAATAGCACTCCTCTTGACCTCCTGCACTGTCATCTGTAGTCTCCCTTGACTTGGGAACAGGGCATTTAAAATATTAATGTCTTGAATAATGAATCACAGCACATGGCAAATGAGGTCTGGGTATAACTACTCTTAATTAGTCAGTTTTAGGCACTTTTTAATGATTGGCCATTAGCTCCAGTAAACATAAAAATGCAAGGGGAGGGGGAAAGATGTGTGATTTCCTTCTTCCTTACCTTTATTTTAAACAAAACCTTTGCAAAGATGTATATCATTTTAATTTTTTTTCCAGAGGCTTTTATGTAAATTAATTAGGTTGGAGAATTGGCAAGAACATTTATTCAATTTAGAACAGCCGTGATTATAAGCTTTACATTAATATAACAACAATTTAACAGTTGCTGATAGATGGGACACAACCATGTAATTATCAAAAGTGAGCTACTCTCTTGATCTCTAATTAGGTCTATAAGCAAATATAGTTTTGCCGGAACTAATTGCCATATTACAGCTGGCAGTGAGGTGAGTACTGAACTCAGGTTCAGGTAGTAAGCATGGGGTTTTTGCACATCCAAAGATTTTTTTTTTCCATTTTCTGACTTAATCAGATATGTAATCCAATTATACATGTTGGGCAGAAGCACGGGCATTTGTGTACACAGGAACAGCCTTCCCTCTTTGCTGCAGTCCAGCAATACTTCCTTATTAACAGACTGTAAAGATGAAATTATGCCTTCCTTTACACTGGTGCAAACTTCCATTGGTATCTGTATGGGAGCAGACTTGAGTCTCCAGTGTTAGAAGCCAAAACTATTAGAGCAGTATACACTATAGGCAAATCTGTGAATCTTAATTCCAGTGTTCAGCAATTACATACCCTGGTGATGGGCCCTCTACAGGAGGGCAGACAGACTAGGCAACTGATTCTCTACAGCCTTGCATATTGTACGCACCAGTGCAAAGTGGGTGCACAGTGCTTCCATTAGTGTGAGCAGAGAATTCTGAGATGCTAGTATTTTACACCCAGTTGACACAGGTGAAAATGACTGCAACTGCAGGGGAGAATTGGGCCCAGTGTTTTCAATCACAGGAGATAGTTCTTCCTTTTTTTTTTTTTTGGCCTCTATGATTAATGGTGAGCTTTTCAGTTGGTGCTGAATTTGCACAGCTAACCATGCCTCCAGTACTTTTAGGCTCAACTATTGTATTACAGCCTACCAGGGGCAATCCTTGTAAACCATCATGAAGCTTCAGCTAGTGTGGGACATAGCATCCTGCTTGCTTACCAGTGTGACAGCCATGTTGATCAGATTGCACCTGGCTTCTCTATGGTATACTGACTTCCTACGTGCTCCTGAGTGCAATTTATAAAGTGTGGAATTAATTTGCAAAGTCCTCCATGGGCTGATTCCTGACTACTTTCACAACCTCACCACTTCTTAATAGTTGGGTATAGAAAAGCACAACTGGGATTTGAGATTTGGGTTCAGTCCCTGGCTGTGCTACAGACTCCCTGCATGACTTTAGGTAAGCCACTTAATTTCTCTGTGCCTCAGATTTCCATCTTTAAAATGGGGATATTTCCTTTCTCCCACCCTTTGTCCTGTCTATTTAGACTGTATGCTCTTTGATGCAGGGAACTCTCTCTCACTATATGTATGTACAGTACTTAGCATGGTGGGGCCCTGATTACAGTACTGTATTACAGGGGCTGTATGCAGTACAGTAATACTACAAACTTCTATTCACATCCCAAGAATGGCAATGGAAATGGCAAATTGTCATTAGAAAGGCTGTTCCTAATAGTGTATTATGACAAACCAGACAGTGTTGGAGATTTCTAGCCCAAAGACTGTCTTACTAATCCTTACATGTTTATATCATGGGTTCTATTCCATCTGTGACTACCCCAAATTCCAATAGGTGCTTTCTGTGTAGGGACTCATGTTCAGTTGTTAGGGGGAGATGTGCCACATGTGCTGGAGAAAACTGTCTGTTCTGTACAGTCCATTGTAAATAGCATTGTTTCAGCTTTTATTGCTTCCATCCTCTTCTCAAATTCTTCCCTTCATTAGAGTAAACCAATTACCAAGTGCCTGCTCAGTTTGAGCAATTGTCCAAATACTAATTGCTTAAGGACAACTATCATGATCTATCAAGGTCGTAGCTGGGCAGCACTAATGCATTTAGTGGGGAAATTATTGAATTTATTAAGCATTTGGCCCAACGCAGCCTCTAACAAATGCATTTGGAGAATATGACAGTCCTGGTGAGTGTCTTTTACAGACTCATTACTTGGGCTGCTAGAACCCTTGCATGGAAACCATGATTCTTGTCAAGGCTATTAGCTCCTTTTCAAAACAAGGGTTGTCACTTCATTAAGCAGCTCTGTACATATTACAGGGTCCAGCATATGAGTCGGTCACTTTCTCTCTCCATCATAATTCTGAATGTAACCCAACCTGAGTTTCCTCCAGGGGCCTCCCAATACCTTCTGAGGATTGGGCCAGTGTTGAAGGAAAGTGCCTTGAAACTATGTGCTAGGCGCAAAATACTTAATCTTGTCAGTGAAGATTGGACTGGTCTCAGCAGCACAACCCCTTTTTATTCCCTTTTCCGGAAGAAATAACAAAGGGGAGATGGTGTCTGCCCTGCAGTGGGAGGGAATCAAGGGTGGCCAGATAGAGGTGGCATGAATTGCTTCTGAAGATGCAGTGAAGGGGTTCTCTTGATTATGCATCTCTACACACTGATGAGAGTAAGTGGATACCATACTGCAGCCAACCCCTGGGTAGAGCTAGGTAGTTGCTGCTCATTCCTAGTGCAGTGTCACTGGCTAAATCTTGTGCATTGATCTTCTAGGACAGTGGTTCTCAAACTTTTGTACTGGTGACCCCTTTCACATAGCAAGCCTCAGTGTGACCCCCCCTTTATAAATTAAAAACACTTATTAAATATATTTAACACCATTATAAATGCTGGAGGCAAAACTGGGTTTAGGGTGGAGGCTGATAGCTCGCGACCCCCCCATGTAATAACCTTGCAATCCCCAGAGGGGTCCTGACCCCCAGTTTGAGAATCCCTGGTCTAGGACTTGAAATAGCCACCCATCCTCTTCCAGCCCATAACAAAAGATGCAGAATAGATATGGCAAGTGGATCCATGTCAACCTGCTTTCCAATTCACATGGCAGCTCAAAAAGTGCCTCAGAGCAGCTGTCCTCCATGGAGACAAACCTCTCAGTTGGCCTTTTTAGTAACGTTCACTTCTAAGTGGCTTCAACAATGGTGATAACGTCAGGTCGGGAAATGCTGACAGATACGGAACGCATTCCCTTTTATCACCTCCTGCAGGAGCCTGACTCACGAGATTCAAGTGACACTTATAGTGTTAGGTCCTCAAAGAAAAGAAAAAAAGCCTTTCCTCAGTCTCATGCAACTCTATGCACCCAGGGGAGTGAGAGAACACCTCTAATTGGGGTAGAAGAGGCGACTCGCATGCAAGCACATAAATTCATAGATTCCATTTGTGAAGTCGGCAAGGGGCATTGCTGTGAGGTGGGTGTTTGTTATTATTCAATAAAGCTCCCATAGCAGTCATACTGATTTTGGGCTAGATTGTACCTTTAGGCACAGCCCTGCACAACAGATGGTATGTAAGCTGCACCACTCCAGGTTGCTTTGAGAGTCACTAACTCAAATACCTATTTGAGTCAGTTTGCCCTCTGCTTCCTTCTTCTTTTTGGGGATAGGACTGCTGCAAATTATAGCTGTTCTAAACGAACAATAAAAATTAGTCTCCCGCCGCATCGCTACCCCACCCCATGATGGCCAGAGAGTAAAAGGGTGTGGACATAAGGTTCACCCATTCCCCACCACTGCAGTAGAGAGAGAAGCGGGTAAGTACCCCTGTTTATGTCTGTGCTCCTAGACCCAACATCCCGGTAACTCATATTAGGACTCAAGGTTGTTGTTACTCCCTGGTGTATATGCACAGTGCACATCACAATCTAGATCTCAGTAAAGGTCTGATTCTTCCATGCTTGATCAGACTGAGTAGCACTTATTCATACCAGTACTCATACCCACCAACTCACACAAGCACACACACTTCAAGTACCTCCTTTACTGACTGTGTTTTGCCTCCATGCTGGTATCTGCCCATCAAGAGGGAGCTTACTGAAATGGGATTATCAGAGAAGGAAAAATGCCCTTTGCTTCTCTGCTCTGCCATGGAATGTCCAAGCTAGGAGAAATGCTGCTCATTCTTGTCAGCACAAGGAATAACAAACAGGACATTGTAGCTTTGTTTACTCAATGCAGGTCATGCAGTAGAAAGCATGTAATCAGTGGTGCATGGCCTGAATTCAAAACCATGTGGATAACAAAGCTTCAGACATAAAAATAATGGAGAGCTTATAGCCCTGACTCTCTGATTTAACATACGCTGGCTTTGCCCTAAAGTAACCCCACTGACTTCACTGTTGTTACTCCTAATCTGCACCAGATCAGATTCAGAGCCTACATCTCTTTGCAATGTAAAATTCAAGACAGTCTTTAGTGGAGCTGATCAGGAAAAAGTGCCAAATTTTGGTCTTTGCAGGGTCCCCCCATCTCTTAAAATGATGAAATATGCTGGTTCGTTATTGTAGGGTTGATAGAATAAATTCCCCCAGCCATTGAAACAAACAAGTGGCAAAACTCCAACTGACTTCATAGGTACAAGATCAGGCCTTTGATAAGGAAACCGATTTCATTCCCAAGCAGTTGTTTGCTTCTTTTCCCCCCTACATGGTTTATAAAATACTTTTAAGAATGATGACAAATGCCCCTCTGCATCTTTGTGGTCTTTCTCATGCATTTCAGAGGCTGGCAAGACACACCTGGTGGTTGTTGGACTGCTGCTGCTCAGCCATTGCTTCCCATATCCTCTTCTTCCCCTTACATTTCCTCGTGTATTTGTATTTTTAAAGGCTGGGTGTGAGACAAAGCTGTGGATCAAAAGGTTCTTCAAAACCTTCTGCAACTCTTGAAATATTGGGCCTTGTTGGTATCCTTTTTCCGCCACACCCTCTGTGCTTACAGTACTAGAGCCTTCAGAATATCTGATGTTACACCACAAGGAGACACTTACTGTTTTTTTTCCCCCTCACAAACACAGCATGGACCCCTTCACCGATGTTAGCATGAGGGGGAACTGTGCTGGCAGTCAGGGATAGCATTTAAAGAGAAACCTGCATTTAGGGCTCGATTCTGCAAGGTGCAGAGAGCTGCTGTGAAGTGCACAGCATCCCTCATTCAGGCCTAGATACTATTTTAAAAATCACTACACGTAATGAAGCATTAAAGGGCTGCCAGGCAGAGACCTTGTTAAGCTAAGGGGCCTGTTTCATCTTTCACTGGTCAGTTGATTTTTACTGATTAACAGATTCCTGTAAAAGTCAGTGCACATTTTTCAAATTTCAGAGCTTTGTGCACGAAGTCTTCCCCCTTCCCCAGCTCCTGTATACTGTAATTATTGTTGCTTTTGGTACCAATGGATCTTACACAACTTTTACTGAGCTTTAAAAAAAGACCACAGGACTCATTTTAATGGGAAATTTGATAGTCAACTGGAAGCTCTTTATCAGGGGGAATTCTGCATCCCGCTATGGCCCCTGTACGCAGCACCTGTGGCACACAAGGGCCATAAAAAAAAAACCTAGGTGGCCAGGGGAGAATTATGCAGTGCCTGTGCTGGGGGAAAACCACCATAGATTGCCCTATAACCATCCTCAGCATAGTGTGGTGTCTGTAGTGTGGGCTGCTACATGGATTCGCAGCTGCTGAGGGCTGCAAAGCAGCCCACTGGCAGCCCTGGAGAACAGGGGTCTGCTTTATTTTCTGCCAGGAGTCACACTGGCCCCAAATCAGATGCAAAGATAACTTTAAGCCACCTTGGCACCCTCCTGTCTCCCTGGGTTGTGCCTCTTGGAGGCACAGTATTGAATCTCAGACACCTTCTAATGTCATTTCACAATTATGCCACGATATCTTTTTTCTTTTACACTAACGTGTTAATATTCCATTTGAGACTCACAGATGAATACCCATTACCCGGCTTTCCATGTTAGGGTCCCGATGTCTCAAACACTTGATTAATAGACTCTGAAGTAGCTAAACGATTCTCTGCCATTAATCATATTCTTCTACCTCTGTATTACCTGAAATCATTAGAGCTGGAGATGTGCTCAAGTGCAATCAGCTGCATTTTATTGCTCAGCACACATTAAAGAAGCCAGGACACTCTGTCTCCAGGAGGCTAAAGAAATTAAGTGGAAATTTGCACTCTTATTTGTGTGTGTGTTAATTTCTGTATTTGGAGACTTTACGTCATTTCAAAGTGAGCCTCATCTCTTTCTGAAAGAATAAGGTACATAGGAACTGACTTTCTGAATCGGAGATGGGATCCCGTTTAGTCCATAACCTGGCTCCAAGCATGGCCAGTACTAGTTGATTTAGAGGAGGGTGCAGGAAATCCTGCAGTGGGCAGTGATGGAATAACCTGCCATCCTAATGCCCATTCATTAGAGTGGTTTATGCTCTGAAGAAGGAGGGTTTATAGGCCTTCCCAGCCTCTTGTTTATATTTTTAATCTTTGACTATAGCTGTGGATATTTTTGCCATTAACCTAAATGTTAAATCCCTTTTTTGGAATTCTGCTAATCTTTTGGCCTCAACATCTTGTGGGAATGAGTTCCACAGACTAATTGTACATTGTGTATAAAAAAATATTTGTTTTCCTCAGTTTTAAAGTTTTCTGCTTTTCATTTTCATTGTATGTCCAGATATTCTTGTGTTATGAGACAGGATGGATAGCCCACTAGTTCTATTTCTCTGTAACCATTCAGTCATGCCTGGGCACATCCCAGCCCCCAAGTGCCAAGAACAAGTGAAGTGTATTGTGTGAAAGTGAGCTTTCAGAGGTTTCATTTATTTTGTTTGTATTATGTGGACTAGACCAACCTGTGCATGACCAGTTGCTATAAGATTCTCTTTCAATAATAGTTCCAATACCTTCCCTTACAATTTACAGTAATCCATATTATATGTGAAAATAATTAATTTTCCAAAGCCTTTTACCTCCTAAGTTGTGTATATATGCCTCAGTTATGGAAAATATATTCTTGGTAACTGATGTACAAAAGCCACAGTTAATTTGTAGAGCCCAGCATAGGAATAGCAAGTCAGGACTGAATGTGCATTGAAAGAACTCCTGGGAGGGTCCAGGATTAGAATAGTAGAGGATACTGCAGGTCGGGGTGAGGTGCATTAGCAGAGTTCACGTTGGAAGCCAAGGGGTGGTGTAGCAGTCGGGACTGAGTCACATCGGCAGAACTGTGTAGAAAGCTTAGGGCTAGCATTGCAGGGAGGGCAACAAGTCTGGGTTGAGGTGTTTCAGTAGAGCTCTGTGTAGGGATGTCTGTATGATGGCAAATGCCCAGACTCTCACCTGTTTCTAGCTAATGCTGTTAATCCTCAGTTTTTAATGGGACATTAAACACATCCATGTGGTAAAAAGGGTGGGTGAGGTTAACATAGGCAAGTGAGTATTTTAAACCCTGTGTGAAGGTGCTGTATGACTTCTGCCTGTTGTGTTGGGTTGGTGAGTCAGAATCTATTTCCACAACCCTTGTAGTGTCATGCTGTGCTATTCAGTATATAAGAAAGTCATCGAAGTGAATAGCTCAGCAGGATTTTTTTATTTTATTTTATTTTTTTTTATAAAAGGAGAGGAAACTTTCTGAGCACAGGAAACCTCTGCAGGTAAGTGAACTAACGCAAACCACAGACAAGAGAAACCAAGCTACATGCTTGATGGGCTAAACTTTGGGGCTCTGGAGTGAATCCCCATCTTTTCTCAAACATTAGGCCATAGACCCACATATGCCGGAGCCAGAAACCCCCATGCTGATAGTTTTCCGTCTCCCTTTTATTTTATTTTTAGCAGTGATGCCTTAAGTTACAGTAAACTGTCCTGAGAGATGTTCTCAAACTGGTGGGGGCAGCCCATGAATGTGAACTGTTGATGAGCTTTATGGGCACACAAAGCAGAAACCTCTCCCATTTCAACTAGATCCAGGGAAGTTCAGCTATAACACTTGAAAAGAATGGAGAGGTTCTTGCTGCGCTGTATGAAACCCAACCAGTAACAGTTCGACTAGAGCATGGCTTGTCCTTCTGCTCACTTGTTTGCTGCCCCTGGACAATTGTCATATACCATCATCTGAAGGGTGTGTCCAGTTAAAAGAATCCTACTGTATTTTACTGTGAGTTAATGTAATTTTTCTGGCAATGAAATTCATTAACTGCTCTGTTCCTGTCTTTTCAGAATGCTGCTGCAAAGTCACTTTCTTGGTCCCATTGACAGTTTCACCCCCCCCCCCGCATCTTCCACTGACTCCCCCTTCTCTATTGCATCAAACGTAAGTTTACTTGTCTTCATTTTCGAGGCCCATCTCCACCCCATCTATCATTTCTTGTTCACCAACGAGCTGCCGACTTCCGCCTCTAATTGGACCATGATGCCAGCCTCTATTGCTTGTTAAATTTTCTAACAAGCACATTCATGCTTTTCTCATGTCAGCCTTTATGCTTGGGAGGAGAGCTTTGTAAACATTTGCAAAACTACTTCGTTATTGTCCTTCGAAACTCTCCTTAAAACAGTTCTTTTCTGAAATGCCTACAAAAAAACTGAAATTGGTTAGGTAACTGATATGCGGAGACAACTGCCTGTCATGCTGACCAATGTTGTTTCATCCATCAGTTGTCCCCTTTTTTATACTTAATTTGTCAGCTCTTTGGGGCAGAGACTGCCTTTTTGTTCTGTTTGTACAGCCCCTAGCACAATGGGGTCCTAGTTCATGTCTAGGGCTCCTGGGCAGTACAGTAGTACAAATAAGTATGGATAGACAGAGCTATGGATGCGGCTATCTACAGATGTATAAATCTGTGCTGATCAGGATATCTTCTGTGGGTCTATGGGAATGATTGTGGAGAGTGAGAGCAGTCTGGGGTAGTATGTGGACTGGGTAAGAGCAGGGCAGCAGCCAGAGAGAAACCTGAAGGCCTAGAATGTGAAAGTACATGGTGACAGATGAGCTGGAAAGCAGATGCAGTATGGACTGTATCATCTGGAGGTGGAGGGGGCGCGGTGGAGAAAGGAAGCTTCCCCACTGGGTGACTCTAAAGTTAGACTGAATTTAGAAAGCCTATTTGGGGAGATGAACCCCCAATAACTGACATTGTGACCTTTACAGTGGGACTTGTCATTTCTGGTATTGACATCAATCCCATTTCTATCATGGTGCAAGTGTAACTGGGTGACCAGCTGAACTGATGGCAGCTAAGATAACTTCCCCCTAGTAATACTGGGAGGGAATTGAGGGCAGAGTCACTTTGTGGTGGATGATTCATCCAGAAATGCTAAGAAACTTTGGGGGGGGGGGAAGGCCACCAACATGCCAGGTTGCTTCTGCTCACACTGGGTGGCCCAGCATCAGGCCCTGTTTGTGGCTGATATCAGAGCAATCGGTACATTGGATTGGCAGTTGGGGGAGTTGCTGTGTGATGGAATTATAGGCATCTGTAGCCACGTGCTAAACCAAAGGGGAGTTGGAGCTGGCAGGTTCTCTCAATCCATCCCACAAAAGCCAATTAAAAATCCCTTGAGATGAAAGTCTAAGTGTTCTGTCTGCTACAGCTTCAGATGAGGAAATAAATCCAGCTGCAGCGGCAGCAGGAGGCTCCTTTCAAGAATCCCTAGCTCAGGCTGATTTAGAACCTGCAGCCACCAGCATTTTGGGAAGCATGCTGGGGGTTATTTAAACAGTCTGTGATGTTCACTGGATACTCGTAGCTGACCAAAGCAGCTCCATTTATAATTAATCAGGAATTCCCTTCTGTTTTCTCTATACAACCGGCTGTAGCATCTGTTCGTGGTTAAACTTTGAAATTGTGCACTATTTAATATACAAATAATTGTTACATATGATCACTGATGGAAATCCAGTCATGAGATTTTAGCTTCCAGAGGGAACAAAAATGTGGCATTTTTTTTTTCTTTATCACCCCATCTGATCCAGAACCTGAAAGCCACCACCTGGCCACAGGAAGGGCGGGGCGGGGGGAAGGAGAGGGGAATGCTTTCTTTGTATTCAGGAATCTTCTAACGCAAGACAAACAAATGGCGGTTTGGGAAACAGTTTAGGACAGGAAGTGAAGAATAATCTCATATCCAATTAAAATTGCAAGGGGGAATATCTTAGTTGGCAGAATGCAATTGCTCGAGTTGGAATTTAGCCAGGCTGGTATGGGCCGTTGCCAGAGGCAAACTAACAGACTTGATGGATCAGCTGTCTGATCTGGTATGGCAAATTCTGCCCAATGTTTCTTAGAAAGAGAAAGAAATGCAGTCAGCAATGATCTTCCTATTCAGATGGTGCTTGAGTTACTTAATTAGCTAATTGGACCTTTTGCAAGCAAAGGAGGAAAAACATCTGGTAGAGCTACCCTCTCATAAATCTTGAACGCTTCACGTGGTGGCTGGAGATTGAAGGCAGCACATGAGCAGAGGCAGAATTCACTACCACCTGACCCTTGCCAGATTAGATGTTGCATAGGCAGAATAAAGCAACTCAGGAAGAAAATTGACCCTCATTGTAAGTACATCCTTTAGCTAGAGACACTTTTGGCATCTCAAGCAACTGTGGGGTTAGCTGCTGGGAAATGTTTGTGGCTGCTGTAGAGAAATGCATCATCTCACTGCTAATTTAATAGTACATACAATATTGCATGCATGTTAATAGCCTTCACATGCCTTACAATTGTGGCTAAAGCCCATAGTCCTTAATGAGGAAAATCTACCTTTCAGGTCAACCGGGATTTTGCTTGAGTAAAGACTTGGGGTAAAATCTTGCCCCTGGTGAAGCCAGTGGCAAAACCTCCAGTGACTTCAGTAGAGCCAGGATTTTATTCTTCATGCTTTTCATCCACACAATGTAAGCCGAGCCTGCAATTTGAGAGCTGAATGAGAAGTTCCTGCTCCTTCTCATCTCCACAGTGTTCGTTGCCATAGCATGTAGACAGCATATGGGTTTCTCTCCATGTCCAGAATAGAATCTGCATTCTTCACCATGCCCTCGTGTTACTTGTCGCCATCATCCTGAGCGGCTTCTCTGCGGAGTTGGAATATAAGAAACCACAGTTGGGTCATACACCTCTACCCCGATATAATGTGACCCAATATAACACAAATTCGGATATAATGCATAAAGCAATGCTCTGGGGGTGGGAGGTGCAGATTAAAGCAAGTTCGATAGAACGCGGTTTCACCTATAACGCGGTAAGATTTTTTTTTTGGCTCCCGAGGACAGCGTTGTATCAAGGTAGAGGGATACTATACCCCTGTTATTGGAGAAGTTCTATAAAGAAAGGCTCTTGCCTCATCAATTTTGTGTCATTCCATCAAAATATTCATTGCTTCATTTCAGGTGATTTTGAACACACCCTCTGCCTGAATTGGTTTTGGGAAATGTGGACAAATTGCAATTTATTGCTTCAAAGCCTCCATGAAATCCTGGATGTTTTCATGGAGAAACCAGCTTTGCTGAAAACGGGGGCCATTTCCCATTTTAAAAAAATCTTGTGCCCTTGTGAAGTATCTGATGGCAACAAGCCCATTTTTCAATTTCATAAAGAAATACCAAAAATGAGGAGTTCTGTATCCCGATATGCTGATCCACTTCACAGTGAACTTTTCCCACTACAGAACTGGTACAGATCCTGGAACCTGTACAGGGTCTAGGTACAGGTAGAATAACATAACACCCTTTCTAATGCCACACTATGTTTTAGATGAAGAAAACTGATAAGTGAAATCCATGGTAGAGCTAGGAAAGCACACACAGGAAATCAAACTTTGAACAGTCCTGTGTTTGCCTTGAAGCAGACAAGAATGTCTGATTAGTCCCTTGATTATTGCTTTGTTTAAGTTTATTCTGGCTACATACAGGCAATACTGAGTTAGTACCAGGATTTTGGTTGTTTAAAAGTGAATACACAGTCGTGGTAATCCAATTGCTCAGTTAGTTGACTGTATCCAAAACTCACCCAGTCTATGAAATGTTATTTGTTAATCTCCAGTGAGGGGCAATAGACTGTGGTAGCTCTACACTGCTGTAGTTCATGCTCCTGAGCACATGGCTGTAAGCAAGGGATAGGGTTGGGAGCATGAACTTACTTCACTCAACATGGAAAAACCTGTAGCTCCTTTAAAACAGATCATAATAATATAAATACAAGTACGAGTCTTGCATTATTGCAACACATTAGTCTTGCTCACAAACAACCTACCATCCTTTATTTTAAGGGACTGTCTTTATTTTAAACTGCTTGTTTCTTCTCCCAGGTGAAGTCAATTTACATTTCTCCCTGACCTTTACTTTACAATAAGAAGGGCTATTTTTTGCTCTGTTGGTTCTCTTATCTCTTCCCGAGAGCCGTTCTCCACATTGCCTCAGCGGATGGTGCAGGATATCTCTGAAATTCTAAGAGATAAAGAAATTGAGGGTCGGCTCCTCAATTGACATCTGACTGCATTGAAGTCTGTGAAGTTACACCAATTTACACCAGCAGAAGATCTGGTGCCTGACCTCATACTCCTAAGCTTGGGATCATAATGTGCACATTCTTGGTTTGGGGGGTTCTTCCTGGATCTTAGCACTTTAGTATTTTTTTTTATCAGAGGCTCTGAAAGAACTTTGCAGAAAATTAATCAACTGGGGTGAGCCAAGTGAGTCGGTATTATTATTATTATTATTATTTTATTCCCATTTTAGGTATAGAGAAAGTGGCCTACAAAGAGGCTAATATTCTCTCAAGGTCACTCTGTAAATCAATGGGAGAATCAGGAATTTAGCTTATGAGTCCTTATTCCAAATCACCTCCTCTCTCCAATAAGCAATGGTTCCTCTTTCACTTTTCTTCAGAAATCTGTGCAAAACAGGTTCCACAAGCAAGTCTCCCAAACAGCCTATTCCTTATAATGCAGGCTATGCTTTTTCTTTGCTACTTAATAATTTATTGCTGTATTAGTTAGTGTCATAGAAATGTAGGACTGGAGGAGACCTTGAGAGGTCATCTAGTCCAGTCCCCTGCACTCGTGGCAGGACTAACTATGAACTAGCTAGACCATCCCTGACAGGTGCTTGTCTAACCTGTTCTTAAAAACCTCCAATAACAGAGATTTCCCTAGCTAACTTGTTCCAGTGTTTAACTATTCTTACAGTTATGAAGCTTTTCCTAATGTCCAACCTAAATCTCCCTTGCTGCAATTTAAGCCCATTGCTGCTTGTTGTCCTGTCCTCCGTGATTAAGGAGAACATCTCACTCTCCTCTTCATAACAACCTTTTACATATTTTAAGATTATGTCCCCCCACCTCAGTCTTCTCTTATCCAGACTGAACAAACTATATTTGTTTAAAGCTTTCCTTGTTGTAGGTCATGTTTTCTAGACCTTTACTCTTTGTTGTTCTCTGGACTTTCTTCAATTTGTCCACATCTTCCCTGAAGTGTGATGCCCAGAACTGGACACAATACTCCAGTTGAGGCCTTATCAGTGCTGAGTAGAGTGGAAGAATTACTTCTTGTGTCTTGCTTACAACACTCCTGCCAATAATCCCAGAATGATATTCACTTTTTTTTTTGTAGCAGCATTACATTGTTGACTCACATATAGTTTGTGAAAAACTATAACTCCTAGATCCCTTTCTGCAGGACTCCTTCCTAGGAAGTCTTTTCCCATTTTGTATTTGTGCAATTGATTATTCCTTTCTAAGTGTGGTACTTTTCATTTGTTCTTATTGAATTTTTGTCCTATTTGTTTCAGACCATTTCTCGAATTTGTTACAGTGATATTGAATTCTAATCCCATCTTCCAAAGTGGCTGCAACCCCTCCCAACTTGGTATCAACTCTATAAGTGTGCTGTCTGTGCCATTGTCCAAATCATTTATGAAGATACTGAATAGAACGGGACAGATCCAGAACAGATTCCTGCTGTACCCCACTTGATTATACCATTCCAGCTTGACTGTGAACCATTGATAACTAAACTCTGAGTGTGGTTTTCCAACCATTTGTGCACTCCGCTTATAGCAGGGTCATCTAGACTGTTTTTTCTTAATTTGTTTTATGAGAAGGTCATGTGAGACAATATCAAAAATCTTACTGAAGATATCACATCTACTGCTTCTCCCTATCCACAAGTCATATCACCCTGTTAAAGAAGAATATTAGGTTGGTTTGACAAGATTTGTTCTTGACAAATTCATGCTGACTGTTACTTATCACTTTATCTAGGTGCTAACAAATTGTTTATTTGCTCCATTATCTTTCCAGGTACTGAAGTCAAGATCTATCACATCCATTGCTTCCACTGGGATCATCTAGTCTGGTCTCCTGTATAACACAGGCCATAGAACTTCTCCAAAATAGGCTCAAGCATGTTTCTTAATGGAATATTCTGGAGACTAGGAAGCCTTCTGAGATCACATTTCATGTGATGCAATGATCCAATGCAATGTCATATGTACGTGACAGCAAATCCCCACAGAAAGAGTATGGTTGGGTTTTTTCTTGCTTGTGGAGGAGAAGGTCTGACAAATCTCTAACACCCTCAGTACCACCCAGCTTTTAGCTCAGAAGGGCTGCATATGACTCTGCTTTTCCACACTGCTCCATAACCATCCAGGACAATGGCTGTAGAACAGTGTGAGACCTTGCTTTTTACAAAGAGTGTGCCTTCACCACAGAGTTATCCCAGGTGATGGCACCTGGGTAAGCCTCGCCCAGGTATGAGCAGCTGGACCGCAAAGCCCATCCTGAGTTACTGTTTCCTCACCAGTACCGTGTGTGTCACACACACACACTCTCTCTTCTGGAGGTATATCCCCTGGAATCTTTGTGCTGCAGTATGCTGAGCCGCTCTGTGATTCTTTCCCAATGAACTGTGGGAGAACTTTCCTGTCCCTTCTGGGAAGGCATTAGAGGACTATCAGCACTCAAATGATTTAGCTTGTTACCACTCTGCAGAGTGGTCAAGTTCCAGCCCAAGTGAAATTGAAATCCAGGCTCTAACCCACAGCTGCAGCCAGGCCAGCTAGCTTGGGTTGAAAGCACTATTAAACCCAGATGAGAGGGTTTTGTGTATGGAAGGTGGGGCAGTTAGAGGCAACACTGGAGTAAGAGTACTGGCTAACTCTATATTTTCACAGCATTCTAATATGTTTGGCCACATTCCCAGCATGCCCAAGACTCACATAAGCAAGTAATGGAAATCTTCTATTTGGCAGTGTAGAGCACATGAACCAACCCAAAGAAACATCTTCCTTTTTAAAGGAGCCATATCCACAGTGTTGCATAATTTTAATTAGATAGTATTATATTAGCATGGATAAAGGACCCCTTTGTACTTAAGGAGCAGACAGATTGTTTAGCTGCAAACAGCCGTGGCTGGAAACTGATAGCAGGCATTCCACTGCTTTGCGTATCTCTCACTGCAGATCATAAAGGATTAATTGAAATTATAGAAAGCTGAAAATATGCCCAAGGTGAACATTGAGCTACACGGAATGGCACTGAGTAGCATTCAAAGTGCTATTTTCTGTGGCTTGGGGCTGGGAGCTTCCACATACTGCGCATCAAATTGGGCATAGAAACTAGCAGAGCTAAGGCTTAAGCATGTTTTGTTAGTTTTTTTTATTTTTAACTCCGCTCAGAATTGTATCTGGCATCTAGACTGGACTCGGCAAAACTACACAGTTGCTTTTCAAACCCATAGAATACCAAACAAATATACCTGGAACTAATTTTCTAACTGATGGCTTTTCCTCTCTTCCTCAGTCCTCCTGGCCCATTTGCAACATTTGTTAGAATGGTTCCTTTCTTTTCTTTTCCTTTCCTCCCCACCTCTACATAAGCCTTTAAATTTCTGTTTCCAAGACATGTCTAGCATCCAGAGTGCTTAGGTACCAAGGTTTCTTTTAATAACCATTGACAGTCTAAATTAGATGTATGGATGACCTGGAATGCTTTATGTTGTGAAAGGAGTCAGATGCCTTGCAGACACATTGAGAAGAGGGTTGCAGCCTGTCTCCACTCCACTGAGCCTCACTCACTCCTATAAGGACATTTGGGTCATCCTTGGGCTCCAACCCCTGCACTTCGTAGGAATTTTTATTACCCCAATCCCAGTCTAATCTATGCTAAATCTCTTGAGTGATAGCACCTCCACCTCCTCTGCAGGGACTCTGCTCCTTGGCCTGAGTGTAGTATTCTCATCTGAATATCTAGAATGTTTAGTGAGTTCAAGGGTGAGGCTAGTTGAAGAGAAGGTACAGCACCTTTTTTTTATTATGATTGTTGCTGACAGTATCAGCAGCTAGCTCAGCCTGAGTCAACTCAGGCTTCTGGAAACCGCTAGTACAAACTAAGAACTAGGACATCCTGTGCCACCATATGTTTGAGTCCCAGTTTTCTGCCTGGGCTGCTGTAGAGACAGCACAACAATGCAATTCCCTTTACACTGGGCAGATCATAGAATCACAAGCTAGCCCAGACTATGCCATATGTATTTAGGGGCTTTGGGATTTTTGTATATAGGGGATATCTGTTTCAGCTGAGGTGGCTGAGACCTAACTCGGTTTTTCAAGAACATGCAGAAACAATAGAGGTTCTGTAACACAGCCAGCAACAACAAATAACTAAGGGGATGATTCTGATATCACTTACACTCAGTGTAACTTGATTGACTTCTGTGGGGATTACTCCTGATGTACACCAGCTCTATTGAGAGTAGAATCAGGTCATAGGACTCCAGGCTTTATATTCCTGATGAATGTCTTATTCTTTTCCCCCCTCACTGTACTGTGCATGAGCATGGGCAGCTATTCTTCACAAAATAACTAGGTGTGCCCTTTTTGCTTTTTCTAATTCCAAAATACCCCCAGGCACAAGTCCACCTTCTGGAAGAATATCTTACAAAACCCCAAGAAAACTTTTGTAAAGAATTACCGCAGTTTGAGAGAGAGAGAAGCTGCTTCAGGGCAAGAGGGAGATGCATTTACAGAGCTGAGAAGGGGTTTAGGATTGGACTAGCAGAGTGTGCAGCATGGCTGGAGTGAGGCATGTTGGCAGAGCTGCAGGGAATTTCAAGGGTTGGAAGGACAGGGCTGCATTGATTGCCACAGCCCTTGGCACTATGGAACTGGAAAAGCAGGGTGTGCTGCAGGGCAAGATTGAGATTCCATTACCACCTCAGGGCTGGGCCGTACAGTGCTAATGAGCACAAAATAAACAGCAATCTTAGCATTAACACAGCTGAGTGAGAAATGCATCTAGGCCAGAGGTTCTCAAACTTTAACAACCTGAGGACTCCCATGTTTTAAATTTTTTTCATGGATGCCCCACCCCCACTCCACCCTTCCCCCAAGGCCCCACCCCACCTCTTCCTGCCACCACTCAACCCCAGACCCTCCTCTTCATGCCTCTTCCCACCTCCTCCCCATAAGACACCCCATCCCTGCTCCTCCCTCTCCCTCCCAGGTGCCTCCTGCATGCTGCTGAACAGCTGTTCCCCAGCATGCAGGAGGCACTGGGAGGGGGAGGAGTTGATCAGCAGGGCACGCGGACCCCCTGGTGTACTCTCGCAGACCCCAGTTTGAAAAAAGTTGATGTAGGCCAAATAATGCCTAAAATCCTTCTTTCTACAAACACTGAATTTACCAACAAACTTCAGCCCTGAACTCCAGATATTCATAATCGCTCCTGATTTGAAAACTAGAAGTGCTAAATTCCTGCCATGTACCATTTTTTATAGCTGAGACATAAACCCCTTGAAAATATTGTCTTACAGTGAAATACTGACTTCACTGTTTAAGCATGGATAGATTTCTTCTGCATGTACTAACAAATGACTCTTTGTGGGTGTTATATATTAATATCTCTGTGAGTAAGTAGCCATTGCTTGTGTCAAAGTGTGGAACCCAGCTAGAAAGCCTTGCCTTTAAATAACGGTTTTATTGTTTGCAGGCAGGATAAGGGAATTGGATTCTAAAGAGCAGAGATTATAAAAAAAAAATGCAACAGCTAAGGGCTTGATTCTCCCCTCACATGCTCTAGTTTTACACCAGTGTCACTCTATTGACATCAGCAGTGTTACGCCTGATTTACACCATGTAAGCAAGAGACTCATGACTGGAGGACTGTGTTCCAAAGAAAGCCAAATTCAATTACCCACAATTAACGATTTATTATTTGAGCTCCTCAGGCAGAGATGAGAAATCCCAAACAAACAAATATATTATTTATCACAGTTGCATTTGTGCATAGCTACCAGCGAGGGCAGTGATTTCACGTCACCTTTGCCACCCTGGTGTGGTGAAGGTCAAAACAAAAGCTTGGTTTATGACTTTCATAATCAAACTTCCAGATGAATGACCACTGAATCTCTCAGGGACACTATAAAGACAGGACCAGCATCTCCTGCTTGCAGCAAGGAAGAGAATTCACTGTTTGTCACACAGGGCTTGGCATTTCCTGTTCATAACCTCTCAGAGCCATGTAAGAGTTTTTTATAGCAGCAACAAGATGGTTTTTTTGTGTTTGTTTTTTTATTTTTTTTTGTAATCTGTCATATCCCTCTTTTGTGGCTGTTCCACTCAGTAGATGACAGCCTACTATTTTTGTCAGCTAAATGAGCTGTTCCTCTAGCTCAAATGGTAGCTTTCCCTGCTAGTGTGTAGTTCAGTTGGTGGCTGGGGGTGCAGGGATGGGGATGGTGATCATTACAGGTGCATTTTAGACATTATGGGCCAGATATTTAAAAACTCCATTCATATTTAGGTTGCTAAATAAGGGTCAGAATTTCAAAAGGGCTTAGTACCCAATGGGCATTCAATATGAAAATCTAGCCACACATTTTTGTGCCCAAATGGGAGCTGAACTTTTGAAAATCTGGCCTTGAATTTAGTCACAGAGCTCTTTTGAAAACATAGAAATGTAGGCCTGGAAGGGACCTCAAGAGGTCATCAAGTACAGCCTGCTGCACTGAGGTAGGACCAAGTAAACCTTGACCATCCCTGCCACACATTTGTCTAACAGGTTCTTTAAAACCTCTAATGAGGATTTCACAACCTTTCTTGGTAACCTATTGAAGTATTAAATTATTCATATAGTTAAGTACATTTTTCCTAATATCTAACTTAAATCTCCCTTGCTGCAGATTAAGCCCATTACTACTTGTCCTACATTGGCATGGAGTACAATTGATCACCATATTTTTTATAACAGCCTTTAACATATTTGAAGACTTATCAGGTCCACCCTCAGTCTTCCTTTCTCAAGACTAAACATGCCTGTTTTTTTAACCTTTTCTCATAGGTCAGGTTTTCTAAACCTTTATCATGTTTATTGCTCTCTCCAATTTGGCCAAATCTTTCCTAAAGTGTGGCACCCAAAGCTGGACACAGTTCTCCAGGTGAGGCCTCACCAGGGCTGAGTGGAGTGGGACAGTTACCTCCCATGTCTTACGTACAATACTCCTGTTAATACATCCCAGAATATTAGCCTTTATTGCAACTGCATCATTGTTAGCTCTCATTCAATTTGTGATGCACTATAACCCCCACATCCTTTTCTGCTGTACTACTGCATAGCCATTTATTTTCCATTTTGTATTTGGGCAGTTGATTTTTTTTCCCCCCCTTCCTAGGTATAGTACTTTGCACTTACCTCTATTGAAGATAACCTTGATGGTTTGAAACATCTCTCCAATTTATCTAGTAATTTTAAATTCTATTCCTGTCCTCCAAAGTGTTAGTTACCCCTTCGGTCTTGGTGTAATCTGCAACTTTTATAAGCACATCACTCCATTGTCCAAGTCATTGAAAACATTGACTAGTACCAGACCCAGGACAGACCCCTGCAGGACCCCTGGATACATCCTCCTAGGTTGACAATGAGCCATTGATAACTTTTGGGTTACTGTTCCCCCTCCCCTCCACCCCCACCAGTTGTGAACCTACCTTTATAGTATATTCACCTGGACCACATTTCCCTAGTTTGCTTGTGAGAATGTCTTGAAGGAATGTGTCAAAAGCCTTACTAAAAATCAAGATATATAATGTCGACAGTTTTCCCCGCCATCCACTAAGCCAGTAACCCTGTCCAAGAAGGACATTAGGTTGGTCTGACATGGTTTGTTCTCGATAAATTCATGTTGGCTATTCCTATCACCCTGTTCTCTAGGTGTTTACAAATAGATTGTTTAATAATTTGTTCCAGTTCTCTGAGTTTGTTGAAATCTATTCTTCTGAAGTCCATTTTCCTTACTTTGCTGCTGTTACTCCTTCCATCATCCTATTGGTATTAGTTTTGCTTTGTACTACAGTACCCAGAAGTCACCTACTACAGGACAGGCCCAACAAAGAAAATAACAGAACGCCACTAGCCGTCACCTTCAGCCCCCAACTAAAACCTCTCTAGCACATCATCAAAGAGCTACAACTTATCCTGAAAGACGATCCCTCACACACAGCTCTTGGGAGACAGACCAGTCCTCGCTTACAGATAGCCCCCCAACCTGAAGCAAATACTCACTAGCAACCACACAACAAAAACACTAACTCAGGAACCTATCCTTGCAACAAAGCCCGATGCCAACTCTGTCCACATATCTATTCAAGTGACACCACCATAGCACTTAATCACATCAGCCACACCATCTGGGGCTCGTTCACCTGCACATCTACCAATGTGATATATGCCACCAGCAATACCCCTCTCCCATGTACATTGGCCAAACCGGACAGTCTCCACGCAAAAGAATAAATGGACACAAAGCTGACATCAGGAATCATAACATTCAAAAACCAGTAGGAGAACACTTCAACCTCTCTGGTCACTCAGTAACAGGCTTAAAGGTGGCAATTTTGCAACAGAAAAGCTTCAAAAACAGACTCCAACAAGAAACTGCTGAACTAGAATGAATTTGCAAACTAGATACCATTAACTTGGGCTTGAATAGAGACTGGGAGTGGCTGGGTCATTACACAAATTGAATCTATTTCCCCAAGTTAAGTATCCTCACACCTTGTCAACTGTCTGGAATGGGCCATCTTGAATATTACTACAAAAGTTTTTTTTTCTCCTGCTGATAATAGCTCATCTTAATTAATTAGCCTCTTAGAGTTGGTATGGCAACTTCCACCTTTTCATATTTGTGTGTGTGTGTATATATATATCTTCTTACTATATGTTCACTTGTATGCATCTGATGAAGTGGACTGTAGCCCACAAAAGCTTATACTCAAATTTTTTAGCCCTGGTCTACACTGGGGGGGGGGGGTGTTGACCTAAGATACGCAACTTCAGCTATGCAAATAGAGTAGCTGAAATTGGCGAATCTTAGGTCGACTTACCTGGCCGTGAGGATGGCAGCAAGTCGATCGCTGCCGCTCCCCTGTCGACTCCGCTTCCACCTCTCACGAGCTGGAGTTCTGGAGTCAACGAGGAGCACATTCGGGGATCGATCTGTACCCGCCAATGCAGCAGGTAGCGAAGACCTGCCCTTAGTCTCTAAGGTCCCACAAGTACTCCTGTTCTTTTTACAAAGTGAAAGAGAGTCCCTGTCTCAAAGAGCTAGTGTTTTTAATGTTTCCTGGTAATTAGGAGGAAACTTTCCCTGGGAGCCAGTTGTTCCAGATGTGCTCTAGTCCAAACAGGAATAAATTCAGGGAAGTCCAATGGCCTGAGTTATACAGGAGATCAGATTAGATCGCAATAGTTCATTGTCTTATCTGTGAATTTCATAATTGCCTGCTACCATGTTTCTTAGACCTTGCTTTGAGGCAGCTGTTGCTGCTACTGTCAGTCAGGATCATGGACTAGATGGGCCCTGGTCTGATCGAATCTGGCAATTTCTGTGTTTCTTAGAGTGCCAGGTCTCCTCTGCATAACATCAAACATCCTCATGAAGTTTGCAGAAATGTCAGTAGTTAGGAAAGTCCAGTGGTAGGATATGAGAATGACAAGAGTATGGAGACCCCAGCATGAGAGTGAATGTAAAACTCTACCCAGCAGGAGAAACTGGAGGAAAATAATCATGCAAGCTGACTCTTCAAATGCATCTTCAGTCTGGGAAAATAGGAATCAATTAAGTTTTTCCAGCAAGACTCTAGTATGTCTAATGATAAACTTAAAAAGGCCAGCTTAATGAAATGTCATACAAATGCTGGCTGGAACAACTTTGTACCCTATCTGCCAAGCAGAGCTGTACCTGATGGAGGAAAAATTACAGGGGGGATACATAAGTGAGTTCTAGCATCCTTATCCCTGCTGTAAGGATAAAAATGCCATTAAAATCTGTAGTGTTATACCAGAAGTTTAAACAGCAGCACCCAAAAAATAGGGTCTAGGGAATTAATAGGAGCCAGTCTGCCCATGTGAATGGGACCTTTATTTTGTTTTATTTCCTTTATTGGTTAGAGTGGAGAGGTTGAGAGTCAGGACTTCTGATTTCTATTCCCAGCTCTGCCACTGACTGAATCTGTGACCTTGGGCAAGTCACTTTGCTTATTTGTGCCTCAATTTCCTATCTTTAAAATGACATGCAATATCTGCCAATCTCATTGGGGCAGTGAAAGGCTTGACTAAAGACCTTTGAGATTCTTGGATTGAAGTGCCCCTAGCATTGTTGCCATCATTGGGGTGAAGTATAGGATCAAAGTATTAAGAGATTTATTATTAATTATTTGTGTTACAGTACTGTCTACAGGCCAAGACCAATATCAGGGTCCCATTGTGCCGGGCGCTGTACAGACACATGGTAAAAGACTGTCCCTGCACCAGAGAGCTTGCAGTCTAAATAGACCAGACTGACAAAGTAAGTCCTATTACCCCCATTTTACAGATGAGGAAGTGAAGCACAGAGATGAAGCGACTTGCTCAAGGTAATATAGGAATTCTTTAGCAGAGCTGGGTATTGAATCCAGATTTCACGAGGTCCCATTCCAGTGTCTTAATTGCGAGACCATGCTTCCTTTAGAGATGAGCGAAGAAACAAACCAACAATTAGATTACTGAGTCTATACACGTTCAAGCACAGGATACAGCCCCCTGCTAGAGGATGTGCTTTATGATTATTATATTCCCAGTGCTATCCAGATAATAATGCTTGTATCTTCACAGGAAAGCACTTAAAATACGCACATTCATTTCCAAGGAAGGGTGGTCTTGTGGGTAAAGCACTGGACGGGGCCTCATGAGATGGGGCCTCAGTTCCAGCCCCTGCCACACCCTCCATGTGTGATCTGGGGTGCGATGCTTCATCTCTCTGTTCCCCATCTGCAAAATGGTGATACTAATTCCCTACCTCATTGGGGATGGTCTGAGGGCAAATTCATTAATGTGTGAGATACTATACTAAATACTGTAGTGATGTGGGTTGTGTAAGGATCTAGAGCAGAGATTGACAAAGGGAATTTAGGTGCACAAATCATTGAAATTTAATTGGTGCTGGGCCCCTCTGAAAAATTTCCTTGCATAGATAGATTCAATAGATGCGACTTTATTTCTAGTCTGCCCTCAATCTCCTAAACTGGCTCTGACAATACACAGTGTGATGGCAAAATGTGTCTCGCAGCTTCATTCTCCAGCTGGAAAATTTAACATACAGTAACTGGCCATTCTACACATAAACTGCATCATGTTTTAATCTTACCCTAAAATCAAATTCTTTAAACATAATTCCCTCAGGACAGGAAACTAACTCTGAATACATTTTGTTTGACGACCCTGTCAACCTGCCTTAAAAAAAAAAAAAATCTCTTATTTAGAATGCATAATGCAAACATCTCATCTTCTAAACAAGAATGTAGGACACATTTCCGGGTAGGATGAAAAGAAAATGAGAAAAAAGAATAAGAATCTGAAATCTCTAGTAAGGTAAATGCAATGTCAGAATGGAAGGTATTTCTAATGAGATTCATGTAAATACAAATATAAACATACTTTGCTGCACAAATCACATAAATGCAGGTACATAGCACTAAAAGGAATGACAACAACAAAAAAGACACAGTGATGAATATATTTTACTCTTTCCCTTGGCTTCTTGTATAGGATTTTTGTCAGAGTTTGGTACAATATGTGGTCTTCTCTTGCTAATTGCTCGTAATAAACAAATAACATTCATACTGATCAACATTTTCAAACTTGGGAGCCTGATGTTTGCCACCTAGAGAAAAGCAGCCTGGTGTTTACCTGCGCACAGCTCCTATTGCCTTCAGTAGAGCTTCTGGTTGCTCAGCACTTCTGCAATCAGGCCACTTCTATTTAGGTGCCTGAATATGGATGTAGGAGCCAACCTTCATGCACTCAGGTTGGAACATTTTGGCCATTGGGATTTTCAAAAGCATCTTTATGAGTTAGGAGCACGAGGTCCATTGACTTTCATTGACTTGTGCCCCTAACTCACTTAGGAGCTTTTGGAAATGTCAGCAGTAGCTACTGGCATGGAAATTGCTCACAGGATCTGGAACACTTTACTGTCCCTTGCAAGCAGCTGCTGAATTCTGCCCAGGTAATTACCACTGCAAGTTGGACAGCTGTCTCATGGCCTCTGTGAAATGAGTTATTGGTTTTGATCCAGTGTCCATTTCACACACACACACCATCTCATTTAGTGCTCATTTGCTTATGGTCAAAGTTTCAAAACAGAGGCCAATAATAGACTGGGCTATGGAGGCTGAGCCATTTTCTCATGTTAGCGGTTTGTCCACAGAAAAGCTGGTATAACACCATGAAAAGTGTGTTGGGTTGTCTCCTCTTAAAATAACTTAAGTGGTGCATATATCTTGTGCTGAAGTTCTGTCTAGGAGTTAATTATACAAAATGAGGTGACCCTCTAGGTCAATAGCATCTTCAGTGTGTATTTTTCTCTAATACCAAATGCATTAACCACAATAAAAGCTAGCTGTTGGGTGAAATCTACTTGAAAGAGGTGTAGTCAGTTCTGAAGATGCCCTGCATGCTGTAACATGAGAATAAAGTCACTTTAATTTTTTTTAAAGGGGTAATGTAAAAGCTATCCAGTAAAGCTAAAGAAAACACAAGTGATAGCTGCATTATACAGACGATATTATAGATCCTTATGGAATAGTTTCTATGGAATGCTTATCAGAAGGCGGCTCTTCAGATACACATTTGATCTGATTATTGCTACTTCCTACTCACGTTAGTTAAAGGGATCTTCCAAATTCCAGCAAGGACCTAGAAAGCTGAAATAAGGTATGCCTGTGGAAAGCAGGGCTTAGACAGTTGGCCCTGAAATAATATTTTATGTAACTGAATTTCATGAATTTTTGTG
Organism: Malaclemys terrapin pileata; assembly: GCF_027887155.1. Classification (NCBI taxonomy): domain Eukaryota; kingdom Metazoa; phylum Chordata; order Testudines; family Emydidae; genus Malaclemys; species Malaclemys terrapin. The sequence goes on along the minus strand of NC_071506.1, from coordinate 130,449,211 downwards.
TTCAGTAGAGGCCTACTCCAAAACCCACTGAAATCATCATTTATTTGGCGGTATTGCTTAGAGACTCCAGTCTGAGATTATGGCTCTATTGTGCTAAGTGCTTGATGCCCATAGGAAAAATTTCTCCCCCTCTTTCCCCCCTCCCCTGAAATTGCTTCCAGGCTAAGTATATGAGACACGATAGAGTACTACAAAAAGATGGTGATAAATCAAGGTAGCAGTGAGATAATTATTAGTGTAATAAGTAGCAGCTCTAATTAGATTAACACATTCATATTCATAGATTTTAAGGCCAGAAGGGCCCATAGTGCTCATTTAGTTTGACCTCATGCGTAACACACATCATAGGAGTTTCGCGTATTAATTCCTCCTTCAAGTTCAATAGCTGCACTTGAACTGGAGCTGGGCAAGAAATGGTAGTTGTGTCCATGACTGGATGCCAAATAACAGCCGGACACCATGAGTTAGAGCCCCCTCCCCCAGTGGTCACACTTTGTTTACATTTTGCAAATTAGCGCTACTGAGAATTAAACCAGGACTTTCATGATCTGTAAGCAGCAATTCTACCAGGTGAGACAAGAGCCGAGTTGGCAGGAGCTTTGTGGCTCTTGTCTCAGCTGGAGATCACATTTTACATGAGCTTGGATGAATCACACAGGATATCCCACTAGCTGGGAAAACAGTGTGGTGTTAATGTGGAGTTCAGAACACATAGACTTGTCTACATTAGGGATTTAGGCAGCTGTGTAAATACATGAATGCAAACCCCATTGTGGTTACCCTGCAGGGGTGTAAATCAGGGCTTCCACTAGTGCAGCTTACTCCAGTTTGTACCTACACTAGTGCAAGAAATATCACCTAATCTAGAAAAGCCCCTAGTATAAAGTTTCCACATTTCCCACAGCCTCTTGCACTGAAAAGTCCTTTCCTTGATCTTCCTTTTTAGATGTATTTTTAACGCTAATAATTGAACACCTTGGCAAATGCTATAGCAGAATAGGCCAGGATAGTACAGTATTAATAGCAGCATTTAAATGCCACATTGTATTTTTATTTTATTTCTGCTCTTGGCAGCTGAAATAAAATATTCATTTTGTTATTCATTGTTTCATGGATGCAGAAAATAGAACTTTGTAAGAATATCTAGTCTGGGTGTTCCATTTCTCCCCCCAAGTGAGTAAAAATCTTCATTACAGGCTTATAAGAAAAGGACCATTCCCCCTGTTTTTTTAATTTGTATTTTCATCTGTAAGCCACTGACACCCACTCACCATCTGGCACAGCAAATAAAAGCTTCCACCAATAGCAGAATTGCAACCCCTTTATTCAATGATGGGTTTATTTCACTAACAAAAAGAGGCCAATATAAATTTAACAACATATAAACCTAGACAGTCAGTCCATCCTTCTGGTTCCATCCCTTCAGTTCTCCTGGAGGCCCCTCACTCAATTAAGATGCTTGTTAGTCTTTTATCTATGGATCAGCTGATCTCTGGCCGCAGACTAATCACCTGGGTGGCAGCTAATTATTCACAGGTCAGGGTTAAACCCACTCCCTTAAAGGGCCAGCCCAGCGTGTGTCACCCTCCCATCGCCTACTAAATAAGAAACAGCCACAAAGTTTGTTTTCCCCAAGGAGTGGGCTGTGAACTACACTGTTAGTGAATGTTGCTGCAGCGTGGCCTTTCCCACAAACACAATGTGACTGCTGACTGTCCCTGCCCTGCTTTCCTGAGTAGAGCTGATCTTGCCTCACCAGTAACAAATCTAGTTCTGTTTTTCAGCAAAGTTCGTATGGAGTGATAATAATAATGATTGTGTGAAACTCAAAAGTCAAATCATCCCTGGGAACATCCAGCTTCAGAGAGAGTGGAGATAAAGGCAGACTGGCTCTTCCAGAAGCCACTGCAACAGTTACAGAAATCAGACCACATACAACCATGATCAAATAACATTACGGAGAAGAAATTCAAACTCTGAAAGCTAGGGAATTGTAGAGGCAATGCTGAGCTAATGCACTGAAATGATTCTCTTGTGTGTCTGCAGATTGCAGCCTCAAAAATCTGTTGTAAGATTCCCCATGTGGTGGCTGCAAACACTAAGGCATAAGAGTTGATTAAAGAAGAGCTTAAGCCATTTGGGCCAACTGGTAGTCAATGCACAAATTCACATTTTCTTCAGTGATGCCAGGATTTGGACCTTAACCTTTAAAATGCTGAAGTCAAGGATGCTTCTCCCAGACACAGCATGAGTGTATGTGTCCCACACCTCCAGTGACAAAACCTTCCCCTACAAATATCACAGACCTTCCTGTGGGCGCAGGTCAAGCAAGCTCCTACTCTCCCAGCTGTCAGCCTGTCATACAAGTTCTAATAACCACTTCAGTCCCTTCCCACTGACATCAGAGAAGTGGCCTAACTCAGTTCCCTCCAGGCAGCTGCCCGGTGTTGCCTTTTGCAGCCCAGGCTGTTCCTGTTCGGTGGCTAGGTTCAGTCTCTTCTCTCTCGATGCAGCACCTTTCACCACCACTTTTTGAAATGCTTGTGCTTGTTTAAATTTATTACCCTCCCCCGGCTTCTCCTCTGCTCTTCCCAATATCTAAGGAAGCTTTGAGAAGAGCTGGGAGTGGAACCTGTCAACATTCCAAAGTCACAGCGTATTCAAGTGTCAACAGGGGAACATTTACAGGCCTAAAATATACAGCCGGACCGGTGCTGCCTGCAAACCTGAAAGCAAAGCGATGAACTGTGCATCTGTTTTCCATCTAGGTGCCCATCTGACTGCTGTGCCAAGTAGCTGAGAAATATTAGATGTAGCAGCGGCTCATCTCCTCACTGCCCAGTGTATAATACAGATGGAGGGGGGAGCAGCGACAGCTCTGTCAGTAGCCTGCCCACACTCAGTTTGTTAGGAGTGCATTCTGCTTGTGACAAGAACAATAAAAGAGGGCAGGAGGAAGCTGATCTACTATTTTTAAACACCCGTCGAACGAGTCCTGTTTATACTATTCAGAAGAGCTCATCAGCTCCATAGGGTTCCTAACCAGTCTGACAAATGTCAAAAAGAAGAATGGCAGATGTCATGGGCAAGGACCAGGTCTGGTCAACTGCTGCATGAGCTTCACTAATCGGCTATGTGCATTGGCAGCATCCTATGGTCCTTGTCCAGTTTCAGTCAGTCCTTAGTCAGGCAAATGCCCCTTGAAATCAGTGAGCGTACAGCCCAGAGGAGTCTCTTCCATTTTAAAGAACCAGGCTTGTTCCAGAGTTAGTCCTCCTAACAAATGAAGAGCTGCTGATTCTACTCAATCAAGACCCTTTCTTCTCCCTTCTTCCATAGCGGGTTTGTTGGGGAGTCCTGTGAAGAGATCTACAACTATTCTGGGTGTTGGAAGAAGTGTAAACACAGATGTGTGCACATGGGTGTGGGTGTGTATGCACAAACAGGTCAGATATCCAAAACAAATCTGTAACTTTACGTTGTAAGCTCTTCGGGGCCGGTGATGGCCTTTTTCTTCCGGGCTTGTACAGCACCTACCACAGTAGGGTCTGATCCATTATTGGGGCCCCTAGCTGCTATCACACTACAAATACTAAATAATAATAAAGAATGGTCTGGTTGGAGGCGTGTGCTGATCATATTTTTCATTAGTGAATGGGAGTAAAATTCCCTCCCTATGCAGCACAAGCCAAATGCACCACTTAAACTCTATTCTGAGAACTTGAGTGAGACTTAATTGGCAGAGAAGCCATGTAGTGAAGCTCACAGCCATACCAGACCTGATTTTCTGCACAGAGGTGAACTTCACTCTGAGTATTAGTATATCCTGGCTTCACCCTGTCTCCAGCTGGCCCCACTCAATGTCAGGGCTGCAGCAGCAAGCTCTAGGTCATCAGGCCCTTCTGGCCCTTCACCATTGAGCCTGCTGCCTAGATTTTGCCAGCAATAAATCGAGCCCTTAGATTTTATGTGCTGGAAGTGAACAGGATGATGGATTTCACAATGGTGAGTGGATTTTTTTCTTATGTATTCACTCCAATGGCCAGATTTGCTGAAGCATTATGCTCCCAGTCAATAGCACCCTTGTAGCTTGTTTGTTTAATTGATTGCAATGCTATGTCAACCTTCCCGTGCTGAAGCCTCAAATATTTGCAAACTGAAATACACATAATATTTGGCACGATTTGATCCTCATTGCAATACAGCTGCAGCTGCTGCAGTTTACACATTAGAGACTGGAGGACAGGAATCCAAATACACTAAATTAATTAGGGTTATGTCCATAGACTTTATTCAGTTCCATCAAGTTTGTGTAGAATTGTGTTTCCTGTTTCCTGAGGGCTCAAGCATGTTGGTTTACCAGAGCAGTTGTTTTCTGATTGCTCATCCATGGTATTAAAGGATGATGATTATGGGGCTCAGCAGAGGCAAATATTTGCTCTCGTGGTCTGAAGATTTCTCCTCCTCTCTAGCGCCTCCTGTGAGTCTCACCTCTGATGCATTTGCCCCATGCAAACCAATATAACAAGAATCAGACTCTTTCTGCAAAGAGGCCAATGTTTTTGCAGTATCTGCCAAAAGATAGACACTAAGCATGGGTATCTGCCACTCAGTAATACAGCTATATTAACATGACCCACACTGTCTCATAAACAGAGCAGTGTTAAGAGCAACAGAGGGTCCTGTGGCACCTTTAAGACTAACAGAAGTATTGGGAGCATAAGCTTTCGTGGGTAAGAACCTCACTTCTTCCGATGCAAGAGCGGCTACCCCTCTGATACCAGAGCAGTGTTAGTTGGGGGTCATTGCTTGGATAACAGCCATTCAAGGTACTGAAAGGAAGCAGTGCTGTTGATTGTGCATTCCTCTCTCAAAGTATAGTCAGCCTGTAATAAATGTTCCTTCATGCTGCAAGAAACATGCAAAGTTGTTAATTATTATTACTTTCATTAACTATGTTCCCCTGTGCCAGAGAAGGAGTGGGTAATTTATAAGGTGTTGTGGTGAAGAACTGATCAAAGGAAGCCAGTTTCCATCTCTTGACTATTTTCCATTCCCTCTGAGATTCCCCCACCAGATGTTAACCCAATAGGCCCCAGTCCCCCAAAGCACTGTGTAACTAGCATAAATCTGGAGCAGCTCCATAAGTTATTCCTGATTTACACCATTCTAACCAATGGTGGAATTTCACTCGTAAAAGCTTTTCTAAGTTGCAGAGGCCTCACATGTTGCACAAGTATACTCTAAAAGCCTGATCCACCCAGGGAAGTAAATCGGAATCTTTCCATTTATTTCACTGGATTTTGGATCAGGTCCTATGTCCAATATAGAGAATAATTAACCTTCCTTTACTGTTCACCTAAATTTCTGTTCCCTCTTGTCTGGTTGGTTTCCCTTTCCCAAGCCCTGTTTACAGCCATCCCCAGTGAGTCTTTATTTGCCTATCCAGTTTTGAATCTTTCTGTTTTGTTAGCATTTACAGTTTCATTAGCCCTGATTCCTTTCTTACCTAATCACAGGATGTATAAATTATTCCTAAGGAGACCCATCCATATAATCATCCAAATGAAAATGGTGTCTAAAGCGGGTGGAGGGAGTACTGGAGCCTTTCTGCTCTTAATGGAAGATCTAAGACTATAAGGCCAGATGCCCAGATGGTGAAAACTGGCACTTTGGAGTTTTGGTGATTTATACCAGCTGAAGATATGTCCTATGCCCTATAAACTGTTCCTTTATGCAGGGAGATATCAAATGGCCAAAGCCGCCAAAGTAGCAGACAGATGCACAGACATAGAGAGAGTTTAAAAAGCACTTTTGCATTTTAAACCCTCCATGGCTCAGCAGAGCCAAGGTGACTGCAATATGATATCTCCTGTCTATTTGAATTTTCTATAGAGCTTAAATAACTCCAGTGCTAGTCACTTTCTTTATACTTCCTTTTTTTTTTTTTTTTTTTTTTTTGTGGCAGCTGAAAAGGCTCCCCTTAGCTTGAACCAATTTATCAGTTTCAAAAGAAAGGATAATAAAACTGTCATATCTGGCCTAAGTGTAAAGGGTGCTGCTGATATGCTGATATTAATGCTTATTAAAAGGAGAACTGTCTCTTAAAGGGGCTTTATATATATATATATATATAATTTGCCTCCCTGTCTTGTTAAGAATCCATCTTATTCTTGGTGGAGGGGGAGGGAAAAAACACCCAGAAACCCAAATAATGCTTTAAACTGCCAGAGGTATTGAACACCTATCTATGAAGATAGTTGGGTGTGTTTTTTGTTTTTTTTTTTTGGTGCAAGTTCTTCCATTTATCTTGGATACAAGCTGCCAAAAAATCAAGTTAAAAAGTTAAGCAGTTGTGTGTTTTTTGTTTGTGTTTGTTATGGCCAGGTGAACATTTTGAGGCAGTAGGGGCAAGGATTATTAAAAAGTAACACACACTTTTTGCGATCCTCTAGAGAGTCCTTTTGTTCTGTTCCAATTTCTCTATGAAAACCAGGCACTATTTCTTCATTGAGAACAAGTGAATCTGCTGCAAGGTTCAACATTGCTGTCTTGGATAATGAACAGCAACATAGGAATTGCCATAATAGATCAGACTGGGCTCCATCTACTCCAGTATCCTCTCTTCAGCAGCAGATGCTCCAGAGGAAGCTGCAAGAAACCCTGCAGTGAGCAATTATGGGATAACCTTGCCCCAGAGAAAGTTTCTTCCTAAGACCCAATAATTAGAGGTCAGCTCATTCTTGATATATTAGGTTTTCAAGGATGAGGTTGTTTTCCCTTGGGATACAAGGCTGTGCCTAAAGATGGAATGAGCCACCTTGCTCACAGGGATATTTTCATTGTAAATCATATATCAGGCCAGATCCTTAGCTGGCGTAAATTGGCATAGCACTATTGGATCTAGCCCATTATTTCTTTGAGGGTCTCAGGGTGTCAGCATTACTGCAGTGTATCTCATTACAACATAAGCATTATAAAGCCACAGGCACTCAATATAAAAGTGAAGACATCACTAAACAGTTACAATTCTAGCTCAGTTTACATTGACAAAGCTTCTTTAGGAAAGAGAGAAAAGGTTTCTTAAAACTAGAAAAGGCTAGTATCTCTTTCCACAGGAGCATATTCTAAGTGGAAACCCTGAACTCCTATAGTCAGTTTTTTCATTTCCCTCCACAGCTTTTTTTGGCAGTAATTATGGAGTGTCCAAACCTTTCCACCATCCCTTTCTAACCCCTTCACTTACTGACAAGAAGAGAGGAAGTAATGTCCAGTGGTTAGATCACTAGCCTGTGACTTGGGAAACCTTGGTTCAATTTCCTGTTCTGCCACAGGCTTCCTAAGTGAGTTTGAGCAAGACACTTAGTCTTTGTGTGTTTCAGTTCTTGTATGTAATGGGGATCAAGGCACTGCTCTAGCTCACAGGTGGTGTTAGGATAAATACAGTAAAGAGTGGGCAATGCAGTACTTTACTTCAAAAGCAGAAGCCATATAAGTACCTGGACAGATAATATATGTCTGCATCCCAGCTGCTTTTATTGGAAGGTTCATTAGAAGTGAAAAGAATATCAGGAGGTAAAGGATAAGCATAATATGCTATGCTCACTGAGTGTGGTGTTCAGCTGTGATGGGGCTGAGCAGAATCAACGCACATTTTGTCTCTGGGTTTTACCTTAAGCTGAATACAGCGCTACTATGCGTTAATTACATTTATAATTCGAATGCACTCCCCTCAGTAAATAACTAGATATGATACTGGAGTCTGAGGGACTCTTAGGTTGCACCTCAGGTATATTTCTCGTATCAGAATTGTGTCATGTTTTTGTGAGGAAAAACACAGTGATCCAATGTATCTTGATACCGGCTTATTGAAAGGTAAATATGTTGCCTATGTTTTGACTAGGAAATATTTTAGTGATCGTAACTAGAAATAGAAGGAAACTGAAATAGTAGAAATAGTTGGCTAACTGTGGGGCACTTTAGCCCTGATTCAGGAAAGCATTTAAGCACATGGGTTAGTCCAGTGGTTCTCAACCAGGGTATGTAAAAAGCGACAAAGAGTCCTGTGGCACCTTATAGACTAACAGAAGTATTGGAGCATAAGCTTTCGTGGATGAATACTCACTTCATCAGACGCATCACAAAGTGGGTATTCACCCATGAAAGCTTATGGTCCAATACTTCTCTTAGCCTATAAGGTGCCACGGGACTCTTTGTCGCTTTTTACAGATCCAGACTAACACGGCTATCCCTCTGATACTTGAATCCAGGGGTATGTGTACCCTTGGGGGTATGCAGAGGTCTTCCAGGGGGTACATCAACTCATCTAGATATTTGCCTAGCTTTACAACAGTCTACATAAAAAGCACTAGCAAAGTCAGTACAAACTAAAATTTCATTCAGACAAGAACTTGTTTATACTGATCTATATAGTATACTCTGAAATGTAAATACAATATTTATATTCCAATCGATTTATTTTATAATTATATTATGAAAATGAGAAAGTCAGCAATTTTTCAATAATAGTGTGCTGTGACACCTTTGTATTTTTATGTCTGATTTTGTAAAAGTAATTTTTAAGTGAGGTGAAACTTGGGAGTATGCAAGACAAACCAGACTCCTGAAAGGGGTCCAGTAGTCTGGAAAGGTTGAGAGCCACTGCATTAGTCTACCCAAAATCTATTCAAATTTACGACAGTGTCATCGGTGAGAATAGAAATCGTCTCTGACTGTGCAGTATTTGAATATATCTTCTGATAAACACTGTCTGAGGTTTCATCTATGAGGGACCATCAAAATTCAGCACCTAGGCCAGAGCTGGGAGGAGCAGTAGGGGAGAAAAAGACTTACTTTACTATGCTGTGGATTAGGAAGTCACAGAAGTGACCCCAGAGTTAAGGTTGTGTGACACTGCTTCCTTTGGTTTAGGCTCTATCTTTGTAGAAGAAAAAAATTCTGCATAATTTTTTTTATATGGAGTCTGTACCCAGAGAAATGTTGAAGCTTTTTCCAAGACACAGGAATGAAAACAGGTGATTGATTCACCATCTGAAGATTCTTCCATCATATTTTTTGCCCATTCCTAATTCAGACTTGTTGTGCTTGCTTTATATACTTATCCTGTGCATAAAACTCTTTGTATCAAACTGGGGGTGGGGGTAAAAGTTATGAGAGCTGATCTCCCAATTAAAAAATTAAGGGGTCCTAAAAATGTTAAAAAGTGCTAAAAATGTTAAATAGCACCTCAGTTCGCTCTTTCTTTCAAGTTCTATTCACACTGAAAATGTCATTGAGAATATCCTGCATTTTCTGCAGTTATTATTATTTCTACAGCAGCAGCAGCCTAACAGCTGCTACTGATATTTGGGGTATGTACAGTGTGTTTACACTATACAGACACATGGTAAGAGATGGTCCTTGTCCCAAAGAGCTTACTGTCTAAATAGACAAAGACAGAGAAAGGGTGGGAGAATGGAAGAATTATTATCTTCATTTTACAGATGGAGAACAAAGACACAGAGAGGTGAAGGTCACATAGAGACTCTGTGACAGAGTCAGGAACCAAACCTAAACCACTGAATTTGACTCCATTACGTTATCTACAGGACTGTTCTCGCTAAATCCAGGTTTCTTTCCTCAAGAGGTAAAACTATATTAACATTTTTTGGGAGAAAAACATCAAAGTAAACATGTAGAATTTTGCCAGTGTTTTGCTTTTTCATGGCATGAATTTGTCTTCTGACAGTTTTCCCTTCTACCGTGTTTTTTTTTAATAACTTTCTACTTATTGAAAAATTTTCATTAGAGCAATGAGCAGAAGAGCAATGAAATTATAAGAAATATAGAACAATAGCTCTCGGTGTCTGAATGAAGCAGCCAATTTTTCCCAGATAGTGAGAAATAATTTCAAAAAGTAATTACTTCACCCATTCTATTGCTTTGGGAAACCTTCTTTTTCAAAATTTGGATGTGACAATTTTATCACTGTACAATAGACACAATGAGGCTTTGTTTTCCATCCTGCTCTAAACATCCTTGGCTTTGAGCCGCAGCAAACAGAACTAAAGACACATTCTTCTATTGCTGTTGTTTAGCTGCATGGGTTTAGTATTAAATTGGTGGCTGCGTAGGGATCCTGCCTTTTAGTTACAAACCTACCTGTGCCCATAATACGCTGTCTTGTGCTAAGTGGTGTTATGAGCGATCTCACACAATACAAGCAAAACGTTATGGTTGTTCCTTCAAAAGTTTACAACTGAACATTGACTTAATACAGCTTTGAAACTTTAATATGCAGAAGACAAATGCTGCTTTCCCTTTATTTTTTTAGTAGTTAAGTTTAACACAGTACTGTACTGCATTTGCTTTTTTTTTTTTTTGTCTCTGCTGCTGCCTGATTGCGTACTTCCGGTTCCAAATGAGGTGTGCAGTTGACTGGTGAGTTTGTAACTCTGGTGTTCTACTGTATAGTGTCTAGACTATACAAACTGGTTGCTTTTGGTGTTCCACATAAAAAAACACATGCTCTGGAATGTGGAATATATGCTACAGAAAGGGGAAAAAAATGAGTCCAAAGAAAGAGCCAGAAATATTCCCGTCCTCCAAAAGGAGAATTGTTATTTTTGCAGGGCTAGATTGTCCCTCCATTGGTAGCCCTGCACAAGGTACAATTCCTCAGAGGAGCACAGTTACTTCCCTAGTCACTTTGTGCTCGTAGCAAGTAGTTATCTGTTTCTGGCCCATACCAGTAGCAGTTTATTACCCCCTAAATCCCCACAGTTGGTTGGCTGTATTGGCAAGCACATTTGGGGACCCTCTGGCTCCACCCATTCCAACCCCACTCTGCCCACTTTCCATCCAATTTCCCAGAGTGTGTGTGGATGAGAACAGGATGTTCGGACTGTGATTTCCAGTCCACATCTGCAGTGGACAAATTGACAAGTGCAATTGTAAAGTTGTGATGGTAGGGAACAGGGCTCAGCAGTCTAGAGCTCACTTCTGTTTTATCTCTTTTATGTTTCTAAAAGTTCATGCTTCAGGGTTTCAGCTGGCCACTGGCAGGGTCAGGAAGGGATTTCCCCAGTGTATTTTTTTTTTTTTAAATCTCCTTCCTTGGTAGCATCAGGAAAGGCCATGGCTGGGGATGGTCTAGATAAAGGGACATTGGCAAAGCTGTGTGGGGGCTAAGAAATGGTACAGCAGGGGTGCTGTATGACAGAATTAAAGTGCACCGGTGGAGTTGTATGGTCTGCCAGAATTGGATTTGCAATGGACTCGCAGGCTAGAATTGACTGAGATGCATTGATAGAACTATGTGGGTACCCAAGAATTGGAATAGCGGGCAAACTACAAGTCAGAACTGTGGTGCATTTGTAGAGCTGTAGGCTGGGTTACATTTTCAGAAGACAGATACTGACTATGAGGAATCTGGGTTTGCAGTTTGACTTTGGCTTTCTAGTAAAAATCCACATAAATCAGGTCTGTAGTTGGACCTTCCAAAATCAACCACGTGAACAGCACCCAGTAGGCCCCATCATCAGCCTATATTGAGGAGGTGAATAGAAGTTTTTGTGACATTTCCCTCTCTGGAGGAACACAGTTTATAGAACTGTGTCCACCGGATCTCCTAGCTAATGAGTATTCCAAGAAGAGGACAACATGAATAACATGCAACATCCAGCCACATCTGTCAATCTCAGAAACTATAACAACCCCAGACAAAACACTTCTGTTGACAGCACTCTTAGACCTGTCACAATTCCCTAGCTAATGCTTTTCACCTGTCACAGTGACAGGTTAAAAATTTCAAGGCAGGCCTTCTCGAACTAAAGACACTAACGACATCTCTTCTCAGATTCCAGGGTACGGAGGCCTGGAAACATGTAAGATGGGAACTGATGCAGATGTAGATACTCTGCTTTGGGGAATTCAGCAACTCCTATCAATTGCCAGTCCACTTGTCTGGTTATCCTGATGCAATGTCTAACTGATTGAGCTGCCTGGTGTTTATTATTGTAATAATCTAAAGCAAAATCTGGATGATTGCCTGTTAACCCACAATGATACACTAGGGGTACGTTTCCATGGCATTTCAGCACTTGTTAACCTAAAAGTAATTAAGTACATAAATTCTGAGGGTCTTGTTTTTTCTGCTGGTGCCGAGCATGCTAAAGAATGGCCTTGTCATCTTTTAAATATTTCACTGGAAGAAATTCCACAGAAATGAATCTTTCCTCTTCAGGAGAGCTCAGGGAGATATCCAGGGGAAAAAGCGTAATTCACAAATGAACCATTATATGATTTTCATTCAGTCACGAATTACTAGTCATGAATGCTATTGTCATTGGTTGTGCCCCAGTTAGCAGTGGCTGTATGGCAAATGAAAATGAATGATTATTAGCATAAGAAGAGCTTTCAAACTCTCCCTTCCCTTCCAACCTTCCACCCACTCTGTGACTCACGGAGCTTTGGAGAAGCGGGGAAAAGTGTGCCAGTCTTTCACATCTCATGTCCTGCTTATCTACCAGAGACAGGTTCATAAAATGATCTGCTGAAGAGCAAATAGCTATAATTATTAATTATTATTGTTACTTGTAGCACATCGAGGCCCCAACTGAGACCAGGGCCCCGTTGTGCTAGGAGCTGTACATCATGAGAGGATAGTCCCTGTCCTGAAGAATTTATAATATAAAAAGACAAGACAGACAAAGGAAGGATTATTTTATTATCCCTATTTTATAGATGGGGAACTGAGGCACACAGAGATTGAGTGACTTGCACAAGGTTACGCAGGAAGTTTGTAGCAGGGCCAGAAATTAAAATCATGACTCCTGAATCCCAGTCTATGGTCAAGACCATCCTTCTTGTAGTTTGCCTTTGGAATGCACTAACTTGCATTTAAAACAAAACAGCCCCCCACCCCCACCCACTCTTATAAGTTGTGTACACATACACTTTCAATCACAGAAGTTGAACACTGTTTTATAATCTTTGCATTCTGTTTGCCACTTGGTGTTGCAAGAAATTATTGTTCTGTAGGTGAATACACATTCTAGTCCCTACCCCTTGCTCCCTGTGACTGTATGAAAATGGGGTTTATGGCAGGTTAAGAAGCAGGTGATTATTAGGAGCTCTTTGTGAAAATATCATCTACACATCAGTGCAAAGAGGCAAAAACAAAGTGCCCATTTTATAAGAAAGGTGTCTTCTATAAATAGAGAGAGACAGTCATTGACAGCATGATGAAGAGTGGCAGGTGTCACATCCCTTTAGGTTGTATCATGCTGTGTGACACAATTAAATCAGACATCTCCTGACTGGTACAATGCACCATATGCATCTCATTACACCCCAATGTTCAAGGAAGATTTCCACTCTTCTCAGAAAGATGGGTGAGGTGTAAGTATGCAGCAGCTGCTGCTGCAGCAAGGCACAGCCTACACTCCCCCACGATCAGAAAGGGGTATATGGTGCCCTGCATTACAATGTTTAGATTTCAAACTGATGTTGAAATCTGGAGACTCTTAACAAGCTTTTTTGTAAGAACAGAAGTTGAGAGTAAGAGACTTGGGCCCAGATCCTCAGCTGTGCCAGATCTAGGGTACATGAAGTTGAAGGGATTGTATGAAGTTGGCTTTAAACCATCTTTGTGCTCCCCCAATTCCTGAAGCTGATAGGGGATGGGAAAGTATCCAGAATAACACCACAGTAGCCTTAGGGCTGCTCTAGATTATGCCCAGGTGCAAAAGCCCCAAAGAGGCCATACCACTCCAGGCATCTCTGTAGCATGGAATGATCGAGCCACACCCCTTGTTCTGTAAGCTGAAAAGGAGGGTGGCTGACAGCTTAAGCCAACTTTCTGGCCATTCTTGACCCCCCCACAGTGTTGCAAAGGAGCGATAGCTGGTGTCAGGGTCTAGCTCTTGCAGTCAGAACTTCTGACTTGCATGTGTCCTCAGCCAAGTCTTCTTTGCATCCCCTCTGCAAAGTGGGCATAATGGTATTTAACTTCACTCAATCATAACTGGAGGACGATCCTACTTCATGGTGATTAGTTTTAAGGGAGCAAGTTCATCCTCCAATCTCAAAGGATTTGCACCAGGGATGAATTTGTCTCCAAACTATCAACAACAAGGCAGAGACAAATCTCTAGGATGAAGTTGTTTCCATCCAGGGATGTCTCACCTACACGAGTATATTGCTACATGCCATTTTTCATGGCACAACTTTACAGCTGAATCTTAACAGGCTAGATACTTTAACTGGAATAAAGCATTGGGGGGAAAAGTGATTTAAAATGCACATTGTGCATTACATCTGAGATTTGCATTTCAACACAATGCAGCAATCTGCTTGTATTAATTCACAGGACTCACTCTCTGCACGGACATATTTGCATGATTCGTGGAGTAATCCACACACACCTCCCTATCTTCCCCTAGCTTTCCAGAAACGTGTCATACTCTCAGATATTAATGAGATCTCAGTGTTCGTACACACTCCCCTGCTGAGAGACTTGCATCTCCCTTCAGTCAGAGAGAGCTGGAACTGCCCCATATCTCCTTAAACAGATTTCACCCTGTGCATCTAGGAACATCATTCCCCTCCAGGACAATCAGAGGGCTGGATTAATTAATTATGGTATTCAGCCTACCCAGGCTGACACAGTTAAACTTAATTAGCTTATTCCTTTATTCCAAAACCTCCTCACCCACCCCAGGGAGATTTTTTTGCATTGGATATTTTAAGATCGATGGGGAAGCCAAACCACTTCACTCACTTTAAAAAAAATAAAAAAGAGCAAATGAAAGGCATAGAATGTTTTCAGAAGGAATCTAAAAAAATCCCCTAGGTTTAATATATTTGTGATATCATGTATCACTTGTATCTACCTTCTTACATGGCCCCCATCATCATGGTATATGGTCATCTCTCAATCATTATTGACTATATTGTTATCTCATTCATGTGAGGTAGGGAACTATTATTATGCCCACATAACAGATGGGGCACCTGGAGATTAAAGGTGAATTTTTTCAAAATTCTTTGTCATATTGAGTACATGTTGAGTGCGGAACTTTTTTGGAAAATCTGGCTGGGGCCACAATAGAAGCTGCTGTGTGCTTTTGAAAATCCGGACCTTAATTACATCCCTAAAGGTCCCAGTTGTAGATGCTGAGCACCTGAATATCTCTCCCCTTATGATTTTCCCAAGGTCACACAAGAAGTCTGTAGTACAGTCAGGAACTGAACTGAAGATTCCAAAGTTCTTGTCCAGGGACTTAACCACAAGATCATCCTTCTCTTTCCTGATGCATTATTTTTTTCAGCATGAGGAGGGTATCAACTTGTAGGACCATTCTGGCCTTTCCAAGCACCACCCTTCACTCAGGCCTTGTCTAGATGAGTATAAAAGGTGTGTGCTAGCAAACCATTCTAATTAGCATGTTTGAAAAGTCTAGTGCAGACAAATCTCGGTCCCTTTAACATATGCTAAACTGCTCCATAAAAGGCTACATTTTAACTCAACCAGCTTAGCACATATTAAAATATAAACTGCTTTGTCTACACTAGATTTTGCAGATGTTAGTTAACTCCTGTGAGCTAACACCACTCATTTATTCTTCTCTGGACAAGGCCTAAGTGTTCAAGTTAACAGCTATAGAGGCTGAATTCTTCTATATACCCTGGTTATTATATTATTTACAAGAGCAATAGAAGCCCCACTTCTTCTTTCCCCATCTAATAGTGCTTGAGTAGCAGCTCCCAGCCAGAAAAGGGGCAGGGTAAAGAAGGCAAAAAAGAACCCCATCTAACACTCAGTCCCTGAGCTAATCTTACACTGACTTTCCTCCTGTGTAACTCCAATGGGATTCAATACTCCCTTACATGGAGTCATAAGGGTTTTAGACCCAGAGCATGAATTAACTGCCATAAATAGCTTCCTGCACTTATTATTTGGGACAGCAGCTAAAGCCAACCCATTAAAACTTGACATCTGAGAAAGGAAAAACAAGCTGCGCCCACCTAAAACAACCTTGGCTGGATATTTTAAGACACATTTGTTATGATGGCGATTTACAAGTGTATCTTGTGACACAAGAGGACAAGTCCCCAGAGACCTTGCAGTGTGCAACTTGTGATAATAGTTCTTAGAATACAGTCATCAAATACATATATATTTTAAGCAAAAACTCATAATGCTCTCTCTTCCATACCCACGCACATCAACTCGGCACTGCAGTTAAAAATACATTTTCTTTGGTAACACATGCTCTGGTTTTACAAAACAAGGCTATCAAACACTGCATTTAGTTGAGCACTAAGCAAAAACAAGATTCTCTGTAAGTTTACTTAGGTAGTATATGTTCTTCCCCTCAGTTCACATTAAAATGTAATCTGTACCATATCTCAGTTGCAAGCTTTTTTTTCCCCTTCTGTGCTAGACTTCATCCGTGGGAAACTAAGCAGAAGCAAAGGATTGGATTTATGTTTTCAACCCAAATTTGTCTCTAAAACCTGCCCAGAATAACTCTGGACTAGACTGTTTTCAGAACCATATCTGTCCCTCAGCGATTAAATAAACAAACAATACTCTGTCTTTGCTGAATACTTTTCATGTGAGGTATGTACAATAAGGAATTACTTTACCCACCACGGTAATGCACCACCTTTGAGGTAAAGTTTAACAGTTGTTTAGCTGTACACAGCCACAGGGCACAACATTTTAGGAAAGGAAGCAAACAATGCCTTATCCAATTGAAACTGCAACGATAATTTAGGGATATAGAAACTATTGCAGATGAAATATGGCTAGGGCACCATGACTCATGCTAGAGATGGGTGAATAATTATATATGAAATTCAACTTTATGTTCATTTTGTATTTCCATAGTTCTTTTTTATCTGGCTCAGGTAAGTGATCTTACCTGCGATCACACACCAAATCAATGGTAGGGCTTGGAATTTAATCCAGGAGTCCGAACTCCCACTGTCATGTTCTAAACATTTGATACAGCCTATCATGCTCTTATGAGGTCTCCAACACAGTTCTGCAGACCTTGCAAGGCTAAACTCTAACCTGACTTATGCTCCATACAAGCCCACTGACTGCAGTTGATTTGGCCACAGTTATACCGATAGTTCAGATAAGCATTCAAGGCCTGAGGCAAAGCCCACTGATGTTGGAGTTTTTTTCCATTGACTTCATTGGACTGTGGATCAGGCTATCAAGCATTTACATGCTTCTCCAAACTAAACCTGAACTACAAGGGTCAGACTTCTGAGCTGGGATAAATCTAGAGTAGCTCCACTAAAATCCATCTAGAGTTACTGCACTGAATTTTATACTTGTCTAAAGGAGATCTTTCAGAATCTTGATCCAAAACCTTTTGAGCTCCACTTATCACTAGGGGAGATGACAGAGAGGTAGGGTTGCCTCTTGTTTCTCCACCAAGTATATGGAAGCTAGAGATAGAGAAGAAACTTAAACTGATGAAGACCCATCAGATGACAGCAAGGGGAATGTTTAGAGTGGCCAGGTTCTGCTGACAGGTCAGTTGTGATATTCCATCCTTGCTCTGGAAGTCAGGACTAAGAAGAGATCAAGTCTGAAAACATCAACTGCTTCTTCAGCCCTCATGTGTCCTCCTCTAGGATAAAATCATCTTTATTTTCCACCAGGAGATGCTCCTTTAAAACAAAAAAAACTGGGAATAACAGAAACACCTTTGCATAAGCATAAAAGAAGGGAGAAAACCCACTCATCATAACAACCTCAACTGATAATGGAATAGAGCTGTGATCCATGTTTGTGTAATTTCTTGAAGTCAGTGTCTGGCTCCCAGGGCACCCCTGTTCTAATTAGATTAACTGTTACTGTCAGGGCTATCTAATTGCTTGTACTGAAGAAAGCAAATTGCAGACAGTACATATCAGTGTAAAATCAAACACAAAACAGGTGTTTGCTAATTAAAACTGAGATTTTAATGAATGACCTGTGCGGTTTTGGTGAATAAATACCACTCTCGGCATCTGCTGTGCAATTAGGTTCCAACTTCTTTTTTTTTTTCCAAAGTCCCAGTAAATAACTGTATAATGCCAAGTTTAACTAAAACCTAGTAATCATTGCTCCTTAATGGGACAAAAGCAGATGTTTTCTGCCCAGGTAACTGTAAGCAATAGCGATCAAAGGAATAGGAGAGGGGGAAAAAAAACACCACGTTTTACTCTGGGAATTTTTTCCCCAAGGATTTGTGCACTAAGGACAATAACATATTGGGATTGAAAAGATCACATAGAATCATACTAATAGTGCAGTTGGATTACAGTGCTTGTAGGAGGCCGATTGCCAGCACCACTTTAAGTAGCATTTGAGATTTTATTTTTAGCTAATTGGGCTTCCTGCTGGGATGACATCATCCAATGGATGTTGCTCTTCTCTTATGGACTCATTTTAAAATGAGAAAGAAAAACTAATTAAAATATAGGTACTTAGAACATGCCTGATAATGACGCTCTTTTGAATTTCTGTTGTGGAGAGTGGCGAGGTTGAGGGAGAGAGAGAGAGTTTGTAATAATCATACTACTTTTTCCCTTCTGCAGCACCATCCATCCAAGGATCTCAAAGCATTTTGCATACAATTGCCCAAAAACAAACTGGGAAAATGTGGTCTAGATAAAATTACTATGAGGTAGTGGTACACAGCTGGTTGAAAGATCATACTCAGAGTAGTTATCAATGGTTTGCTGTCCAACTGGGAGGGCATATCTAGTGGGACCCCGCAGGGGCAAGTTATGTGTCTGGTATTATTCAATATTTTCATTAGTGATTTGGATAATTGAGTGGAGAATATGCTTATAAAGTTTGAGGATGACACCAAGTTTGGAGAGGTTGCTAGCACTTTGGAGGACAGGATTAGAATTCAAAATGACCATGGCAAATTAGAGAATTGGTCTGAAATCAACACAATGAAATTCAATAAAGACAAGTGCAAAGTACAGCACTTAAGAAAGAAAACACAAATGCACAACTACAAAATGGAGAATAACTGGCTAGGTGGTAGTACTCCTGAAAAGGACTGGCGGTTATAGTGGATCACAAATTGAATATGAGTCAACAACGTGACACAGTTGAGAAAAAAGCCAATGTCATTCTGGGGTGTATTAACTGGAGTATCGTATGTAAGACAAGGGAGGTAATTGTCCCACTTTATTTAGCAGTGGTGAGGCCTCAGCTGGAGTAATGTGGCCAATTCTGGTACAAACACTTTAGGAAAGATGTGGATGAATTGGAAAGAGTCCAAAGGAGAGCAACAAAGATGATAAAGGGTTTAGAAAACTTGCCCATGAGTAAGGGTTAAAAAAATGGACATGTTTAGTCTTAAGAAAAGAAGATTGAGGGGGGACCCAATAACAGTTTTTAAATATACTAAGGGCTGTTATAAAGGGGACTGTGATCAATTGTGCTCCATGTCCACTGAAGGTAGGGCAAGAAGCAATTGGCTTAATCTACAACAAGGGGAGAATTATGTTAGCTATTGGGGGAAAACTTTCTAATTACACTGGTCTACAATTTTTGAGAAGTTGTCTGCTTCAGAGATAAAATGTGCTATTTATTATGTATTTTGATGTGTTGAATTCAAATATGACAATTTAAACAACTGATTGGCTACTGTTTCTAAGATATTTAAGTTTTTACATTTTATGTCTATGTATATTGTATAGATAGAGTTTTAATCATAAATTGTAAACCTAGGTCTTTTCATGTGTTTATGGTTGCTTTACATGATAATATTTCACCTGTCCTGTTTATGTAACACTTTAAAAATCAGCAAAAGGGTTATATAAATAAAATTTATTATGAAACAAAAGGCAAAAAACTATTATGTACATAGTTTAATCGTATTCAGTGTCTACTCGGCGCTTCTTGGCTTGTCTCTTGTATTCATTAAATGGAACATCTCTTGTCACTGTCCAGCAATAGTCTGCAAGCATTGATGGGCTCCATTTGCCCTGATAGCGTTTCTCCATTGTTGCAATGTCCTGGTGAAATCGCTCGCCGTGCTCATCGCTCACTGCTCCACAGTTCAGTGGGAAAAAAAATCTAGATGAGAGGGCAAAAAATGTATCTTTAATGACATGTTGCAACCAAGGTTTTTGTATGCCTTGAGGAGGTTTTCCACCAACAACCTGTAGTTGTCTGCCTTGTTGTTTCTGAGAAAATTTATTGCCACTAACTGGAAGGCTTTCCATGCCGTCTTTTCCTTACCATGCATGGTCAAATGCATCATCTCGAAGAAGTTCACAAATCTGAGGACCAACAAAGACACCTCCCTTTATCTTAGCTTCACTTAACCTTGGAAATTTTCCACGGAGGTACTTGAAAGCTGCTTGTGTTTTGTCAATGGCCTTGACAAAGTTCTTCATCAGACCCAGCTTGATGTGTAAGGGTGGTAACAAAATCTTCCTTGATTCAACAAGTGGTGGCTGCTGAACACTTTTCCTCCTAGGCTCCAATGACTGTCGGAGTGGCCAATCTCTCTTGATGTAGTGGGAATCTCTTGCATGACTATCCCATTCGCAGAAAAAACAGCAGTACTTTGTGTATCCAGTCTGCAGACCAAGCAAGAGAGCAACAACCTTCAAATCACCACAAAGCTGCCACTGATGTTGATCATAGTTTATGCACCTCAAAAGTTGTTTCATGTTGTCATAGCTTTCCTTCATATGGACTGCATGACCAACTGGAATTGATGGCAAAACATTGCCATTATGCAGTAAAACAGCTTTAAGACTCGTCTTCGATGAATCACTGAACAGTCTCCACTCATCTGGATCGTGAACGATGTTGAGGGCTGCCATCACACCATCGATGTTGTTGCAGGCTACAAGATCACCTTCCATGAAGAAGAATGGGACAAGATCCCTTTGACGGTCACAGAACATGGAAACCCTAACATCACCTGCCAGGAGATTCCACTGCTGTAGTCTGGAGCCCAACAGCTCTGCCTTACTATTGGGTAGTTCCAAATCCCTGACAAGGTCATTCAGTTCACCTTGTGTTAGGAGGTGTGGTTCAGAGGAGGAGGATGGGAGAAAATGTGGGTCCTGTGACATTGATGGTTCAGGACCAGAAGTTTCATCCTCTTCCTCTTCCTCGTCTGACTCAAGTGAGAATGATTCTGGTGCATCAGGAACCGGCAGTCCTTCTCCGTGGGGTACTGGGCGCATAGCTGATGGAATGTTTGGATAATGCACAGTCCACTTTTTCTTCTTTGACACACCTTTCCCAACTGGAGGCACCATGCAGAAGTAACAATTGCTGGTATGATCTGTTGGCTCTCTCCAAATCATTGACACTGCAAAAGACATAGATTTCCTTTTCCTGTTCAAGCACTGGCGAAGATTTGTTGCACAAGTGCTGCAGCATATGTGTGGGGCCCACCTCTTGTCCGGATCTGCAATTTTGCAGCCAAAATAAAGGTGATAGGCTTTCTTAACCATAGTGGTTATACTGCCTTTTTGTGATGCAAAAGTCACTTCACCACAAACATAGCAGAAGTTATCTGCACTGTTCACACAAGTACGAGGCATCTCTGCTCACTTTGGCTAAACAGAAATGTGTCCCTTTGCAAAATCAAACACTGACAAATAAGAGAGCACGACACTGTATGATTTCTAGAGCTGATATAGGGCAATTTGTTCAGCAGAGTGATGTAAGCTTCGTTATGATTGCATCATCCATGACTTCTAGGAATAACATGATGCAATTCATATCATGTATGATGCAATACCAGCTTCAGATTGCATCATTCATTGTTTTGCTAAAAAAGCAAGTACTGTCCAAACCCAGTCATAGATTTATTCATAGATCCAGTCAAAGATGTATTTTAGTCATTTCTGGTTTAAATTGAGATCCCTTCCCTTTATAACTCACTTATCCTCCGCCATTCCCAAGTCAAGGGTCGTATATACTGACCCAATAGCATATCTTGAAAACTAGAGCCAATGAACAATTTTAAGCATCATTTTCATTCTCAGTGACCCAGAATTAGTAAAGTTTGACTACATTTATTTCAGAAGCATTTTGGCTGTGGAGCAGTGTTATAAGGGCAATTAAATCCTGGAATAAAATTCCAGGGGAGGTTGTGGAATTCCCATCATTGGAGGTGCTTAAGAACTGGTTGGACAAGAACCTGTCAGGGATGGGCTAGGTTTACTTGGTTCTGCCTCAGCACAGGGGGTTGGGCTAGATGACCTCTTGAAGTTCCTTCCAACCGTTTATTTCTCTGATTCTATGTTAATGAATTGAACCTAGTTGTTAACGCCCATTGAGGGGAATGGGAGTTTTTCATTGATGGCAGGGTGCTTTGGATTTGACCCTATGTTAATATTAGTATCCCTGTTGTATACGTTGGCAGCTAAGGCTTGGAGAAAAGAAATCAAAGGGAGTCTTTCCATCAACTCAAATTCTATTGCTCCCATTGTTCAGATTGGCAACCAAGGCACAAGAAAGTGTGGTCAATGGGAATTTTTCCATTGACTCCAATAGTATTCCCATTGTAAAGACTGTCAACTAAAGCACAGAGAAGGGAAGCCACACAGTGAGTCAGTGGCAGAACTGGGGATAGACTAATAGGGACCACTGTGATCATCTAATGTTACCTCTTGCATAACAGAGGCTGTAGGACTTCTCTGAATTAACTCCTGTTTGAACAGAGCAGATCTTTTAGAAAAAAAAACATTGATTTTTAGCTTGCCAGTGGAGGAGAATCCACTATAACCATTGGTAAATTGTACCAATGGTTAATTACCCTCAAGGTTAAAAATGGGCACCTTATTTCCAGTCTGAATTTGTCTAGATTCAATTTATAGTCTGTGATGGGATGTTCACCACACACTGGAAATGAAGGGGTTAAAAGCAGCCCAGGGAGGCTGCATGGAGCAGCCAATCAGGGCCCAGTGGCTCACATAAAAGGGAGCTACAGGGCCAGAGATAGTTGCTGCAGGGAACCCAAGGAGAGAGGACTGTGTTCCTAGCAGGTTACAGAAAGGTAGCCCCTTAGACAGGGCAGTTTCTGGCAAGGACTGGGGAGCAAGAGGCAGTTACTGATTGGCTGCTGGGACTTAAAGGCTGGAGGGCCTGAGAAGAGGGTGAAGAAGGTTCTGGGGTCATAGAGAAGTGGCCCAGGGAATTGAAGCAGTATTGGCAGAGAAGTTAAGGAGAGGCAGCAGGTGGCTGCTATCTGCCAGATCCCTGGGCTGGGACCTGGAGTAGTGGGTGGACTTGGTTACCCCCCACTTGCCACGGGGGAAGTGGCTGGGCTATAGAACTGGGAGATTCTTAACCCCACCCTATGGAAGGGGGAAAACACGGATGGTGGCACAGCCAGAAGGCTGAGTGATGAAAAGGACATTGCGTTCCCGTCTGAGACGGGTCTGTGGGTGGAGAAGGCATAGGAGAGGCATCACCAAGAGAGAGCTAATCCCTAAGGCCTTGGCTACACTTGGGAATTCATAGCGCTGCCACGGCAGTGCTGCGAAGCGCGAGTGTAGTTGCGCCGCCAGCGCTGCGAGAGCTCTCGCAGAGCCGTAAGTACTCCACCTCTCCGAGGGGAGTAGCTTGCAGCGCTGCGAGCGAGCGTGCAGCGCTGCAGGCTCTGATTACACTCACGCTTTACAGCGCTGCACTCGCAGTGCTCGGGGGGGGGGGCGTTTTCACACCCCTGAGCACAGCAAGTTGCAGCGCTGTACAGCGCCAGTGTAGCCAAGGCCTAAGACAACAGCAGGAGGTGACGCTTTGGTGGGTGGACCCTGTGACACAACCATTAGTTCTTTGTCTGCTAGAGTGAAGAGCCCATTATCAAAGCTTTGTTCCCCATGTAGATGTAACCCTCACACCTCCTGGGTGTGGTGTTCTGTCCCATCTAGTGGCACGGAGACCACTTAGAGAGAGAGATAAAAATCAGTCTGCTCTACAACCTTAGCTAACAGCCAGTTGGCTTTTAGCTCATGCTGTAGAGCAGGGGTTGGCAACGTTTGGCATGCGACTCGCCAGGGTAAGCACCCTAGCGGACCGGGCCAGTTTATTTACCTGCTGACGGGGCAGGTTCGGCCGATCGTGGCCCCCACTCGCCGCGGTTCGCCGTCCCGGGCCAATGGGGGTGGTGGGAAGCGGCGCGGGCCGAGCGATGTGCTGGCCGCGGCTTCCCGCCGCCCCCATTGGCCCAGGACAGCGAACCACGGCCAGTGGGGGCCGCGATTGGCCGAACCTGCCGTGTCGGCAGGTAAATAAATTGGTCCGGCCCGCCAGGGTGCTTACCCTGGCAAGCTGCGTGCCAAACGTTGCCGACCCCTGCTGTAGAGACTCATTCACTAAGCTCCGGAGATCCCAGGTTCAATCCCACCCAGCAATGACAAGGGTCTGTCAGTGTTACATAGGTACTTACAGACCATGAGAAAATTACCCATTAATCGTCTCTTGGTTAAGGTTAACAGTTTGAGGTCTTGAGGTATATCACTGCAGGGCATGTTTTTTCATCATTCTCATGGCTCTTCTCTGAGTCCTTTCCAGTTTATCAACATCCTTCTTGAACGGTGGACCAAAAACAGGACACAGTGTTCCAGTAGCCGTCACACTAGAGGTGCCAAATACAGAGTTAATATAACCCCCCTACTCCTATTCAACATTTCCCTGTTTATTTATGTTGAAGGATCACTGGGAGCTCATGTTCAGCTGATGATCCACCATGTCTTTTTTTCAGTACCTGTTTCCCAGGATAGAAACACCCCACCACACCCAATCTTGTAAGTGTGGCCTACATTGTTTGTTCCTAGATGTATGACTTTACATTTGGCCATATTAAAATGAATATCGTTTGCTTATGTCCAACTTAACACGTGATTCCGATCACTCTGTATCAGTGATCTCATTGCTTTATGCATACACATATACATTTGTGAGTGTGTGTGAATCCATATGGGTCTGGGTTCTTCTCCTACCTTATCCAATTTTCTGGCTGCACAGCTGCCATGATATTGTCCTATTGGTATCCCCAGGAAGCAAGGGATCCCTAGCATGCTGAGGGGTTGTGGGAAAGTTTTCTGCAGAACTGGACCTGGGGATTACAGTGGACAAGAAGCTGGATATGAGTCAGCAGTGCGCCCTTGTTGCCAAGAAGGATAATGGCATATTGGGCTGCATGAGTAGGAGCATTGCCCACAGATTGAGGGACGTGATCATTCCCCTCTATTCGGCACTGGTGAGGCCACATCTGGAGTATTGTGTCCAGTTTTGGCCTCCCCCCCCCACTATAGAAAGGATGTGGACAAATTGGAGAGAGTCCAGCGGAGGACGATGACAATGATTAGGGGGCTGGGGCACATGACTTATAAGGAGAGGCTGAGAGAACTGGGCTTATTTAGCCTGCAGAAGAGAAGAGTGAGGGGGGATTTGATAGCAGCCTTCAACTACCTGAAGTGGGGTTCCAAAGAGGATGGAGCTTGGCTCTTCTCAGTGGTGGCAGATGACAGAACAAGGAGCAATGGTCTCAAGTTGCAGCGCAGGAGGTCTAGGTTGGATATTAGGAAAAACTATTTCACTGGGAGGGTGGTGAAGCACTGAAATGGGTTACCTAGGGAGGTGGTGGAATCTCCTTCCTTGGAGGTTTTTAAGGCCTGGCTTGACAAAGCCCTGGCTGAGATGATTTAGTTGGGGATTGGTCCTGCTTTGAGCAGGAGGTTGGACTAGATGACCTCCTGAGGTCTCTTCCAGCCCTAATCTTCTATGATTCTATGAAAAGTTACTGCTATGTCAGGCTGTACTAACTTTCCTGTGCTTTTTCCATAGATGTTGGGGCAGTGAGGGTGATACATATGAGACATTATTGGGGGGTTAAGAAGTAACAAAAACTTAACAGGCATGGAAGGTACTGGCGAAAGAGATTGTTGTTCCTTCCACCTACCCAGTGCAGCAGCGCTGAGTGAGTGACGTATCAATTCCAGTCTTTCTTCACTGTCACTCCACTAGTATGGACAGTTTTGGCTAAATTCAATAAGGAAATGTGAGCTGTTGGAGATTCGATACTCTTCATCCAGCCCATCCAAAGGGGCTTGCCATTGTTATAGTCCAGCTGTTCAGTGGTTAATGTAACACTGCATGTTGTGGTCAAAGAACGGAGCTTTTAAAATCTGTTTTGTGGTGTTTGCAGAGTAATGAGATTTCCGTCTTCTGTTCAAAATCATTAGTCACTTTTTAAAAACTAAAGTCATATTTTGGTGACTGAAGGGGTTTTATTGGCAAATTCTGCTAATATGGCATGATAGATTCAAACTGTGCTATGGATTCTCACTCCAAATGCACCTTTCATATTATATTTATGGAATTCATAATGCATTAATGGAATGCTCTTGCTGAACTACATACATTAGCTGCACTTTCAAGGGCTGGTGGATTTCATTCGTCTTCTTTTAAAATTTTTAGAAGCACCCCAAAGAATGTTAATGTCCAATATGCCATTCAAAAAATTCCACTCCACTGTAACAAGTCTGGCATTCTAGGCCATGGCCCTTTAATGGTGAAATTCAGCCTATGCAGTGAGCCAACACAATGCTATGCACCACTTAAATCCTACTTAAACCTGCAGTGCTTTGTGCCAGCCATCTGCACATGGCTGAATGTCATTCTAAGCCATGGCAAAGCCATGGGAGGAATGTGGCTGGAGGGGAGATTTAATTTAGTCTGAAGGGCTGCAAGAGGGGGAAGTTATGTGCCTCAATTCCCCATCTGTAAAATGGAGATAATACTACTTTCTCCCACTATTTATTTGCCTTGCCTATTTAGACTGTAAGGTTTTTGGGGCAGAGGCTATCCCTTACTATGTGTATATATGGTCCTTAACACAATGAGGTCCCAATCTTTATTGCTGCTCTAAACCCTACCATAATACATGTAAAGCTGTGTACTCATATTTGTCTAAATGTAACACTATCATAAAGCAAATAATTCTAAATAATAATGACAGAAAGATGGAGGCTGGATTCCTCAGCTGGAAATAGAAGATGATGGTCTTTCACTACAATACTTTGCAAGTTGCATGCTGGGGCCGTGGGGGGCGGGAGGAGGGAAATGCAATTTATGTCCTCTCTACCGGAGTGCACATTGACAACTTGCAACAGTTCAGCATTGAGGCTTGTCACTTGCAGTCTGAAGTCTGAAAAAAAAAAAAAAAACCCTAGAGTAAACAAACAAACAAAAAAAGCCAGCCCCAGAACATTAATATCCTCTTGAATTTGCATTGGGATTAAGTGTGCTTTATTCACTGTGGAATAAAGCTGTGAGATTATATAATCCTTTTACTTTTTAGAACAAATCCCTGATTTTTTTTCCCCTTCTTCCATGAATAATTGATCATCTGAAAAGAATTGAGGTCATGCCATTGATTAAAGTCTCTGGGTAATACAGAGCTTTAAACCTCCAGCCAGGCCTTTTGCCTGATTGTCTCAGGGCATAAGAGACAAATAATCTAAATGGCAGGATTTAACATTCGTTCTCCATTTTTGTTTCATATAATAAAGCATTTTCATTGAGGGCCAATCAGCAGTTTGTTGCCTGGGACCTAGAATCCATGTGGTGGAAAATCCAAGTCTTAAATCTACAGCATTAAGCTGACACCTTTTTTTTTTTTCCCCTGCGACTTCTCAGGCAAAATGAAACAAATTTGATCATTATGAAGCTCGGGTCATATCATAGCTATTCCACGCTCCTTGACATCACTGATGCTTTATGAATAGTGTGAGTGCTTAGAATTGTCAGTGTGCCTTACCCAAAGTTACTATTAGCATCAGTCACTCTGGATACCTATTTAAAGGAATCAGACAGCTCTATTCATCCAAGCAAAAGGAGCTGATAGAGGAAGGTTTGTTCTTGTGCTTAAGGCACTAGCGCTAGGACATAGGAGATCTAGGTATGGTTCCTAGCTTTGCCACAGACTCCTTGGGTGAGTCACTTAATCTTTCTGTGCCTCAGTTTCCCATATGTTAAATGGGGGTCATGCTACTTTGTGTTGTCTGTTTAGATTGTAAGCTCATTGAGGCAAGAATTGTCTCCCTTACTGCTTGTATGTACAGCACCTAGCACAATGGGTTGGTGATTCTGGCTGAGGATTTTTGGTACAACTGTAATACAATAATAATAATTTGGAAAATTCAGTTGCCAAAAAGCTGTATCGCAAGGTATCACCTAGAGATTAAATAGAGATAGAATCTGAGTGTTTTCTCACTGCAATAAAAAATTGATTAGAAATCAAGATCTTCAAAGTATTGCAATTACTTTGACTGTCAAAAATATTGACAGGGCTGATACAAGTATTTACTTCTGTAAAAAATGGCAAAACTTTACAAAATCCATATCATCTCTTTGACTAATCTAAAATCTTGAAAGAACATGTGATTGCTTTATGTTTGTTCTTTGAATCTCTGCTCTCACTGCAGATAGAAACTGCAGTACAGAATCACTTAGAGATGGGATAGCCTAGAAGTGATTAATAGATTTTAACATCAGGAAGGTTTATTATAATCATCTCATCTGATATCCTGAAAATAGAGGCCATAGAATTTCACTCAGTTATTCCTGCTGTGAAGGGAATTATGCTTTTCTACCTCAACTTCCAGCCACGAGATTTTTGTTATGCCTTTGTCTGTGAGATGAAAAGGCTCCCTAATGTCAGATATCTTCTCCCCAGGTAGGTACTTACAGACCGTGATCAAGAAGCCTCTAAACTCTTTCTAATACGCTAAATATATTGAGCATCTTAAGTCTCTCATTTTTCCAGACCTCAAATCATTTTTGTAGCTCTTCTTTGAATCCTCTGTAGTTTTCAACATTCCATGCCTTAGGAACCTTTAAAACTTTGTAAGTTTTAGAACACCAGTTTTCCTTGAATGTTTTAAGGATTTATTCCATGAGACGGACAGCACGCAATCAAAAAGGGGGAACAAAATTGGTTGATGTGGGAAACAATGAGGCTCTATGTTCTATAGGAGAAATAACAATAACCTCATTGCTTCCTACACCCCTCTCTCTCTCTCTCTCTCTCTCACACACACACACACACACACACACACACACACACACACACACACACACACACACACACATCTATCATTTTGTGCTACTGCCCATCATCAAACTATCTGAGCATCTTGCATTGTAATTAGATTGGAGATAGCAAAACCACTACAAGATTTCAAGGCATTGCTGGCTCTTAAGCCTGTTTGGATTATCGAAAGCTCTACTTGGGTTGTTTGTTTGTTTCTTTTTATCAAAGGGATGCAGGGAGAGGAGAGCTGTTGACATTGTGAGTGTTGTGATGCTGTTTGTGTGTTATCTTGTGTGACCACCTCAGAAGGTCTCCAGGGTAGAGCTATGCACAACAAATTCATGCTTCTCGAGAAACCAGAGAGACTAAGTCCCATGTCTTTCCTGCCAGATTTGCTGAACAACATGGGCTAACATAATCTAAGAGTGTGACTAATATTCTGAGTCCCATGGCTGAACCAAATTACTTCCCCATGCAGGCTGGGAGGCTGCAGGATGATAAACAAGGATTTCTGTGGCTTCCTCTTTCCAGCTGTTAGTGAAACACATTGACATTTAACAACACACACTTGGGTCCTCCACAGATCACGGAATTACTCCGTCTTCCCAATGACTGCCCGCAAGGCACCTCTCACTCAGCAGTTTCTAGCCAGATGGGTTCTTGAGGAAGGAATCAAATCCCCCACTGGGGGGAGTTTCAAAAGGAAACGTTTTTTTAAATGGTTTACAAGCAAGTAGCAAGGAATACCTATCTACATCTATCTTCTTGCCTCTTTTGAGAGGAAGGATTGGCATGTCAATAAGTGCCAATTGCAGTTCTGTGACTTGCCCCAGGTCACAGAGAAAGTCTATGGCAAAGCTAGGGATAGAATGCAGACCTCCAGACTTCATGGGTCAACTCCTCAATTGGTTGCAAATTGGTGCAGCTCTGCTGAAGTCATGAAAACTATTCTGAATGACACCAACTGAGAATCTGGCCCCTGTCTGATCACCCATCCATAGACTTAAAAAAAACCCCTTTGTTTTGAGAACCATTCCTATTTCCTTTTTTATTTCCGCTCTACATGATGGCTGCATTATCTGGTGTGAGCTCTGAGTCTTGACTGAATCATCAGCACATAAAGTATGAGCTCTCGCTATTGTCTAGTTTTATAATCTCATATTTGCTGGTTATTTGTATCATGTTTAGCAAATATAAAGCCTGCAAAAAAAAAAAAAGCATGAAAATGAGATTCCGGGTGCTTATTTAGCAATTGACCCTTTTTTCAAAATGCTAAGACTCATGTACGACGATATTGCTAGGCAACTGAACAGATATTTCCTTTCAGGCCGTAAGTGGATACCAGGGTCTAATACACGATCAGTCAAGATACACATTTATTCACCTCCACTCCCAGTATGGGAAAAGTAATAGGATTTTTCTTGGCCCTGTTTAATTCAGTAAACTGGGCTGACACTGAATTAAAGCTGCTTATCCCTGCTTATCATATGGAAGTGGAATCCCACAGAGGAGGCAGGCAGACACACACACACACACAAATACTTGCACTGACACATAGTAATTAAATAAATCTTTATGGAGGGAAAAATCATTTCATAAGCCTTGTGAAATTCATTGTAAGTTAATCAACTGCCCACCCTTCTGCTCCTCTTTGCCACCCTGGGCTTACAAACAAAATAACTGGCAACCCAAAGGCATCTTCCACCAGCTTGGCACTAGTAAAGATTTTGTCAGCTACTGCTTTTCACCTGACATGGGAGCAGGTTAGCTCTAGACCTGAAATGCATGTTGGCCCGAAATGAACCCTAACTCTATACTCCTCAGCAAATTATTTTCTCTTGCCGCACCTTGTATTTCACAGGTAAATTGAAGGCTCATAACTTTCCCCATTTTATAATCATTTTCCTCCTACCACCCCCCACTCCACTCCTCTGAAGTTTCCAAACAGCTCCAGTGAACTAATAAATAAATAAAAGCTTTTGCGATTCGCCTTGTGTCTCCAGGCCTCGTCTGATGTAATTTCCTCAAGAACCTGTGAAGAGCATCTCAGAAAAGCCGACATGACCATTTGAATGCAGCCATCATTTTGCAGCGCTTCCCTGGCACAAACAGCTCTGCTAACAAACAGATTAAATTTTTAAGTGGGGAAAGGTCTATTAATCTATTATTAATTAATATTCCATATGCTGCCTCGGAGGCAAACTGGGGTCTTTTGAAGCCATCTGGTTTCCCATTCCACTGGAGGAAAGCCATTGTTTGTCTCATGCTCTTGAATGTGCCCTAGAATATGGGAGATGTAATGGTGTATGATCCAGCTGTCTGGCTATCTCAGTGTTCCTGTGCAGTAGGGAAGGGAGACATCTGGACAGTGACATAAATTTCATTAGATGGTAACATTTCAGTAGCCTCCAAATCATGCATTGCCCTGGCTGTGGAATCCAGGCCTGCCCAATAGTCTTTTCTGAGCTGTATTTCTACAGGATATATGGTGCTGTACTGGACAGAGCTTCTGTTAGTGTAACACACAGTAGCTCAGGATGTGCCATGTCCTCCTCCAGTGAAGGTGCTGTCTAGGGAAGATAGAACTGAACTAGGGATCAGAGGACATGGGGCCAGTTCCTAGCTCTGCCACAGACTACCTGTATGACCTTGTACAATGTGACCTTCTACACTGTGCCTCAGTTCCCCATGTGTAAAATGGGGATAGTACTACCGTGCCTCAAAAGGACGTGCTGAGAATAAAATCTATTAATGACTGTGCAGATGCTTTGGTGATGAGGGTCATATTAGTATCGAGGAGAACAACTTTCTACTGCAACCAGTTAATGGAGTTATTGCTTTAGCTCAAGTGGCAGATGCCCATAACATTAGTGCAGAAGGTCCCAAATCGAGCACTCCAGGCTCATCACATTAATCTTGGCCAGCTGTCATCTCTGTTATCCAGCAGACTTGGAACACCATCAAATCATGTGCTCAAAGAGCGTAGGCTTTCCTTTCTCTGTCTTTGATAGACTGAATTTATTATTGTTGTTGTTACTCAATTTATATGAATAACTGGAAGCCTCACCTAAGACCAGT
This sequence comes from Malaclemys terrapin pileata, assembly GCF_027887155.1. Taxonomy (NCBI): domain Eukaryota; kingdom Metazoa; phylum Chordata; order Testudines; family Emydidae; genus Malaclemys; species Malaclemys terrapin. Next base: position 130,417,031 of record NC_071506.1, on the reverse strand, counting down.
GACATATTGTGCTGAGTGCTGTACAGACATGTGATAATAAACCATCTCTGCCCCAAAGAGCTTGCAATCTAAATAGAGAAGACTGACAAAATCTGGAAGAAGAAACAGAGGCACAGTGGGGGAAATGACAGAGCTGGGAATAAACTCCCAGTCCAGTGCCCTACCCACTCAACTCCAATGTTCCTTTTAAATCTTGGTAAATAACAACTTAAGCATTCCCAGAGGAAAATCACCATGCAGCAAGTGTGCGGGCATTCTGGTAGCAGACAAGCATGGCTGGTAACACTGGTCTACAATTTTTGAGAAGCTGTCTGCTTCAGAGATAAAATGTGCTATTTATTATGTATTTTGATGTGCTGAATTCAAATATGACAATTAAAACAACTGATTGGCTACTGTTTCTAAGATATTTAACAAGTTTCAGAGTAACAGCCGTGTTAGTCTGTATCCGCAAAAAGAAGAACAGGAGTACTTGTGGCACCTTAGAGACTAACAAATTTATTAGAGCATAAGCTTTCGTAGTCCACGAAAGCTTATGCTCTAATAAATTTGTTAGTCTCTAAGGTGCCACAAGTACTCCTGTTAAGATATTTAAGTTTTTACAATTTATGTCTATGTATGTTGTGTAGATAGTAGAGTTTTAATCATAAATTGTAAACCTAGGTCTTTTCATGTGTTTATGGTTGCTTTACATGATAATATTTCACCTGTCCTGTTTATGTAACACTTTGAAAATCAGCAAAAGGGTTATATAAATAAAATTTATTATGAAACAAAAGGCAAAAAACTATTATGTACATAGTTTAGTCGTATTCAGTGTCTACTTGGCGCTTCTTGGCTTGTCTCTTGTATTAATTAAATGGAGCATCTCTTGTCACTGTCCAGCAATAGTCTGCAAGCATTGATGGGCTCCATTTGCCCTGATAGCATTTCTCCATTGTTGCAATGTCCTGGTGAAATCGCTCGCCGTGCTCGTTGTTCACTGCTCCGCAGTTCGGTGGGAAAAAATCTAGATGAGAGTGCAAAAAATGTATCTTTAGTGACATGTTGCAACCAAGGCTTTTGTATGCCTTGAGCAGGTTTTCCACCAACAACCTGTAGTTGTCTGCCTTGTTGTTTTCGAGAACATTTATTGCCACTAACTGGAAGGCTTTCCATGCCGTCTTTTCCTTGCCACTCAGTGCATGGTCAAATATATCATCTCGAAGAAGTTCACGAATCTGAGGACCAACAAAGACACTTTCTTTTATCTTAGCTTCACTTAACCTTGGAAATTTTCCACAGAGGTACTTGAAAGCTGCTTGTGTTTTGTCAATGGCCTTGACAAAGTTCTTCATCAGACCCAGCTTGATGTGTAAGGGTGGTAACAAAATCTTCCTTGATTCAACAAGTGGTGGCTGCTGAACACTTTTCCTCCTAGGCTCCAATGACTGTCGGAGGGGCCAATCTTTCTTGATGTAGTGGGAATCTCTTGCACAACTATCCCATTCGCAGAGAAAACAGCAGTACTTTGTGTATCCAGTCTGCAGACCAAGCAAGAGAGCAACAACCTTCAAATCGCCACAAAGCTGCCACTGATGTTGGTCATAGTTTATGCACCTCAAAAGTTGTTTCATGTTGTCATAGGTTTCCTTCATGTGGACAGCATGACCAACTGGAATTGATGGCAAAACATTGCCATTATGCAGTAAAACAGCTTTAAGACTCGTCTTCGATGAATCAATGAACAGTCTCCATTCATCTGGATCGTGAACGATGTTGAGGGCTGCCATCACACTATCGATGTTGTTGCAGGCTACAAGATCACCTTCCATGAAGAAGAATGGGACAAGATCCTTTTGACGGTCACGGAACATGGAAACCCTAACATCACCTGCCAGGAGATTCCACTGCTGTAGTCTGGAGCCCAACAGCTTTGCCTTACTCTTGGGTAGTTCCAAATTCCTGACAAGGCCATTCAGTTCACCTTGTGTTATGAGGTGTGGTTCAGAGGAGGAGGATGGGAGAAAATGTGGGTCCTGTGACATTGATGGTTCAGGACCAGAAGTTTCATCCTCTTCCTCTTCCTCGTCTGACTCAAGTGAGAATGATTCTGGTGCATCAGGAACTGGCAGTCCTTCTCCAGGGGGTACTGGGCACATAGCTGATGGAATGTTTGGATAATGCACAGTCCACTTTTTCTTCTTTGACACACCTTTCCCAACTGGAGGCACCATGCAGAAGTAACAATTGCTGGTATGATCTGTTGGCTCTCTCCAAATCATTGGCACTGCAAAAGGCATAGATTTCCTTTTCCTGTTCAAGCACTGGCGAAGATTGGTTGCACAAGTGTTGCAGCATATGTGTGGGGCCCACCTCTTGTCCTGATCTCCAATTTTGCAGCCAAAATAAAGGTGATAGGATCTCTTAACCATAGTGGTTATACTGCGCTTTGGGGATGCAAAGGCACTTCACCACAAACATAGCAGAAGTTATCTGCACTGTTCACACAAGTCCGAGGCATCTCTGCTCACTTTGGCTAAACAGAAATGTGTCCCTTTGCAAAATCAAACACTGACAATTAAGAGAGCACGAAACTGTATGATTTCTAGAGCTGATATAGGGCAATTTGTTCAGCAGAGTGATGTATGCATCATCCATGACTTCTAGGAATAACATGATGCAATTCATGTCATGTATGACGCAATACCATCTTCAGATTGCATCATTCATTGTTTTGCCTAAAAAGCAAGTACTGTCCAAACCCAGTCATAGATTTATTCATAGATCCAGTCAAAGATGTATTTTAGTCATTTCTGGTTTAAATTGAGATCCCTTCCCTTTATAACTCACTTATCCTCCGCCATTCCCAAGTCAAGGGTCGTATATACTGACCCAATAGCATATCTTGAAAACTAGAGCCGATCAACAATTTTAAGCATCATTTTCATTCTCAGTGATCCAGAATTAGTAAAGTTTGACTACATTTATTTCAGAAGCATTTTGGCTGTAGAGCAGTGTAATAAACATATTGGCCCAACTCTTGATGATTACCTGTTCTATTCATTCTCTCTGGGGCACCTGGCATTGGCCACTGTCAGAAGCCAGGATATTGGGCTAGATGGACCATTGGTCTGACCCAGTATGGCCGTTCTTATGTTCTCTATTTGAGAGCTCTCTCAACATATGGTATTATCCAGATTTGTTCAGTGAATTCCCATTCACCTCCTTCCACTTGGGCTGGGTCTACACTACCCGCTTGAATCGGCGGGTAGAAATCGACCTCTCGGGGATCGATTTATCGCGTCCCGTTGGGACGCGACAATCGATCCCCAAATCGATGCTCTTACTCCACCAGCGGAGGTGGGAGTAAGCGCCGTCAACGGGAAGCCGCAGAGGTCGATTTTGCCGCCGTCCCTACAGCGGGGTAAGTCGGCTGCGATACGTCCAATTCAGCTACGCTATTCATGTAGCTGAATTTGCGTATCTTAAATTGACCCACCCCCCGTAGTGTAGATGTAGCCTTGGCCTTGCTGTTACTCCAGACAGTCATATCTACTCCACTGCTCAAAGTGCACAGAACAAATGCAAATCTTCTGCCATACTCACCCCAGTTAAACCCTTCCTGTTCCAACCACGTACCTGCTCTCCTCCAGTAAGGAGGGTGTGGAGAAGGCCCAAAGAGGCTGTTAGCGCTGCTTGGATTATATTAGTTGGGAAGCAACTGCTGAGTGAGGAACTTTAGAGCTCCTGCCATGGATCCTATTCATCTGGCTTTTATATCTTATTTTCATCCTGCCTGGGTGCTAAGACCTCTGAGACTTCTGCTGAAATAGCCTTTTCCAGTACAGTGATTGTACACAAGGCACCTCTATCCCTAAATTAATGGGCCAGCCTGCCATGGAATTATAACCTCAACATCAAGAAAGTGATGTGCTCAAGATGGGATTTGCATAAACTGTGCATAAAAAAGTCCTAGTATATAAAGTGCTGTAACAAAGTAAAAAATTCCTTTCAAGCTGTATGACAGCCTTATGAATATGCAAATCAGAATCCAAAGACTGTCTTCCAATTGGTTGCAGTAAATACTTAAGTCATAAATGTGGAGCATCAAGCAGAGGATTTAGGTCCATACAAGTTTTTTTTTTTTTTTTTTTTTTTTAAGTACAACACTTAGAGGTGGATTTTATTGTAATGCACTGAATCTATTGAGTATTCAAATCAGCTGATAGCATTTTTAAATCATACTTATTTTGGCATTTCTCATTGAAAGCAATAGAAGAGCAACCAGTGGTAATAAATTTGTTTGCAGAAAGCAGCCTTGATTGTCGTTATTGTATGTTGTTGTAACTAGGACAGAATTACATAATAAATTTGTAGATTTATTGCCCTTTTTTGTGTTGGCAGTAACCAGCTTTTCCCATTGTGGGTGCATGTGATTTATCATCACTGTATAGAAATAAAATCTATGGGAACTGTACATCAGCTGTGGAACAGCTGTGGGACAGGCTGGGATATATCAGTGAAACACATGTCCCCTCTGAATTCACCAAAAGAACTTAGCTCATACTTGCACTGCCTGACAAGCTTGGAGTCTTAAGGCAGCATTGGACAATAATGTTCAACAGAAGGGATTCTCAAGCAATGTGCCAGTGGTTTTGGTTTTATTAATGCTATATAGAGATGATACATTTAATGGCATATGGTCTGGTTTTTGAGGGAGGGGTAGGAGGGTTATAATTACATGACAATATAATATATTCAGCTATAAGTCATTACATGCATATTTTAGTTGCAGATAGGTTTTTATGTGCTAGCTTCCTCAGTACTGATACCACTCCTAAGGTGGTTGTATCTGAGCACTTCCCAAGTATTTATCCTCACAACATCCCGGTGAGTTAGGAAAGTATCATTATCTCCATTTTCCATCCAGGGAACGAGGCACTGAAGGCCACTTTTCCAAAGATGCTTAAAGATGAGATAGATGCCTAGTGGGGGTTTTCCAAAACACCTAAGCAGGTTAGGGAGTCGGTGCCTAACCTACTAAGGTACTTTTGAAACCACACTGAAAATCCGGCTCAGGGAGAGTAAGTGAGTTGTCCAATGTCATACAGGAAGTTTGTGTCAGATCAGAACCCAAATCCCTTAAATTCCTGTTCAGTATCCAAGAAGGCCATCCTTTTCTCTGTCCTTGTATCTGGTACATTCCATATTCCTTTCTCCTTGTCCCCGTCCCCTCACTTGGCATTTCTAAAGAGGGGGAAAAAAGGGGAAACCCAAAACAAAACTGTAGCTGAGTAATTTGTCATGCATCACAGGAAGGACAATTTTCCCTTTGCTCATTCTTCAGCAAAACTCACAGGGTATGTAGGACTTCAAAATACAGGAAAAGCCCCATAATGAACAGACAACTAAAAGCAGCAGAACAAAAAACCTGGAAAGATTTGGGGCCAACGTAATTTTTCCCATGTATTGTTCTGTTCTTATACCACACTCCTCATTGTGGCGTCTAAGCACATTCCAGTAGTTCATTAAGTGACATGAATGACCTCTGTCACATGTGAATTATTGTTTCTCTCATCTTCTCCTAGCAGGAGACTTGTGTGTGCAGCGGTGTATTTTGTTCTGGTAGGGATTTTAGTTCTGGGTTTGTTTTTAAGTGTGTTTGTTAGAGGAGACAGGGTGGAGACATTCATGTTATACTTGGAGTAGAAGGTACTGAAGTTGGGATGGGCTTTTGTTCCTGGGGGAGTTCATTCCACAGCCTCAGACTGGCCACTGAGAAATCTGTCTCCTGCACATATGGCGCTTTACCCTTGTGGCAGAAAGCTTTATTGTACTTGGGGAATGGAATTGTCGACCATAGTCGTCATCCTGGAGCGTTCGGCTTTTTGAGATCTCCTCAAAAATGAGCCCAGGCCACCGAACACCTTGTACTGAAGGACTGAGAAACTGAATTAAATCTGATATTCTGTGGCAAGCCAGTGTAGACAGTGGACAGGTTTAATGTGCTCATTGTTGTTGAGGATGCTCATTACAGTGTTCTGTATTAATCATAAATAACTCCATCAGAGGAACCTGTGTAAATCCTAAATAACTCCATTCCTCCAATGAACTGACTATGGATTTATAACAGTGTACGTAAGGCTATGTCTACATTTGAGCTGAGAGATGGGATGTACCTGGGGTAGCTCTAGTTGAGTTAGCACTTAAAAATAACAGTGTGTCTGTGGCAGCATGGATGGTGGCTCAGCCTAGTTGCCTGCCTACATACCCTGGGTACATCTACATGAGCTCGGAATCTCACCTCCCAGCTCAAACGTAGATGTATCCGGAGAGTAGAATTTGACCCAACTGAGGTACTTTCGTTCAAACCCAGGGTAAGTTGCCTCAGAGTCAGAGTCATGTTGTTTGCATTGAGAAAACAGTAAATGTATGCCAGGCTGCATCTCTGATATCCTGGCTAAGGTCCATCTCTTGCTGTTACATTCTGCCGATGAACATTCCCCTAGAAACAGAGGGCTGGAAGGGACCTTGAGAAGTCATCTAATCCATCCTCCCTGTGCTGAGGCAGGATTAAGTAAACCTAGACCAGGGGTCTCAAACACGCGGCCCGCGGGGTTATTTTCTGCGGCCCGCAAGCTCCTCGTGCCCCCCCCCACCGTCCCCCAGCGTTTACCTAGAGCGGCTCCGGCCCGACACGCACCGGGGGCAAGGCACGCTCCCTGCCTGCCTGCCTGCCCTGCCACCGCGCCGCTCCGGGAAGCGGACGGAACCTGGGGAAGGAGGGGAGCAGGGGTGTGTGTGGCTGTTGCTTCAGGCACCGCCCCCAGCAGCTCCCATTGGCCCCGGCCACCCCCCAAACCCCTCCTGCAGCTGAACCCCTTGCCGCACCCAGCACCTCTCCTGTACCCCAACCCCCTGCTGCACCCCGCACCCCTCCTGCACCCCAACTCCCTGCCCTGAGCCTCCGCCACAGGGAGTTGGGTTGGGGATTTCAGGGAAGGGGTGGGAAGAGGCTGGACGGGGCGGGGCCTCATGGAAGGGGTGGACTGGGGGCGGGGCTGAGGCCAGCGGGGGGCGGGAGGTGTCAGTAAATGCGGCCCTCAGACCAATGTAGTAGTCCTCATGTGGCCCTCGTGGTCACCCCTGACCTAGACCATCCCCGACAGGTGTTTGTCCTGCCGGTTCTTAAAAACCTCCAATCACGGGGATTCCACAAACTCCCCTGGAGGCCTATTCCAGAGTTAACTACCATTATAGTTAGGAAGTTTTTCCTAATATCTAACCTAAATCTCCCTTACTGTAGATTAAGCCCATTTCTTTGTGTCATACTTTGAGAACAATTGATTACCATTCTTTTTTATAACAGCCCTTAACGTTTGAAAAAGGCAATATGTTTTATTGGACCAACTTTTGTTGGTGAAAGAAACAAGCTTTCGAGCTGCACGGAGCTCTTCTTCAGGTCTTTAAAGATATGACCTCACCCACCTTGTCTCTCTAATACCTGGGACCAACACGGCTACCACAACACTGCAAACTTAACATGTGAAGACTGTTCAGTCTTCTTTCCTCCAGACTGAACATGCCCATGAACCTTTCCTCATAGTCAGGCTTTTGAAACCTTCAATCATTTCTGTTGCTCTCCTCTGAATTCCCTCCAATTTTTCCACATCATTCCTGAAGTGTGGTGCCCAGAACTGGTCACAGTACTCTATCTGAGGCCACACAGTGCTGAGTAGAGTGGGACAATTACTGCCCATGTCTTACATACAACAGTCTGATTAATGCATGCCAGAATATTAGCCTTTTTTCACAACAGCAGCACATTGCTGACTCTCAGGCCTGGTCTACACTGGGGGGGGATTGATCTAAGATACACAACTTCAGCTACAAGAATAGCATAGCTGAAGTCGACGTATCTTAGATTGACTTAGAATCACTTACTTCGCATCCTCGTGGCGTGGGATCGACGGCCGCTGCTCCCCCGTCAACTCCGCTTCCACCTCTCGCCATGGTGGAGTTCCAGAGTCGACGGCAGGCGATCGGGGATCCAGTTATTGCGTCTACACTAGATGCGATAAATCGATCCCCGATAGATGGATCACTACCCGCCAATCCGGCGGGTAGGGTAGATGTACCTTCAGTCAAGTTGTGATCCACTGTAACTCTCATATCCTTTTCAGCAGTACTACCACCCAGCCAGTTATTCCCATTTTGTAGTTGTGCATTTTAATTTTTCCTTCCTAAGTGTAGTACTTTGCACTGGCCTTTATTGAATTTCATTGTGTTGATTTCAGACCAGTTCTCCAATTTGTCAAGGTCCTTTTGAATTCTACTCCTGTCCTCCAAAGTTCTTGCAACCCCTCCCAGCTTGCCGTTCCATGCTGTGCTACATTAGGATGGACTACCCTCATTCAGTTCTTGTCTTGACCTGTTGTGCAGTATTGCTGCATACTGTTAAACAACTAAAATGTTCCATCCCAGAGATGGCTACACTTAAGCAATGGGTGAGCATTTCTTTCCAAATAGGTTTGGCTTGGCAATTTAAGATGAAAGGCACTATAAGATACTGGGCAGTATTCTCCTCTTTTTTTTTTACACCAGTTTTATACTGGTGTGATTCCATTGTCTTCACTGGAATTCCCCTTGATTTATACTGTGGAAATGAGAGAGGAATCAAGCCCATTATTTTTATATTTGGTTTTATTAAATAATGGGTATCTAGAGTATCTAGATCTTATAGCAATGGGTACATTACTAGCTGGCTAGGTAGCTTGATAAGGGAACAACTGAGTGGTTAATTCACTTTATAGAAATTCATATAACTTATTTCCCATTCCATATTCTCCTTTCCATGCTGAATGTGATTCCATTATATTGTTAATCTGTTTCATGTGGCTCATTTGAAAGAAACTAAGATTTGTCAGCATCATTATAATGCATGTCTAGTGTCTATAATTTATCTACATGAATATACTTACTTATAGCTCAGTCGTCATTATACTGCTATAATATTTGCCTTATGTGTGAGAGTATAATAGCCAAGAGGTATGTGTGTATTAAGTGGAAATCTCTGTGGCTTTGTTGTCTAGGAGGCAATAAATGGCTGCTGCAATTGACTAAGTGCCACAGCACAGCAGCTTATTGTAATTATGCGACAAAGGAATGACTATTATTGTTGTTATATCACAAGGCATCACATAGGGGAAAAAAAGGAAAGGAAATTGTATCCTGGTCCCCCACTTGTGAGGCCTTAGCAGAGTTGTGCTGCTTGTGTCTGATTTTTACACTGAAGTACAGGAGAAAGGGGATATGATGAAGAATGGAGGCACAGTGAGCTATGGAAGGAAATATTTTCCATGTCTCCATTCACCCCAGGTCCAGATGGGATAAGTGCTGATTTCATTATCCAGTGCCCATGGAAGAAAAAAATTGGAAAGACTGGCCAATTTTTTTTCTTTTGTATTATGGTCTAAATCAGCAGGGTCAATCTGTGGGTAGGCAGGACACCTCTTTGAAAATGCCCTTCTGTTGAGAGAAACCACCCTTCTCTCAGAGGCATTAATGAATCTACATCTTAGCATTAGAGGTTTGCAGCATTTCCAACTGCCAGCATTTAAAAAATCATCAGTCAGGACTTAAAAACTCGCATGACTGTCATAAAAAATCATGCGTGTTTTTAAAATAAATTCAGTGTTCTTTTGTCTTCTGGTTTCTGAGCCTTTAGGGTCACACGTGAGTCACATTTTTCAAGCTTTTCTCCATGAGAATGAGGGCTAGAAATGTAATTTATTTTAAAATTATCTGTTTTGTATGATCACTGTGGCAGGGACTGTCATGTTATTCTGGATCTGTATAGCACCTCTGTGGGCCTAGATAGACAGATAAATACCTGGTGCCAGGCACAATATAAAATAATAGAGGGGATCCAGGTGCTTTCTGATTATGGACCAAAGGCTTTCATGCTGGCATCACCACTAAAACTAGGTAGAAAGCATACAACGGTGATTAAATGTGTCTTTTGGAAAAGATGATAGGATGCAGCAAGACATTAAAAAGAAGCAGAATTACATCACTTCTCTAAAGTCAAAGGATATCAGTCTCAGCACAACGGGTGGGATGGGGTGCTAGCAAAGCTCACATAGAAGATGTTGAAAATCAATGACAGATATAAGTAAGGGTTGAGGTAAAAACACAAAATAATAATTCTTCAGGCATTAGAACAGTTAGAGCGGATGTGATGAGACTATCAGAAACATCCGTCAGATGAAAGGTGAATGAAAGGAAATATGAATGGAACCAGACACATCAGGAATGGGCATATCCTCATTGGGCTAAAACAAAATCATTCAGGTGACAAAACAGGGAATATACTGGTATATCAATAAAAAAACCAGCAATGTGGAATGCGAATACCTAGGCTGTCAGAAAAATATAATTGTTACAGCAGAGAGTTGGGCATTGGGACTCCTGAGTTCTGTCCCCAGTTCTGCCACTGAGTGGCTCTGTGAACTGAGGTGAATCACTTTGGTGTTGTGTGCCTCAGTTTCCCTAGTATGTAAAATTGGAAGTAATGAGTAACACTTTTTAAGGTGCCAGTGATTTGGGAGCCCAAGAGAGATTTTCAAAAGTGACTTGTTATTTCAAGTGCCTTCATTTTGGGAGACTTTTTCTGATTTTCAGAAAATCCTGAGCCTCTCCCCCTTGAAAATTATGCCTTTTTAAGGTGTCTCAAGTTGGGTACTCAAAATCACTAGTCACATTAGAAAATCTTGGCCTAAGTCACACTGAATTGCAATGGGGCTCAGATTCCCAAGTCACTTAGGGTTTTTTTTGAAAAGTTTACTCAGTATCTCCCAGGGCATTCTGAGACTACAGTTAAATGTTTGTAAAATACTTTAATATCCCTTGATTAAAAGAGCAATATAAGTACAAAGTATTGTTATTAATTATTATCAAAGGAGACAGAGAGAACAAACAGTCACGGGCACATTTCAAATTAGTGCTGTGTGGTTTTTTTTTTGTTTTTTTTTTAGTAATGCTTTATGACTATTTTTATACAAATCAGAGAGGAAGTCAGAGAAGATTTAGCAGTTTCTTCACCAAGATCATATAAAAATATCTTGTGTGCTTTGTATAGCATAACAATCCAACGTCATGTATATACAAATAAATCAGGAATAACACACCGCCACCTCAGGGGCAAGGAAGCATCTGAAGACATAATAAATTAAAATACATTTTTGCTTTTAATTGCCATCTTACCAACTACACATTTATTTATTTATTTATCTTATGCATCCTTGATCGTATTTGGTTTTCCTTGGCTTATTCAGTACAGATGTGGTGCTCAGCTACCTAAGCCTAGTACATTTCAAGCAGTTTCCTTCATCTCTCTGTACATTTTCCTATATAAATGATCTCCCCAAGAGGCAAAAGTATGTTACAACAAATCCCTCTGTGGGTTTACACAGAAATCCTCTGGTTGAAAGGGAAATAGATACATTGCTCTGTGCCTCCTCAGCCAAGTTCTTTAAGACTTGCCTGCCAGTTTCTGAGAAATGAGCAAGATGCTACCAGTAAGTCAGTGAGATTTCCAGCCCAAGGAACAAGGAATCCTATTAGAATGAAAGCGCAAACTGTAGGTTTTCATGTCCCTTGCCACAGCTCGGAGGTGTTGTAGTTGTTGTATCGGGGAAATGACATGATTTGGCTGGACTAATATTGTCAGACTTTGCATTCATGTGTTTTCTGTGCCATAAATAGACACAGAAGGAGAGAGATGTGAAGCAAATATATTTCCCAAAAGAGAGAGACAGCAATTTCCTCTGAATATTCTCCATTAGGAAAGACGGGAGATACAGTAGATTCCGTAGATATACCAATATATTCTACATTCCCCCTGTACACATGTGCAACAGGGAAAAGCAAACAGGACCCTTCCTGTAAAATTAGAACCCTGCAACCCAAACCTGAAATGGAGCTATAGCTGATAACACTGTGTGCATGTTTGGGGTTTGATTCTGTATGCTGCTGAGCATCCTCAACTCCAGCAGAGGTCAATGGGAGTGCCAAGATTTTAAATAACTTGCAGGTTGGGTCTGTACCAACCCTGTGGATCTCAGTATAGCTTATGAACATCAGTTAAGGCTACATCAAGTAGCTGAGTAGCAAAGGCTTGCTATCCTGTGCACATACCCATGAAATTCAGGTGGGTTTGTAGTCAGGACAGCTAGCCTATGCTACTACAGCTACATAACTACTTTTAGCTCAATTACATCTATGCGAGCTGGGAATCACATCCCTAGCTCATAGTGTAGACACAGCACACCTCTGTGGCAGATGAATGTTATTTAGCTAGTTTTATAGATGGGGAAAACTGACGTGTCCAGGGTCACTCTCAAACTCATTGGTGGAGTTTGTATTAGAACCTAGATAATCTGATTTATAATCCTCAGGCATAACCACAGGCCAGCTTTTCTTCTCAGCTAGAGTTCTTTGAAATGTTTGCAATGAAGCCCAAAGCCAGGTAAGCTGCACCTGGTTCTGAGTTTTGTTACTGAAACAAAAATCAACCCAGGATTTTTCAAAGAGTTCATATGTTTATTAAGCAAATCTAGGGTTAATTACTGTGTTTACAACAAAACCATGTGACATTCACCGGTTTGCCAGCTGAGTGGCTTTGAGTGATTTTCACTTTGATATTCTAAGAAACAGGGACAGTGAATTTCCATAGGCTGAAACTGAAGGAAATGTTCATATGAATCCCTGTGAAATGATGCCTCTGGGTTTCCTTATGCAGCTTCCTGAGAATGTTTATAAAGGTTCAAAATTGTGACAACTTTTCTTATACCTACAGGACACCCAGGCATATGCTCACTAGATGTGCAGAGAAAAGAGTACATTCCCACACATACACAAACACATAGCCAAAATTTCACAGTCTCTCACACACATCCTTTCAAGTCTGTATTGCAAATAATTATTAATCTTTGATTCAAGGTTTCCAATTATATCAATCAGATGAAAACTTAAAAAGCAGGAAGTTTTGTAATTAACTTTAAAATATAACATTTGTCACCAACAACCTTTGAAAGAAGGAGCATGAGGCAATTAGAGGGAGACGTGTCTGGGTGAGACTTCCACTATGCTTCCCTTCTCGAATTGTGTTTTATTTTTCATAAAATAGACTATGGTTAGAAGATGGGGGGAAATAACAGTCCCTACTCGATCATGCATCCACTCCATAACAACTTTGCTAGCTAGAATCAGAGAGGTAGCCGTGTTAGTCTGAATCTGTAAAAAGCAACAGAGGGTCCTGTGGCACCTTTAAAACTAACAGAAGTATTGGGAGCATAAGCTTTCGTGGGTAAGAACCTCACTTCAGATGCAAGTAATGGAAATCTCCAGAGGCAGGTATAAATCAGTATGGAGATAACGAGGTTAGTTCAATCAGGAAGGGTGAGGTGCTCTGCTAGCAGTTGAGGTGTGAACACCAAGGGAGGAGAAACTGCTTCTGTTTCACCTCACCCTCCCTGATTGAACTAACCTCGTTATCTCCATACTGATTTATACCTGCCTCTGGAGATTTCCATTACTTGCATCTGAAGAAGTTAGGTTCTTACCCACGAAAGCTTATGCTCCCAATACTTCTGTTAGTCTTAAAGGTGCCACAGGACCATCTGTTGCTTTTTGCTAGCTAGAGATTCACTTGACTATCCCTCTGCATTCTATTCTATCATATCCATATTCTTATCCTGTGCCCATCACCGTATAATCTGAATGACTTCCAGAGATGTACCAAGCACTATTCTCACAACTATTATACATCTACATTCTGCAGGTATCTACTGTGTTGGGCTAGCACACTTCCAGTCCACCATTTGTGTAGGGTTAGTGGCTGAATCACAAGGTCTTGTGCTTTATCAAATTACAAGAAGCAGATATATTAAAGTGCTAGATCAACAGCACAGGAGATTGAGTCAAGCCTTATAGACTTTAGAGACTACATCCATCACCAAGTCTTATCTCCCTGCCTGAAGTCCTGTATTTATCCAAAGAACAGGTACAGCACAGGCAATTGCAGAGGAAACGTCTCCCCTTCTCCATCCTATGTATTCACCATTAATGTGCTTCTACCCTAATCTGTAGGGACCACTTCTATGAGCAAGAGTGAATTCAGGGTCTATTCTGTCCTGCTGTTACTGCCAACAAAGGTTCTGGCCAATGATAGTGGTAAGTTTTGTGACAGTGACATCTGTCCATCAGCAACTGGACAGAGAACTGCCAGTTCATTTCCCATAAATCACAAAAGTGCTCTGAAATCAGTTGCTATTTGGGCTAGTTGGTTGAAATTTACCCAGAGGGCCAGCAAAAGGACTTTGTACCACTTAAGTCCCACAGTTCTGAGGATGCAACAGAGGGTCCTGTGGCACCTTTAAGACTAACAGAAGTATTGGGAGCATAAGCTTTTGTGGGTAAGAACTATAAGTGGTGAATAAGTCCCGCACTGACCCTAATGTCACAACATAGGAAACTTTTTCAAGAAATCCAACAACAAAGAGGGCCTGATCTAAAGCCTACTGAAGTCAAGAGGAATCTCCTCACTGACTTCATCAGACTTGGGCTCAGATATTAGTGCAGATTTTAAACATCCCTGAGACTACGCAGCATATGCTCCTGATGCATCACTACCCTCTGTCTCATTTTATGCTAAGCAGTTTTCCAAACAGAATATGGAAATATTCTTTGTCTTAATATTAGCTTACTTAAAAGAAATAATCAAAAGAAGTCCACAGCTAGAAATAAAATAAAAGAATCCTCCTCGCTAAGCTGTCCAAATGCTTTGGACACTGACACACATGGCAGCATTGCATGTAACTTATTTCCAGGCTGAGACTTCTCATAGAACCACTATACAATATATATGTCCTAAAGTTAGATCACCTGTGATTTGTATACTGGAAGGAAAAGCAAGACTTTAGACATTTTGCATCCCAGCTTTTCTCTTTTCTATCTTATTTAAATTGCATGGGTTTTGAGGATTGTTTTTAAAAATCAATCTCATTGCTGACCTTTGCCTGCAAGTTCTTCATTTATCTTTCTTTCTATCTATCCACTTGCTTTGGATGCCTAAAGTACACATTCTCCCTCACTGGTAACTAACTTGGGTGTATTTTTGTGCTGTATCCTATCTTTGGATAATTCAGTGGCATGGGATTCAATTTCAGATAAAGCATCTCCTCCTGAAGAGTAGAATCTAACAGCTGCAGTTTTGCGGTCTATGCATGGTATGTACGTCTTTATGTTCCTAAATAGCATGAGGATGGAAGAGAGGCTTGCAGGGCTGCTGACCATTCTTCACCTGTTCTGTGGATAAAGACAGAGTCAGATTCTGCTCGCAGTGACACAAGTGTAAATCCAGAGTAACTCCACTGAAATCTGGTTTACACCAGGGAAGCTGGGAGCAGATAGATACTACCCCAGAACTTCAGTCTTTAGAATCCATGATACAGTTCTCTTGCTTCAGTGGAGTTACATAAGACATGCATTTGGTCCCTTTACTAGTTTAGTATGTGAATGTGCAGTTGCAAATCTACATTTACTTGAAAATCTCTTTCCAAGATAGTCTTGAAATGAGAGTGCCTTGAATGACAAGATCACTCATGTCCACACTCTGTTTTTTTTTTTTTTTACTATTTGTATGTGTAAGCAGAGTCTGAATGAGCTCTCCCCTGACATCTAGTGGTGAGCTGTGGAAAAGGACTTCGGGAGCTGGTCTCGTTTGCATGGACACACCCAGCCTGCCTAGGTGCTCAGCATGATGGGACTGCTTGCCCAAGTGAACACTTGTGGCTGGTGTTGGATCCACAGTCTCCTTGTTATTGGAGCAGGAGTAATAAAGTGTTGTTATTTTTGTTGTGTGAACCGAGGGCAGCAGAACTTTACCTGGCTTACTCCATCGGAGGGACTCACCCTCAACTAAACGACACTTGCTAGGCAGGGGACGTGGGTTCCAAAGCCCAATGAGGTCAGAGAGGATGGGGTGTTGGTGACTTATTTCCCCCCATCTTCTAACTGTAGTCTATTTTATATAAAAAATAAAACACAATTTGAGAAAAGAAGTATAGTGAAAGTCTCATCCAGACATGTCTCTCTCTAATTGTCTCATGTGCCTTCTTTCAAAGGTTGTTGGTAACAAATGTTATATTTTAAGGTTAATTACAAAACTTTCTTCTGTTTAAGTTTTCATCTGATTGATATAATTGAAAATCTTGAATCAAAGATCAATATTATTTGCATGTACCTGGTGGTGTGGGTCCTGTTTAAGAGTCCTAGACAACATTTGACCTGTTCTCTCTCCAGGGTGTAATAAAAGAGCTAATTTAGACTAAATTGAGAGTCTTGTTGCATGCTGCAGAGCTAAAATCACTGATACCTAGGTCTAAGTATTAGACCTACTTTGGGGCAGTGTCTCTATTGCAAGAGACTGCCCAGTGTGCACCAGCAGTGAGGCTCCCCCACTAACAGCTGAAATCACTGAGAGCTGTGTTAAGTGGGGGACCCTGAAGACATCTTGGTGAGTGGACAGCAGGGCGGTTGGCAGAGAGGACCATACCAGAGACCCACAGAGAGACGTGGCATTTGACCACTGGGGCAATGAGCAAGTGCCCGAGCAACGGAGCCTGTAGAGTGCCTCCTTACCTGCCTCTTCCGCCCAGGGGTGTGAGCTGAACTCTGTGGATAAACCTCTGAACTCTGGGGCTGCACTGGCCAAGGACAGCAACTGTGAGTGGGGAGCAGAGAAGGGACAGGCATGTTAAAGGGACTGTTGGGTTGCTGGACTTAAGAACCTGAGGGGAAAAGGACACTGCCCAACTTTCTTGGGGGTGGATCTTTTGCTCATGGTTTATGTTTATGAACCTTAGTTGCGGTGTTTTCCCAAACTAATGCTGAGTTAATTCGGTCCTTTTATTAAAAGTTTTTGCTACACTCAGACTCTGTGCTTGAGAGAGGGGAAGTATTGCCTCTTAGAGGCACCCAGGGGTTGGTTTGTAATTGTCCCAGGTCACTGGGTGGGGGCTCGAGCCGGTTTTGTCTTGTATTGTTGAAAAGGAACCTCTAGATCCTGAACCCAACTCTTGTTGCTGCTGGCTCCATCTGGCAGAAGGGTTATGTATGCAAGATGTACAACAATCAGATAATCTAATGGCACAGAAAAGGAATGTACTGGAATATTGGCCAGGTCACTTCTACCAAACAGGGTCTCCTGTCAGAGCAGAAATTTACTTATTGGTGTTTTGTGGCTCATTTTCACAAATGTGTGTGTGTGTGCTCGCATGCATCCTTTTTTATTCCTTGCTGGGATTTTATCGAATGATTTTCTGTTCTGGGAAACAGTGATGAGGAAGGTACAGATTTATTTCATTGAAAAGTTTTAAATTAAGTGGAAATCTAAAACCCTGAGAGTTCACGGGCTTGCTGTCTGCTGCGTGAGAATGGGTGGCAGTTCTGGTCGGGGACTGAGTTTGAGGAGCAGATGTGTGGGAAGGGTCCTGGTTTTGCCTTCATAAATATTGGCATGGATATCCATTCTGTCGATATATTTTTTTTTATTTGTATTGCTGTAGCAGCCTGGAGCCTCAGTCGTGGACCTAGGACCCCATTGTGTTAGATGCTGTACAAACAGAGAACAAAGGACAGTCCTTACCCCAAAGAGCTTTCAATCTAAGACAAGAGACGACAATTGGAGACAGATGGGGGAGCACAAGGAGACAATACTGGTCAGATGATAGGAAATATTCTCAGTGCACCAGCTGCCTAACTGCTGTCAAGGTTTTTGTAGGCATCAAGGCAGAGGAAAAGGAGGGATTTAAAGGAAGACAAGGTGGCTCTGTGGATGTTTATGGGAGCTCCTCCCAAGCATGAAGGAGATCACATAGGTGCTTATTTGAAAATGTAATAAGTGAGCAATGAAGGCTGGCATCATAGGCGGATCAGAGACAGGAGTCAAAGCATTGATAGCATATGAGGGTGATAGGACAGACTGTTAAGCTCTGAGGCAGTGGGGAATTGGTCTGCCCCATCACAGTGTGAAGGAGGAGGGGAATGGCCTTTAAGGGTTTAATTTTCCCTTAATTTTAAATTATTAAATACCCCCCCCCACACACACACAAAAAAACAAAGACAAGAGTTAATAAAATGAGCTTATTTCAATTTAGAGCCCCAAGCTCCTGAGTATTCTGAGCACTTAGCAGGAACAAATCTTTGAATTAATTGACTGTAACGTTCATAACCATCTTAAATGCAGATAACAGCTGTTTGCCAAAGGTGCGCACTTCATAGCATTCTACTCCAGCTCCTGGCTCATATTTAATTTAAACTAAACGTTCCTTTGTGAAAACCAACCCCCCCCACACACCCTCCATATTAATTTCATAACACCTAAGGGGCCTAATCCTGAGGTGCTCTCTATGCATTATGTTTTTTACTCACTCAGAACCTCCCATTGACTTGCACAGGAATTTTGCCTTAGCAAAGATTGAGTGAAAACAGGAGTTTGGATTTGTCCTCAGGTCAGGTGGGTAGATGTTAATGTTCTAAATGGAGCTGAACAGTAATTTTGGAAACTCTTGTTCCCATTTTTTCCCCCAATTTCAACTCAAATATGTCCCCACATGGTCCATTTGAGCAGCTCTAGTTCTAAATTTTGGTTTGTGCTTTAGGCACCTAAATCCCATTGAAATCCAGTAGGCGCTGAGCACCTAACCACCCTTAGATACCTTCTGAAAATCCCAGCCTTAATGTTGGGCCAAGCATATGGGACTATGCAGACGGGCTATGTTACAATGGTAGCACCCTAGTACCCTGATCTTGCAATATGATCAAGATATTGAAAGGGCAGCCCTTTGCACACATGAAGCCTCGTAACAAGAAGAGAATGAGACATAGGCATATGGGTCCAACACACAGATGAGACTGCAGGATCAGAGCCTACATGGACAAAGCCCTGTCTTCAGTGAGGACCCTGCATTCAGGAACTTTGCTTCCAAGAGCTTAAATCTCACATTATTTAAATCAATGGGAGTTTTGCCATTGACTTTATCAGGGTAAGGATTGACCCTAAAAGCAAGTAGGATAAAGGAAGCGCTCATTTACTTATCACAGATAGTTAGAATCTCCTCCTCTAGGGGTTGACATGGTCATGCATGCACTGCATCCGTGCATTACACAGCAGAGCAACAGCTGTTTAAGTCAGTGTGTGTGTTCCATCATTTATACTTAACTAACTGGCAGTTAGAGAATAAAGCAATCTATTACAAATGAAAGAAATAAAGTAATAGGTTGTAGGACAGGCCAAAAGTCAGATATAATTGATTTTCCTATTATATTTAAAAGGGAACTGAAATATTTTACTTTTTCAAAATATAGGTGAGTCATTACAAAGCGCTGTATTACATCTCAGCTATAATGGAATCTGAGTTTTCATGTAATCTCAGTGAAGATAATTACCTCATTAAATTATCTCCATCTCTGAACAAAAAGACTTGAGTTCAAGGTTGCTTTATGGTTCGCCAACAACAGTTGGTGACCTCCCTATCATCTAAAGCAGAGTAAAGAAAACATCTCGCTGCCTTGTTTTAAGTGTTAGTGTTGTCAGCGGTTCTTTCAAAAGAACAAAGCCCTGAACTCAGGTCTTGCTAAGTAATAGAAAGCCTTTTAATTCACCTTCAAACTATATTTATTTGTAATTGTTGAATACTCACATGTATCTTTTTTTTATTTAGCATCTAAAGCATGCTTTTGAATTTATTTTTAAAGCATTTCCGTTAACCTTTAAATGAACTTAAGAATACCGTGCAAAACATATTCCAGAAAACTGAATATCAAGAGATGCAGCTGTGCTGCATATGTACTAACCAAAAGACATTTTATGAAACTATGGCTTGCAAAGTAGAAAAAAAAATAGTCATGCTTAATGTCAGAAAAAATATATTAACAACAACGTCTAATTTCTATTGCACCCATCGCCATGGTATCTGGGCACTCTTTTGCAGAATCTGAGCAGAGACAAGCTACCATGTTGTTGTTGTTAGAAGCAGTATTTGTTTTGCAGTGGCCCCTGGCCTAGAGTGCTTGTATAGACACTGGTGGGGTTATTCAAAGGTTGGACAGTTATCTATGTTAGATGGTATTTGGGATAGTGAAATGGACTAGATGAGCCATTAAAAATTACTTCCAACCCCAATCATTACTTGAAAACTAAGAAACCATCCAACTTATTTGGCATATTTCCATCTCTGAAAAAGTTCATGTGCAGCAAATTGTTTCCAACAGTAAAGGGTTACCAGAGAACACAGAGTCCTCCTAATATGCTCAGGTGTAACATAATATTTTCTGGGTTAAAGGATAATGAAGTCCATAGGAGTCTCACGCTGTTTTGGATACATGTTCAGATAAAGAACCCTATCCATCCAGCATCCACCTGAGAAGTTTTAGTATGAACAATGTGAAAGTTCAGTCTAAATTCTGAACAACAGCTGGACTACTCTATCAGCTTAGGCAGGTCAAGTAGTTAAATTAGCCCCCTTTAACAATGCAATGATATCCACAGAATGCAGAATTGCAAGTTCTTTAATAGTAAAAGAGTCAAAGGGAAAAGGAAGGTTTTTAAGGGAAGGAGGAAGCAAGGAGCTTCAGAAGGAAGGAAGAAGCAGCAGAATACCTGGAAGAATAATGGCCAAAATTGAGTTAGGTATAGAGGACTGGGCAGAAGACCAGTATCAAAGGACAAAAGTGAGTGGATGTCTTATATGCGATTGAGCCTGCAACGCCCATCTACAATACCAGCTTTTTTTGGTCCAGGAGTCAATTTTTCCAATAATCACCTTCTTGCTTTCTCCCAGGCCACCTCTTATGCATGAGAAGAGTGCCCCATAAAAATCTGAATCTGCAAAACCACTACATTCGCTCCTTCAGATCCCTCCTTAAAATTCCCTCTGGTGTGATGCCTTTAAAATACTCATAACAGTAGCTAGGCAGCTGGTGTGCTGTGACCACTGCTTATTATGATCATCGTGACTGTCTCACTGTTACCTTGTGCTCCCCACACCTGATTGTTGTATCCACCTCCTGTCTCTTACATGTAGTCTACAAACTCTTCAGGTCAGGGATCATCCTTTCATTTTGTGTCTGTACAGGGTCTAGCAAAATAGAGCACCAGTACTTCACTGGAACTTCTAGACATGACTGCAAAGCAAACAAATACATTATTGATAATAATGGCATCAGGAAAGGATGATCGGGTGGAGATCAGGACAGAGGGAGAAGATGGAAATGTAGTAGTGGGATCTGAGGTCAGAAGGAAGGGCTGAGATTAATGGGTGGAGTTTAGGTCAATAAGAGATGGAGAAAGTGTGGTGGAATTTTAATTATTTTTAAAAATACTTGCATCCTTCAAGTTCTGTTATTTAAAATGTGACCATAAAGAAAGTGAACCAGTGCTCACAACGTAGACAAACTTGCATAAACAAACAAAACAATTTAATGCTCAGCTTATTTCACTCACTACAGAAGACAAAACACTCCCACAATGTGCTTTGCTAAGGCCATGGCTCAAGGCACATTAAAACTGTCATCTTCTCTGCCTTGATCTGGAGCATTCAATTTAATCTCCACCTTGTTATGAACAAAATCGTAATTAAAAGAAGAAAAAGAGGGGGGAAAAGTTGGTTTACAAGGCCACTTCCTGCATACAAATGAGTAATTAGAGTGACCTAAATATGGTGGCTTGCCTTTATCACTGCAATATGACTAAATTTCATGAGACAAAGAAACAGGTAAAGTACTACAGAGCCTTAATGTGAAGTATTGCCACCAACTCAAGGAGTTTTTAACAGTCAGATCAAAGCCAGCAGATCCCACAGTGAGATCAGGAGCTGTAAAGTCTAAAGTTTGGCTTTGATGTTCTGCTGCCATGTGACATTAGCTCATTACAGTTGCCTCACAAAAAAGCGACAATAAAGGTTTTCATTATCTTCCTTTTCCCTCCGTGGCATGCACGCAAAAAAAAAAAACAACCAAAAAAAAAAACACACCACACACACAACCAAACAAACAGCGACAACTCTCTTTTGAAATTAGCATGTTTTATTGTGAGGAAAACTTGCAAAAATGAGATATTACAGTTTGTGGAGTAGTGTGGCAAGAAGAAAGTCCATTGCATAGTTCAGGGGTTCTCACACTAGATATCTATCTAATAACATGGCCCTCCATCACAGTCAGTCATTAATGAATTACCCCCATGTGGTACAGAAATACTATTATCCTCAAGTTACAGATGTGGAGCAGAGGCATAGGGAGATTAAGGGACTTGCTTACTGTCACACAGAGAGTCTCTGGAAAAGCTGGGCACTCAATCTGGGTCTCCTGATTTCCAGTGTAGTGCCTTAACACAGGACTATACCTCCTCTCATAGGAGTATCCTTTCGCCTGGGGATATGGAGCTCTTGCTGGGTGGACCATGGAGAACTGGTAGGTCACGTGATGCTGACTTGTGCTTGTTTCCACTTAGGATCTTCTCTGTAAAACGTAGTCTGGATAGATGCCTGTAGGAACAGCTGGAAACAAGAAGAGGAGTCAGACTGTTACCTCCACTAGGAGCCACTGCAGAGTGAGCAGAGGAAGGGAAATACTTCCAAGGGCATGGAGGAGAAGGGAATCAGTGTCAGGGGAGAAGAGAGACAAAGTGAGAAGGGGAGATTAAGGCCATGAATCAGAAAAGCACTTAGTCCCTAAATCAGGAACGTGCTTAATAAGCACGTGCTAGCTTTAAGCACAGGAGGAGTCCCACTGAAGTCAGTGAGGCTACTCACATGTTTAAAGTTAGGTACTTAATTATCTTCCTGAATTAGGGCCTTCAGTGAGTGGTTAACTCCCACTGAAGCAATGATGCATCAAAGTCAGTGGCATAGGCACAGGCTTAAAGTTAAGCATGTACTTAAGTGCTTTGCAAAAAGAGGGACTAAATAAACAGCAAAAAGAACAAAACAGCTAAATACAGTAAATATTTTCCTAATATTTTAATTAGAAGTTGTTTGCTGATTCCTAGAAGAAGGACTAAAGACAGCGCAAGAATCCACCTTCTACCTGTGCCAAGTGGGAATGAGGAAAAATGTGAAGAAATCAGACTGAAAGCTATGAAGAGTTTCTGGCTATATTGCCTGCCCTTCACCTTGCCTCTACACCAACCTGCAGCCAGCTTTGCTGAAAGAGAGAGAAAAAATGAACATCTATTTTGGACTCTTTTAAATTATTTCCATAAAAGTGAACAATTGCTCATCTTATATAGATTACAGTTCTGAACTTTAAACTGGGTCAACAGATTAAAAGATAAAACATTTCCATTTAAATCTTTACCTGAATTTACCAGCCTCAATTTCTGGATTTATACAGCTAGGTTCTGTCATCAAAGGGGTAATATTAGAATCAAAGATATTAAAAACCATTCATCTACTGTGAGACAATATTAATATTAACATATAGCTTTTATAATTAATTTGCTGCCAGATGAAAGGCAAACACTAGGTCCTTTTAGTACCATTGATTAAAATGAGACTAAACCTTTGAAAACTAGATTTGCATGTACAACAAGTTGCACTGATTACAGCAGATGACTTGGAAATAGTTTAGTTTTTGGAGTCACATTGCAAAATTCTAAAGAGAGGACTTGCTAACTTGTAGAAAAAGAATCTTATCTCTGCTAGGATTTGTCAAATAGAATTTTACCAATCTCAGTCATAGCCTAGCCTATATTGTTATTTTTTAGCAAGTCAAAGTTTTACAAAATCAATAGCATAACTATATATAACCCACACACACAAAACCCAAGTAGAGCATCCTATAACCTGGGAAGAGAGAAGGGAAGAAAACTCCATTAAGTTCTCTATGGACCTCACCATGTGAATTTAATTTATCTGGGAAGTATTTTGATAGTTGGATACTTGATACAATCACATGGAGCCTGATCATTGGTTGTCCATAGTCATTTGGAATGATTAGTTCTCAGACCCTCCCCAAATCAGACTCTAGAAGAGTGTCTCAAGTTAGATACCTAAAGTTAGGGGATGCTTTTGAAATTTTTGGCCTTAGGTTTGGTTAAGAGTCACACTGTCCCTGAGTGGTAGTTTTACCCTCATTTTACAGACAGGGATATTTAGAAATAGGTTAAAGTGGGGTTCACGCTGCACTCACAAACATCTGAAATTGCTTTAACCTCTTGCTATAATGTACAATGTATAAGATGAAGATTTTAAAAGGTACATAGGGCAGTTAGCCAACCTGGGTGCCTAAGTCTCATCTCTGCCTTGGAAAATCCTCCATTTAAATACTGCTTCAGTTATAAGCAACCCTTCTCCAAATTGTCAGAGCATTTTGCCAATGAATATAGGGCAAGAAACCCTGGTGACCTGGCCAATGTTTTCTTCTCTTAGCAAATGATTCTAATGCTCTGGGTGAGCTATCAGTGAGTGCAGAATGGGGCATTATGATTTTCTTACATAGGGTCTGATTAAAAGACTGTCTTTCCATTGACTTCAGTGGACTTGGGATCAGGTCCACAGTCATTATATTGCCAATGTCTAACTCCTTTGCATTGTGAAGTTCACTAAAATAAGGCAAAACAAAACTCTGTATTTGCATATATTGAAGAAATAAGAGACTGCCTACTTAAGAGAATTCATTCTCTGTTCTTAAACTATATTCACTGGTTTGATCTTGTTTGGAAAACATCACAGTGGGGCTACTTTTTTTTTCCAGGCCTATCATTTGAGTCTTTCTATTTAGTTTGCTTTTGTGGTTTATTTTTCAGTTAGGTAACTATTCCCTTTGTCCCTGTTAGCCTGTTAATGCTTGAGGTCATTTGGAGAGAGACAAGGACATAAACAAGTCAGGGTAAATCAAGTGAAATTGTCATTCTCTGGCAAATCAAAGTGCAAAGTGGACAGAGAGGTGCCAATGGGTAGATGGGTTTGGCGGCTGAAAGGACAAACTGCAGAAACAAGAATGTTTGAAAAAAGAACGCTTTTGAAGTTAACTCCATAAAGTGTTTGACATAAAAAAGGAGGAAGAGGCAATCAAGCAAACAAAATTAGATCTAGAGACGACATAGTCAAAGGGAAGCTCAAAGCAGCGGAGTCGAAGCCCAGTACACAATGTCCAAAGAGGAGAGAGAAGATTAACACTTAATACCTGAAAAAATGCCGTGCAGCACCTAACGCTGATGATCCAACCAATTTGGAGACACCTGTGGTGTCAGCTGTTCAGTCCCATTGACCTCAGCTGGAGTGGCAGGTGCTCAGCACTTCTGAAAATCGCACCCTAGGGGCCAGATTAATTAAACAAAGCAATTAATGGATCACGCCCCAGCTACATCAAACATTTAATTTCCATCTGTGAACCACCGCAACAGCTGCACTCCTCTGGGACAATGCAAATCTCAAAGCCAGGATGAAGTATGTGAGAGCAGGAGAGAGAGAGCATTCTGTGTTAAGAGGATCTGGCTATGGGGCAGTCTTCCAGCGTAGAACATGCTCCAGAGTCTAACCATCTTTAGAGAATGTTGTAAGGCCTTTCTCCATGAGAAAGCCTTTCCACCAGATATGACTCTCACAACTGGAGTACCATTTTTAACCCCAATTATCTCCCCCAACCAATACTCCTACTTCAAGCAGGGTTTTGACCCTGAAGAGAGAGAAGTGCTAGAAACTCCATGAAATCTATTTTGCTAGTGGTATTGATTTTACAAGGAAGGCTCTCAGATACTATGGTGATGGGCAGGAGCATAAGAACCTAAGGGAGATCTATAAAATAGATATTTGGAAGTCTTCAGTACACTAGGTGCTGTTCTCATTTGAAAAACTGGCCATAAATTTTCACAATGAGAGCTGTTGAGCACTTGTGAGAATCTTGCCCTTATTTAGGTGCCTAAATATGAGTGATGGTCTTTAGAAAATCTGTCCTTCGTTGTGGGTGCTGAACACTTGGAAATGTAGCCCCGAGTTGTCTGGAGAATCTGGCCTATGAACCTTCCATGTGGGAGGAAGAGAAATATAAGCAATAGTATCTATTTTCCAAAAAGGAAAACCAATTTTGGAAATTTGAGCCTTAGGGTACATAAAAAAACCAAAACAAAACATAAGTTCCTCAGAGGAAAGGCTTGATAATAATGGAAAGTATTTTTTTATTATAATTATTAGCATCCAAACTCTACACTTCAATTAGACCATTTATCAGGTCAACTAACACTGTAATTGCCCTTTACATTGTTTAAAAATCCATTGTAAATCATATCCTATATGCAGAAGTATAATTTAATATAATCCAGAACCAATGAGCTAAGCATTTAAAAAACTTCCCTGCCAATATTTCCCCACTCTAACAATTTTCTTCATACAACACACAGTCAACCTGTGGAACTCCTTGCCAGACGATGTTGTGAAGGCCACAACTATAACAGGGTTCAAAAAAGAACGAGATAAGTTCATGGAGGATAGGTCCATCAATGGCTATTAGCCAGGATGGGCAGGGATGGATCACTTGGTGATTACCTGTTCAGTTCATTCCCTCTGGGGCACCTGACATTGGCCACTGTTGGAAGACAGGATACTGGGCTAGATGGACCTTTGGTCTGACCCAGTATGGCCGTTTTTATGTTCTTAATTCTCACCCATTTCCAGATCACTGGGGAAAACCATAAGCTTTGCAATATGACCAGATGGTCACCATCAGATTCAGGCTATTTCAGAACTAAAATTGGGGCAAGTTGCAAAGCCATGGAGAATGCCTAGCTATGAGCCAAGG
Organism: Malaclemys terrapin pileata; assembly: GCF_027887155.1. Lineage (NCBI taxonomy): Eukaryota > Metazoa > Chordata > Testudines > Emydidae > Malaclemys > Malaclemys terrapin. The sequence continues at coordinate 130,390,190 of NC_071506.1, read as the reverse complement.
ACTGGAAGGCTTATGTGTAGTGTTTAGGGCACTAGTCAAGAACATGGGAGACCTGGGTTTGGTTCCCTGCTCTGTGACAGTCTTCTTGCGTAACCTTGGGCAAGTTACAAAAACTCTCTGTGCCTCAGTTCCCCATCTGTAAAATTAGGTAAATGACACTTCACAACTGCACAGGGTATTGGGAGGTTCTCACGTGCTATGGTGATGGGAGCCATGTAAGTAAGTGCAGATAGGACCCTTTTTGCTTTGACAGCATTCGACTTACATTTTACATCTCCCTGATCTTAGAAGGTGAAAGTATCTTGGCCCTTTTCCTGCTCTGGTTCTGATACACTGGCCCACTAGAGTTTAGAGAGTAAAAATTAATTGTTTAACTGGATTTAAGAAGAAACAGACAATGAAAAATATATCCTATGTATATGTGGTTTGGTAACACAATCTCACCCTATAATTTTCTTTTTATGACACCTTTATTTTGGGCTTAAACTACGTGAGCCCACTGTCTCTTTAACACACAGTAGTTTGAAGCAACATTATCCCGATTGTGGCCATGTGCTCTGTATGCAGTCCCATTCAGTGACTGCTGATTTAGTCCATGCTTTCCAGGCAGCTAAGGCTCCCGCCATAACATTAAGAATTTATGAACAAATTTTGGACTTGTATTTTTAATATGGGAGGGGAGGGAAATCTCTGTTCTTCAGTGATTTTCTGATCTCCGGTGCTAGAGCCTACCCAGGACTTAGGACAGAAAGGAATGAGGCCTACAGCCTTGCTGATGTGGGGGAAGTGTTAAAGGTTGGCCCATTTGCAAAGCCTCAGTGGGGACGCATAATTTATTCTGAGGGAAATAAGCTGAGCTGCCAGAATGAGACACAGAAAACAGTCAATTAAGCTCTGAATACGAGATTTTAAACAAGAGTAACCAAATTCTCATTGAGAACAAGACCAATATCTCCACTGGACTATGTGATGAGGGAGAGATGGAAAAAGGGATGTAGGGTTCTTCTTCTTTGGGATAAATAATAAGAGAGGTTGGGAGAATTTGTTCAGAAAGCTGATTGTATGGCTTAGTAAATGGCACAATCCATAATGAGTAACACAGCAGGGCTGCTGTTACAAACACTTACTAGTGGGTGTAGGATTTAATGTTGTGGGCAATCCAATTGAAACCAACAGTGGAGCTGCGTGGGAAAGGAGTTTGCTGTCTCACAAAAAATTTCGAGATTTCAGAGATTTTCACCTGTTTTTGCAATAGGGATGATATCAAGACCTATCACATTTTTTTGTGAAAAACCAGCAAGAGACTGTGATGGGTGCGCACCCGCACACCAGCACTGACTGCGTTAATGAGGGCCTGAGAGGCCAGTTAAGTCACTGGTCGCCTGAGAGAAGGAAAGCCAGGGGATTGAGAGTGAAGCCCAGCACTATAAGGGAAAGAAGCTGAGACCAGAAAGGAGCTGCAGCGGAATGAGTTTACAGTAACTCCCTCGGAGGTAGGGTGACCAGACAGCAAATATGAAAAATCGGGACGGGAGTGGGGGGTAATCGGAGCCTATATAAGAAAAAGACCCCAAAATTGGGACTGTCCTTATAAAATCAGGACATCTGGTCACCCTACTCGGAGGAGGGGGATTGCTAGGGATAAGGAGGAAGTATGGGGGTTGAGTAAGCCCTGGAATCCTGCTCTGGAGAAAGGAGTCTTGCAAGGAGCTAGAAAGGATGAAGTAGCAACTGGGAGTAGAATAAGTTCTGGTGGCAAACCTAGAAAATGGCAAGATAGAGAGGCTGGGTAGGAAGGAGCACAGGGAAACAGCAACAGGGAGTGGGATTCCCCTGTCAGTCACTGGTATAGTGTTAAGTATCAGAGGGGTAGCCGTGTTAGTCTGAATCTGTAAAAAGCAACAGAGGGGCCTGTGGCACCTTTAAGACTAACAGAAGTATTGGGAGCATAAGCTTTCGTGGGTAAGAACCTCACTTCTTCAGATGCAAGTAATGGAAATCTCCAGAGGCAGGTATAAATCAGTATGGAGATAACGAGGTTAGTTCAATCAGGGAGGGTGAGGTACTCAGTTTCTCAACTGCTAGCAGACCACCTCACCCTCCCTGATTGAACTAACCTCGTTATCTCCATACTGATTTATACCTGCCTCTGGAGATTTCCATTACTTGCATCTGAAGAAGTGAGGTTCTTACCCACGAAAGCTTATGCTCTCAATACTTCTGTTAGTCTTAAAGGTGCCACAGGCCCCTCTGTTGCTTGGTATAGTGTTGTTACAGAGCCTGAGCCAAGGACGAATACCAGCTGGAGATGGCATTTGGTAGTGATCCTGTTGGGCTTCATAACCCCAGAAATGGTGGAGTAAATGCTGACCTAGTTGAAGGGCCATGTTACCAGACAAGAAACTATTGCAGAGCAACTATCCCAGCTGAAGGTCCCAGGTTCCAGCCCTGCCCATAACGTACATGGGAGTTGTGTTGCAAAAGTGGAGCCAAAACCATGTACTTGAACTTCAGCAGGCCTCTGACAAACAGGGCAAGCTTCCTCTTATAGGGGAAGTATAAATGCATGCTGTGTCCTGCACGTGTGGGTGATTCACTAATGGATAACAGTCTATGACTGCTGTTGGATAATGAAGTTACTCCCTTAGCTCAAGTAGCAGAGGTGCTAGGCTCAAACCCTGCTGATGACACATGTTGGGGCAGGGGTGGGAGAAGGTCATAATATTTGTACTCTCTCAGGTGTGGTGGAGTAGCCTAAACAACTTGACATTCTAGCTTTATTGAAATGTCTGCCCTCTGTTTATCACTTATATGGCCCCCAGTCCTGGAGTATCCGAGCACCTCAGTCTTTAATGTATCTTCTCAACATACCAGAATAGGAAGCATTACTATCCCCATTTTATAGATGAGACTGAAGCACAAAAAGATTAAGTGACTTGCCCAAGATCAGACAAGAAAGCTGCAGCAGAACAAGAAATTGAACCTGAGTCTCTCTTAACACACAGGCTAGTGACCTAACCACTGAACCATCCTTCCTCTTATCATCATTGAATCTGAAAGAGAAAAACTGTCCACATAAGCAGGGTCAGCAGCAAATCCTCATTATTTCCCTTGGTATCGTGAAAACTGTACTTTCTGGCAAACATTAATCAGTTTTCCTTGTATATCTATTTTAGACGAGAGTTGGATATGCATCCTACTAACTCAGTTTTTTCCATGGTGTGTCCTGAAGGGATCTCGGCTTCAATATGCTATTTAGTTCAGCCTTAGCCTTCCATGTACTTAAGGAGTAGAATGTGGGAACTGATGTTTACAGCTCAGCCACGGACTGACTCTGTGTGACTTTGTCCAGACCTTTTAACCTCTCTGTGAAATGGCTATAATAATACTTCCTGGATTCCCCGGGGTGGTTTGAGGCTTAATTAATTAATGCCTGAAAAGCACTTGAAGATCTCAAATGAGAGGTATATAGCCAAGCACAAAGCACTAGTGATATATCATTATAAATGAAATATTGAAAACAACCTATGAGCAGTGATTGAAGTTCACTTGCATCTTGAGTATCCAAGGCATGTTACGTGGGGATGGGCTTTATCCCTACAACTGTATGTGGTTATTTTGATGAGATGTCTATGGTTTAGATATTTATTAGCTATCTCATCTCTCTACCCTTCCAGCAATAATTGAAAACCTTAATATTGGACACAAAACATAATTCGATATCATCCCCAAACCAACTCTCAGAGGAATCTTTCTTCCAGCACTGAATTTTCATAATGATTATAAATTAGTGAAGTTATTTACATCTTTCACTCTCGCTTCATTTAATGATAGTCAAATAAAGAGTCCTCAAACTATTTTCTCTAATGTTTGATTTTCTTGGTATAATTATGCCCTGAAGGGTGGGTTCTTTATACTCTGTCTACAGCCCTTGATGAATGCAGAAAGGACGGTGGAGGAATAAACCTACAACACTTTATCCTGGGGTTTTATTTTCCAAAGGAAATCAAACCACTCAAATAACCTCCTGCTGCACTATTCCCTGCTCCAGTGGACCTGCTATTTTGTCATACAGCAGGCTAAAAGCTTGACACTGCAAAGAGGGCGGGCAAACTTTCCAGCTTTTGATGGCTACTCTCCAGTCCCTCAAGGTCAGAAATAAAAATGACACAGAGATTTCCTTATCCATCCTTATGCCTAAATTTCTCAGCAGCAAAAATAATTGCAGCCATGGCAGCATGACATTTTGACCTCTGCTTAATTTTATGATCCATGTGTTTTAAAAGAAGCTATGAAAATCTGCATTAGATGTGTCTTTAGTAAACGGAAATAAAAACCAATACACTATAAAATTAATTAGCAAATCGTTATTATAATACTTAAGACTAATTGAGTTCTGGGCTTCTGTAAAGGGGCAAATTTCACCCTAAATGGTAACATTTCTTTTTCTTCATTAACAATCCCATCCCCAGTTTCCCATGAGTTAGGGGAGTTAGCCCCAGTAATTACTTCATGTTAAATTGTCCCTTCATGTTCAACTGGAGACATTATTCTTCCCTTCCCTTCCCCAAGATCTTTGTATAGTATCTGTAACAAATAACAATTGATACATTCCACACTATTGGTGGCTGTTTTTGAGTGGTGGATCATTTGTTTATACACAGCCTGTTTGTGCACTGCATTTCTACCCTGTTCAAAGTGAGGGCAAAGATACTAAGGAAACATAATTCTCCATTAGTTTGGGCCCTGATTCAGGTAAATGCCTAAGCTCATACTCAACTTTAGCTGAAGTGCTATGCTGAATAGGGATGCCTTACACAGGTGAAAGTATCTTACTACCACTTGGCAACCTACATAAAGGTTAGTCTACACTACTGTGCTAAATTGGCACAGCTGCATCAATACAGCTCTGCTTCTGAGGCACGGCTGGTGAAGATGCTTTCTGCCAATGGGAGAGTGTCTCCTCCTGACATAGTGTGATGTGGACACAGCTTTAAATCGATGTAATGTGCATCGCTCGGGGGGGTGGCTTTTTCACACCCTTGACCAATGTAAGTTACATCGACTTAAGCGGTAGCGTAGACAAGCCCTAAGTGATAACATAAATAGTGTGGAAGTGGAGAACCACAGCTAGAAACTTTAAAGTGCTCTGAGATCCACTGGGATGAAGAACACTGTATAATGTAAGACATTATTATTTACTATTTAAATATATTTCGAAGACATTTCATAGATCCTTTATGCCTCTTGCCACAGCTAGAATTTAAGAGACATATTTCCAGTTGTCTGTTCAGTTTCTTTTATTGCACCAAGGAGCTTCATTACGATTAAGTGGAAAATAATTATCACCAATATTTAAAAAAAAATCTCATTACACTTTTTCTTTTCCTCAGATAAGTGATTTACAGAACAATAATTAAATGTCAGGGAATGAATCAAAGAGGAGATACCGACATTTGATAGTATTTTGTAAACAGACTCAATGAGTCCAGAGAGAGGTGGAAACTATTAATGTGTCCATAAAAATCTCCATAAAGCCCCTGGAAAGAGAATTGGATGTAAGTACAGGAGCCTGATCAAGGAGGATTGTAATATATTGAGGAGTGGGTTTTTTTGTTTTGTTTTGTTTTGTTTTTAAAGGAGCACCTTTGATTCTGGCTAACTGAGATTTGAAACACCAAGAGACTGTTTCCCACCAGCCATGGTTGTTTTTAAAATCAGGATGATTAGCGCCCTTTTTTTAATCCCTACTCAATCCTCACTGATATTTCCTCCTCACACATGTTATGAATTGAGCAAGAAAGGGGTTTGGAGATTTCTGCTTGGTGGTGAGCAATATGGTGAATATCCATACCTGGAACAGATATTGCCTCAATCACTATGGGAAATAAACTGAAAGCACCTGAGGTGGGGGTGTTACAGTATTTTATAAAGTATATTGGCAATATGGAGATTTGGGCTGTTGAATGTGTCATTTGAAGGGGCTCAGATACCATGGTGATGGGCACAGTATACAAATCTGAATAGTATAGAATACTCTTTCCCTACCTTCTCTTTTAATATGGTTTAGTAATTAGCGCACTGGACTGAAATTTGGTGGTCTAGGTCCTTTCCCCATCTCTGCTACTGGGTGAGCTTGGGCAGTTACTTTGCCTTTGTGTGTGTCTTAGTTTCCTCATCTGTAAACTGGGGATAAAGATACCTCCTCCTTTGTAAAATGCTTTGAGATCTATTAAGGAAGAGTGCAGTATGAGCTCTAGCTAGGTATTATTTTCCTTCTATCTCTGTCTTCTCTCTTAATCAGGGGTAATGTAACCAGCTCCTTTTGTATCTTCAGTGGGGATTGAGCCCATTGAGCTTTAGTGCTAAAAGCATAAACTGCTTCAGCTAAAGCATTGAAGGACTTGATTCAATAAATCACTTGAGCATGCGCTTATGTTCGTTTCTATTTAGGACAGTGTTAAGCACAAGTGCTACCCTAAATAGGGATGCTTTCCTGAAACAGGAAGCAGAGGTAGACTAATCCTTTATATGAGCCAGCTACTAGAGAGTAGGGTGACCAGCCAGCAAGTGTGAAAAATTGGGATGGGGGTAGAGGGTAATAGGAGCCTATATTTTAAAAAAAGCCCCAAATATTGGGACTGTCCCTGTAAAACCGGGACATCTCATCACAGTACTAGAGAGGGAGGAAGATCCAGGCTGTTGTGATGTGGGGTACAGTGATATAGATCTTTATGATTCATGCTGTTAAAGAACATATGTGCCTTACTTCTGACTCTGTAACCCATCATAATCAAATCCAGTACATATTACTGGACCCAGCTGGCATTTCTCATACAGATACATCTCCCATTTAGTTACATAGCTGCTAACATGGGTCACCCAAGCATAGTGTAGAAGAGGAGTCTTTCAAGCACATACATCTTCACGTGTGAAACTTATTGAACATAAGTAAGGTGCACATTTTTAACAGTGAGGGTAATTAACCACAGGAACAACTTACCTAGGTATGTGATGGATTCTCTATCATCTGAAGTCTTTAAATCAAGACTAGATGTGTCTCAAAAAATTATGCTCTAGCTCAAATAGAAGGTATGGGCTGATGCAGAAATTATAGAATGAGGTTCTCTAGCCTGAATAATGCAGGAGGTCAGACTAGATCAACATGCTCTCTTCTGGCCTTAAAATCTATGCATCTACTAATACCATGTGTGAAATGAAAGTCCTATATAAAGAAATCCCATATCCTACTGTCCCAATCTATATGGGTATATCTGGCCAGGATGCTTAGTAAAGATTTCTTTCTCTCTTAAATTGTATTGAGTGGCTTAACTATTTCAAAGCTTGGTTATATATATATATATATATATAACCAAGCTTTGAAATATATATATATATATATATATTTCAGTAGGGGACCATTCTTGGCTGTTGTATGGTCACTGGCTCTTTCAGTTTCAAACGATGTCAGAAACCTGACAGCCAGAACCTGTGAGGCATGATTTACTGTGTCAAATGCTTAAAGATGATGTCCAAGATGTCACATAAGAGTGGAGTCTAACACTAAACTGTATCATTTTCATAGAGTGGGCAATGTAGGTTTATGCACTGAAATGGGAAAAAAGGAGAGGTGCTTAATGGAAGAAATTAATATTATATTGCGGCTTCATTGTGTTGGGTGTTGTACAAATGCATAATGAGAGACACTCCCTACCCTAAGACTTCATAATCTATTCTAAACAGATGAGAGAGACAAAAGTGAGAGGGGAAATAGAGTCACAGAGACTTGCCTGAAGTTTCACAGGTAGGCAATGATGGAAATAGGACTAGAACTCAGGAGTCCTGACTCCTCATCACATCCATAGGGGAAATTAATTGCATTATACAGTAAGACATATTATTATAGGGTAATAAAGACAAGAGAGTGAATAAGAGAAAAAGCAAGGAACAATTACTGTAATGAAGTTGTCAAACGATCAAAATGTGAAAAAAATAAGAAAATTAAATAAAAATAGCATTCACATTTTAAAAAAATTAGAAAAAATCAGATCCTTTCTGCCAAAAATACAAAATAAATGATCCAATAGAAAAAAGTGTGGAAAGCAATAAATTAAGAAAGCTATAAAGACAGAACAATAAATACCGAACATTAAAAATAACAAAGGCATGGAAAATAGCACAGGAAGAACCAAAAGGGTTTAGTGAAATAAAAGCGTAAACTTTTAAGCTAGCTCATGGAAGAAACAAGAAGAATGAGAGAAATAGGGCAAAAAAAGAGACGGGAGAGAGAAAAATGAATACAGTCAAAGGAAGACATAAGAAAAAAAAGTGAGGAAGTGTGAAAGAGAAGAGGGATGAGAAGTATGAGAAGAATAACAGATGCATACTGGGTGTATTTGTTACATAAATAAAATGATCAGTGGGACAAATCCTCAGTTGCAGCAGAACAGTATTTGATGTACATGAAAGATGAGGAGTAAAGTTTTTTCTCAGTTTCCTGACCCCTCATCTCTCTGAACTCAGGATTATTTCCACCCTCACACAACTTGGAACAGCCTCAGGAGTGCTCTAAATTGTGCCATCTTGCAATGGCCCCGTAGGGATCGTTATGTCCATGGGGATCACTAGACCCAATGTGCTCCAGCCATGGTCTCATCATGTCCTCTTAGCTTGGAATGGAGGGGTGGTGTAGAACTGTACAATAGCCAAGAATTATTCCACACTGGGGAAATACTCAACTGCCCACTTCAAGCAGTTTTAAATCTCATTTACACTGCTGTAGCAGCTCAAAGAGGGCCTGATCCGAAGCTCATTGAAATCAGTGAAACGACTCCCCTTGATTTCAACAGAATTTGGATCAGGTCGATGGTGGTGACAAAGATTTGGCTTGGTATTTCTTACTGAATTGGACTGATTCTGACAAACCTTTTGTCATTTCCCAACAAAACTGTCCTATGAGTTTGGGGCAGGGTTCTATTTGAGTATGTAGGCAGTGGTTCACGTCAGTTGGTAATTTATCCAAAAAGGCTCCCCAAGCCCCTGATGTTTGTTTTATTACTGATTATTATGATTGTTATTTATTTTATTCATTAAGTGCTGAAGAAGACACAAAATGTAGACCGTGGCAGCACTGAAGAGTTTAGAATCTAAACCACATACATAGTGTAACATAGTTCCATAATGTCGTATTGTCCTGACAGATGTTCTGCTTTCTTAAGAGCTCCAGTCTATGCTGTAAGACATAGGAAAATAGGAATGTAAGGATTTGATTAATTATATGGCATAATCTAATTACCCTAATTATTGTGTTACAGTAAATTAGTATAGCAAGTAGATATTGTAATGAAGCCGTCCTTTTTAAAAAAAAAAATCTATGCTCACACATTTTGCAATGCAATGAGCAACCAATGGAGCAAACATAGGATATGAAGGAGGACACTGTCTTGTATGAATGAAACAAAAGACACTAAACCTGTATTGAGCGCAATAGCTGTCGTTGCAAGTAGTTTCATAATTTCTATAGTAGTTAAAGGAGGATGGGGGGGATGGGGTGCGAAGGAGTCAGTTCTATACCAATGGGACTTAAGCACATACTTAAAGTTAAGCTACAGTTGAATTTGGTCCAAAGGCTGCAATTTCAAATTGGTTACTAACGTGAATGGGGGAGCAGGTGCAGGTATAATGGAGGCAATTACACAGCTTAGGGGTATTGAAACAGGCAGCAGCATTCTGCGTGTCCTGGGCATTATTTTGAATCTATCAAGGAATCGCAGTGAGGTGCTTGCACTCTTGCCCATCTCTGATCAGAAAAGAGCGGAACATGGCACCAGGTCCTGACAGATGTATAAATCAAATGTGCTTTTGATATGGATTACTTTGCTTTGTCCCGCTATTTCCCCAGGATGAAATATGTTGTTGTGATAAAAAATTACATGGCAAAAGCTCCTTACTTGAGGGATTAAAAGTTAAATCTGTTTTCGTTCTAATTTCCTTCTGTTCTATTTTGAAAGAGCAAGGAGGCCAAGCCGATTTTTATTCCACTCAAACTCAGGGCAGCTCGGTTTTGATATTAAAGGAGAGGAATTCATGGTTACCTAACACCATCTTGAGCCCAACCACCAAGAAGTGGGCCAGAGGTTTCCCAGGTGGGATTTGTATTTTCCTACCATACACAGTGTGAAAATGCCAACTGTTGCCCCTCCCCCACCTCTAATTGACTCGCTAACTGCAGAAAAGTTCATTTACTGTAATCAATATCACTTTACTTCATGCCTCGATCAAAAACTACTTTCCACAGTCGATAGCAATTAGACAGACAGACCGAGATAGAGGTATTGATGGAGATAGAGCCAAAGATTTACACCTGGTTACTTTCCTCTCCAAATACATAGCAGGGACAACTGCTAATTGCAGGATATTGGATTAGCAAGCATTCATTGAGAAACTAGCTTGCAAGGAAATAGCACAACTCCATTCATGTTGGACAGTGACACAGATTCATGGCCCAGTTCTGCTCTCAGTGCATATAGTACAGTCAAGCCCCGCAATTAGGCGCCCCGCCATAACGTGAAATCACATATAACGCGATCACAATTTGGCCCCCCTTTAAGACACACAGTAATACAATACTGTATGTACTGTACCAGTGGTCCCCAACGCCATGATGGCTGCCGGGACATTGATGTGCCCCCGCCTAGTGCCAGGCAGGGGAGAGAAGCTGCGACCCCGCGCCTGCCGGGGACAGAGAACTCCGGGGCTGCGGGCACCGCTGCTCTCTGTCCCGGGCGGGTGCGGGGCAGCGGCTGCTCTCCGGCTTCAATAGGAGCCGCGGCCCCGCAGCTGCCCGGGACAGAGAGCACCGGCGTCCGCAGCCCTGGAGCTCTCTGTCCCCCGCAGGCGCGGGGCCGCGGCTTCTCTCCAAGCTGGAGAGTAGCCGCGGCCCCGCGCCTGCCGGGGATAGAGAGCACTGGCGCCCGCAGCCCTAGAGCTCTCTGTCCCCGGCAGGTGCAGAGCCGCGACTCCTCTTGAAGCCGGAGAGAAGCCGCGGCCCCGCGCCTGCCCGGGACAGAGAACAACAGGGCTGCCGGCGCTGGTGCTCACTGTCCCCGGCAGGCGCAGGGCCGCAGCTTCTCTCCCCTGCTGGGTACTAGGCGGGGGCACATCAATGCACCGCCTTGGGGACCACTGACGGGCTTGAAACCCCGCTATACCGCGACCCCACATTTAGCGCGATGTAATTTTTTGGACCCCAAGCATTGCGGTATAGCGGGATTTCACTGTATAAATCCAAAGTAAATTCATTGACAGCAGTGGAGTTACTCTAGATTTACACAAATGTAAATTAGAGCAGAACTTGGCACATGGAACCAGATCAATTTACACCAGCTGAGAATCTGGCTCTGTATGTAAAGAAGAGAAGAAAAAAATTGTGAGCTTAATTCTCAGATTTTTAACAGTGAAGGTAATTATCCATTGGAACAAGTTAGTTAGGGATGTAGTAGATCCTCTATCACTTGCAAGACTGGCTGTATCTCTAAAATATAGCTCAAGCAGAAGTTATGGGTTGATGCAGGAATTGCTGGACGAAATTCTCTGGCCTATGTGAGGTCAGATTAAATGATTGTAATGGGGCCTTCTGGCTTTAAAATGTATGAATCTATGAACTGCATCCAATACCCACTGCGCAGAGCTGCAGGGGGAAGGCTTGTGTAGCTCCCTGATCCTGGGGATCAGGAACCAGTTTGGCCCTCAACATAATTTAGAGCAGAACACAAAGACCAGAATGCCCTGAGGACTGAGCTGTGTCTCTTCTATACTGTGTAATAGTGAAGCCAGTTTCGGGCAGGGATTTCTTTTCCATTTGGAACCTGTCCGAGTCGGTGCAAGGATGTTTCGTGCCCTAGGCGAAACTTCCACCTTGTGCTCTCCCCCGTCCCCGAGCCCTGTGGCAGCTCCCCGTCTCCCCCCGCCCTGAGGTGCTTCCCCCCCGCGGCAGCTCCCCGTCTCCCCCCACCCTGAGGCGCCCCCCCCACGGCAGCTCCCCACCCCCCCTTCCACCCTGAGGCGCCCCCCCCCCGCGGCAGTACCCCCCCCCCCCCGGCCAGGGGAGCCATGCGGCAGCTCCCCACCCCAGCTGACCTCTGCTCCGCCTCCTCCTGAGCACGCCATCACTGCTCCACTTCTCCTGCCTCCCAAGCTTGTGGCGCCAATCAGCTGTTTGGTGCCGCAAGCCTGGGAGGGAGAGAAGCAGAGCGGGGCGGCGTGCTCAGGGGAGGAGGTGGAGCAGAGGTGAGCTGGGGCGGGGAGTTCCCCTGCGTGCCGCCCCCCCCCCTTACTTGCCGGAGGCGGCCCTCCCCGCGCCCCCCTGTCCCAGCTCCCTCTGACTAAATGCCGATGATGACCTGACCGGGGCGGCCAAAGATCCAGCCGCTACGGTTGCCACCGAAGAAAATGCCACCCCCCAAATGCTAGCGCCCTAGGCGACCGCCTAGGTCACCTAGTGGGTTGCACCGGCCCTGGAACCTGTCTTGGGCAAAGTGCAGTTGGCCTTCAAATGAAACTATTAAGAATAGTAATTAATAAGGATGATCTAATAAGTATAAAAATTAATAATGATGATCAACTTGCTGGGGTGCCAGTTCTCAGGGTGGCTGCTTTACACTGGGCCAGTTTTAAGGGGGGTAAGAAGGGTGATAGCCCTGAGCACTAATTTCCAGGGATGGCAGGTCATTGTTGTGCCACTTGGCATTTTTTGTTTGTTTGTTTCTTTTCTTCACTGATTAGCCAGCCGCTTCTTTTTCTTTTCTTTTTTTTCTTGGATGCTTCAGTTCCATAGGAGCTCTGATTCCTGTAGTCTCTGAGAAAAGCTGCTTTCAGGCGACAGTAGCATGTGTTTTCATGCTCAGATGCATTCACATATGGACACACACCAGTGTGATTAGATTTGCAGGTACTCTATGTGACGGGTTAGATCACAGAACCCCCCTTGGGAGCTGCCACTTGCTGTGCCAAGACTACTTCTATCCCTGCCTTCCCTGCCAGCTCGGGGTCCCAGTGCCCTGTCTTGCTGAGCCAGACACTCCCATCTGCTCCAACAAAGACCCAGGGTCTGAATTACTTGCCCCAAAGCTGAAGGTTTACCTGAAAGCAGCTAACAGAAGTTAGCTTTAACACTCAGATGCCAAACTCCCAATGGGATTTAAACCCAAATAAATCCGTTTTACCCTGTAAATTCATAAATTGTTCACCCTCTATAACACTGATAGAGATGCACAGTTGTTTGCTCCCCCAGGTATCAATACATACGCTGAGTTAATTAATAAGTAAAAAGTGATTTTATTAAATACAGAAAGTAGGATTTAAGTGGTTCCAAGTAGTAACAGACAGAACAAAGTAAGTCACCAAGCAAAATAAAATAAAACGTGCAAGTCTATGTCTAATCAAACTGAATACAGATAATCTCACCCTTAGAGATGCTTCAGTAAGTTTTTTCCTCAGACTGGACACCTTTCAGGCCTGGGCAAAATTCTTTCCCCTGGTAAAGCTCTTGTTCCAACTCAGGTGGTAGCTAGGGGATTCCTCATGATGGCTCCTCTTCTCCCTTTGTTCTTTTCCACCCCTTTATATATCTTTTGCATAAGGCAGGAATCCTTTGTCCCTCTCTGGGTTTCCATCCCCTCTTTCTCAACGGAAAGATGCCAGGTTAAAGTTGGATTCCAGTTCAGGTGACATGATCACATGTCACTGCAAGACTTCATTGCCCACTTGCCAGCACACACATATACAGGAAGACTCACAGGTAAAACAGAGCCATCTGCAGACAATTGTCCTGGTTAATGGGAGTCATCAAGATTCCAAACCACCATTAATGGTCCACACTTTGCATAATTACAATAGACCCTCAGAGTTACATTTCATATTTCTAGTTTCAGATACAAGAATGGTACATTTATACAAATAGAATGATCACACTCAGTAGATTATAAGCTTTGAAATCATACCTTACAAGAGACCTTTTGCATGAAGCATATTCCAGTTACATTATATCAGGGGTAGGCAACCTATGGCACGTGTGCCAAAGGTGGCACACGAGCTGATTTTCAGTGGCACTCACACTGTCTGGGTCCTGGCCACTGGTCCGGGGGGCTCTGCATTTTAATTTAATTTTAAATGAAGCTTCTTAAACATTTTAAAAATCTTATTTACTTTACATACAACAATAGTATAGTTATATATTATAGACTTATAGAAAGAGACCTTCAAAAAATGTTAAAATGTATTACTGGCACACGAAACCTTAAATTAGAGTGAATAAATGAAGACTCGGCACACCACTTCTGAAAGGTTGCCGACCCCTGCATTATATTAACTCATTAGCATATTAACTCAAAACCATATAGACTGCAACGTCACACTCTTCTCCATCACATACTTGTCCCTCACCAGATGATCCACTCCAGTGGTGTATGGTTCATGCTGATCTAAATTCTGTGCCATTATATGGTCCAGAGATAAATGGTTAGTAGGAAACAAGGCTAGTAACATGCATAATTTGGAGGAATAGATCTTAAAGATGAGGGAAGCAGGAGAGAAAGGTACAAAGGAAGGCTGTGTGAATGATGGGAGGAAAAATGTATGTGTTGTGCATTTTATCTGACAAATGTCACAATGTTTTCCCAAAATGAGTTACTTGTTGAATTTCTCCCCTTTGCAAAGGGGCTAGGACCAGGCATGTTGAAAGCTGAAGTAAAGAGCTGCACACTGAAAGCCACTGCAATGCATAATACAATGTTTATGATTCCTACAAAACATATGAACAATGCTATGTATTCTTAATCACAATCTAATGGCATGTTAGCTAATGATATTATATAGACAGATCTTTTGTAGCACACTCTTGTAACATGCACCACTTAAGTCCCCCCCCCCCTTCTGATTTCAGTGGAAATTAGGAATCTAAGTACCTTTGTGGATCTGGTCACAAGAGCTTAAATTGTGCATAGGCCTTGTACTGACCTTTCTGCCTAGTGATGAATGTTACCCTTTTATACACTCACAAATTTCTGAGGGAGACATCATTCAGCACTATTATGAAAATATGGCAGGCCAGAGTAATACATAACACTGAACTGATGAAGCCATTCAAAGTTACTGTGAGAGTAAGATAATGATGTCTTATGTCACTCAGGATTTATTTTACCAGTAGTGGATTGGGTAATGAGAGAGACTGCAGAACAATCAAGGGGCATACAATGGACTTTTACAAACAAGATAGAAGATCTTGACTTTGCTGATGACATCAACTTGCTATCCCAGACCTATAGGGACATGCAAGTGAAAACAAATATCTCCAGGACAATGCACAATTAGTAGGGTTGAGAATCAGTACTCAGAAAACTAAAACCATGAGACTCAACACCCAACAAGAAACACCAATAATACTTTCTGGGCCTGACATTGAAGAGGTCTGATATTTCACATATCTTGCCAGCATTGTATGTACAACAGGTGGAACAGGCAAAGACATTAAAGACCGAATAGTGAAAGTGAGATATACCTTTGCAACTCTAAAGTCAATGTAAAGAAACTGAAATCTTGCCCTCCAAACGACACTTCGAATATTTAACACCAATGTTAGGTTGATCTTCCTATATAGTGCGGAAACATGCAGACTTAAGACCTTACTTGCTAAACTCCAAGTTTTCATAAACATCTGCCTTTGACAAATCCTCAATATCAGATTACTACAAAAAAAACACAAGCGAAGAACTCTGTAGGAGGACAAAACAGAAACTGATAGGACAGGAAATTACAGAACAAAAATGGAGATGGCTAGGACATACGTGGAGAAAAGACCTGAGTAACATAACAAGACAATTGTTGGACTGGAACCCCCAGGACAAAAGGCAACAAGGTAGACCAAGGATAACATGGAAATGCACAATAGACGCAGAATTGAAAGCTATCAGATTGACATGGGAAGAAGCTGAGAATGCAGTAGCCCAGCAAATATGGAAGGCAGTAGTGAGGACCCTATGTTCCACATGGAATAGAGAGACATAAGAGAGAGGAGAGAGATTATATACTCTATAAACTGGATGAATAACAGTGTGGTCTAGTGGCTAGTGTATCTGATTAGAACTCAAGCAGCTGGGTTCCATTCCCAGCTCTACCACTTGTCTGCTGGATGACCTTGGGCAAGTCACTTCACCTCCCTGCATCTCAATTCCCCATCTGTAAAATAGGGAGAAAGATACTGATCTCCTTTTGTAGAGTGCTTTGAGATCTCCGGATGAATAGCACTATCTAAGAGATAGCTATTATATTGTTACGATTATAACAAGGGTAAAAACAATTTATTCAAAAACTATCACAAACTTCATGGAATACAGTTTTCAACAAATATTGTTTAACCTGTCATAGTGCAGAAAGGGAAAGAAGCAGGAAAGTCCACCTCAGTCTCCACTCCAGGTACAAATCACAATTTTTTGACTGGATCTTCTCTATATACACACAAAAACCTACCAAAACATAACACTAAAATGCACTCACAAGTTTTCCCCTGGGAGAGGATGAGAGAGAATAAATCACGCATGACAGATGTTAGTGATGTCACTTAATGCACTTCTGGAGGGCACTCAGATATGGTGATTGAAGGCTGTATAAGAACTTTTATAGAGTAGAACAGAATAGAATAGGCAAACTATGATCAAGGAAATTAATATTTCAAGAGTTTGTGATATTGGCATCCTGACCAACTTCAACATCCTCTCATGGTTCAGAATGACACAAGAAATTCTTCACAGCAGCCTTCCTTCCTTCCGTTAGATATGTACTGCATGTAAATCTCTTTGTAGACCACACACTCTGTTCTTTTAGCAGTAGAGGTTTTTGATATTTGTTTACTCCAGCACAGATTGAAATCAGAGAACTCTACAGCATCTACATGACCAAGAAGTGTCAGTCAGCTTTCTTAGCACAAATATGATCTTACCTTAAGTGGATGCTATGTAACTACTCTTTTCCTTTCAATACCATGTGGATGTTTGACCAAGGAAGCCAGCAGGTTGAAATATTTGTCTCTTGCCAGCACATGTGGCATTACAACACAGTATAGTACAAAGAGATTTGCACCACTTGTTAGACTCTGTTGTAAGCTAAAGGAAAGTATATAGCAGCATTATTTTAAAAGCCTTATTTCCTTGGTCATGTGTCGAGCTGGGTCAATGCTGCAAGGAAATATTCAGTTGATTAAAAGCCACAAACACACTGATGAAATTTTCAGCTTCTTTTATTGGTTTTCCAGTCACCTTTGTAAGATAGTGCTTTTCTTTCTGTCTCCTGAAAGTGTGAACCTCACGAATGCTAGTGCAAATATGTTTACATGTGAAAACTCCTTTCTGCAACTACCTTAAAAGCCAGTTTTGTTTCTCTCCTCTTGTTTATAAAAGTTTGAATCATCCATCCAAACCTTTCTGGGTGTGTCCCCCCCCCCGCCCCCAAAACCTAAAATCACTAGTAACTTTGAATATCTTGATCAGGAGTTTTTAAAGCTAATTTGAGCACTGATGTTACTGATTGTTACTGATTAAGCACTGGAATAAATGCCTAGGAGGTTGTGGAATCTCCATCATTGGAGCAGGCTAGATAAACACCTGTCAGGGATGGTCTAGATCAGCAGTCCCCACCTTTTCGAGTGGCGGGCGCCGGACGACTAGCCGCCGAGGGCTGTTGCTGCTGGACAAGCAGCTGCCGAAATGCTGCCGAGAAGCAGCAACGCCAAGAAGCATCGCTACCAAAATGCCACCGAAAATCAGCAGCATTTCGGCAGTTGCTTGTCTGGCAGCCAGTAGGCGGGTGCACATAGATGCCCCGGCTGATGCCATGGTGCCCGTGGGCACCGCATTGAGGACCCCTGTTCTAGATAATACTTAGTTCTGCCATGAGTGCAGGGGACTGGGCTAGATGACCTCTCGAGGTCCCTTCCAGTCCTATGATTGATTATTAGACTGATATTCGTATTATTACGTTGCAATTGTTAATGCTAGCTCTCATGTTACTTATGTTTTGTTTTATTGTCACAGGATCAGATTCTGATACCCTTATTCATGTTGTACCTTACTCCTGCGAGTAGTCCATGATGTTAATGGGACTATCCGTGGAGTGCAATGCTACGCAATGTGAGTATGGCTGGCAGAAACGTGACCATTTTAATTAGGATTACAATCAATAAAATAAGGGGAGAAATTTATTATTGGCTACAAATAGTTCATGGAACTAGTTCTTTCCAAGCAGCATGAGTCAGATTGTCATCTGATATAGATCATCACACACCTGTTTACACCAGCTGAGGATCTGCCCCATAATTAGCTCAACATGAGAATCAGGTAGATGGATGACTCCAGAGACTTTTAAACTCTGCTGTTGTATATGATACATTGACCTTTTTCCAGATGCTGTTTTAATAAATATTTCTGCAGGAAAGAATTCCTTTTAGATGCTTTTAAAGACAGAACTACATAGTACACATTTATTATCCCCTCTCTATTGTTTTCTTTGATTAAAGTTACAATCCCTTTTGCCTATGCTCCAGTGGCTCTAATCATAGGACCATCAGGGTATTTCCCTTCCTTTTTTTGCAGTAGAAGTGAAGTTAAAAAAATGCGTCACTCAAGCGAGTTTTTTTTTTTTTGTTATCACATTTCAAGCTGTCACTTAAAATGTACAAACATTCCTGAGCAATGGAGACAGGTTTTTATTTTTTTTTCTCACACCCCAGTTTTCTTCTTTGCAATAACTTTACTAATAGCACATTTGACAACTAAACATGAATTTTGACTTCTGATCAAAGCCTCCAGAGAACTCAGTCAGCATCCCCCTCCCTGGCTCCACCTGTGTAATGGCAGTGCTATAATAATCAAACCAATGCCACTGCTAAAAGGAACTGTTATCTAATAAATAATTATTCCGAGATCACTTAATTAACCCCTTGTTGCCCCAGCAGCAGACTTAACCTAGCAGAAAAAGAACATAATTGAAAAACACAGGAAATCTATAACCGGCAAATAGAAACGCAGGGAGAAGTGAGACTGACTCGTGTGTAATGGAAACAGCACCTTTTGTGGCTTCTGCTGACCTTTTAGCAAAACCAGCAATATTAATTATGCACTGAAGGGATGTGGGTTTTCTAGATGGATAGAGATGGATTCTGTAAATGTGGATTTCTCAAGGAATAGTTTTTCATCCTCTACTCAGTACATTTCAGGTTCATTATTTCCTCTGAAAAATCTCAATCAAAGTATCTCTCTTGGTCACAGAAATATGCACAGATATTCCAAAGTGGACACTGGGTTAGGATGCTTCCATTTTGGGGAGTACTGCTTTAGACTCCTTGGGGCTAATTTCCAGAAGTGATGAGCAGCCCCCCACCAGTGGATATCCTTGAAAGCCATGAGTGCTTCGCTCTTGTGAAAATCAGCGCCAAGTCGATTTATGCTAGGCACCCAAAATATGAGGCACACAAAATGAGTGGCTACTTATGAAAATGTTGTGGGTCTCTGTTCAAATAATGAACTGTAAGGTATATCGCAGACATCTTCTCTGAGTATCTGTATAGTTGTTGAAAATGACCAACGTGCAGAGGACAAGCACAAGGTCAATAAACCACTTTCGTTCTACTTAAGCCTTTGGTATGATTAAAGCAGTGCATGGGTCTTGTACTGCCCCTCTGCACATGGGTGAGTTTCACCCAGCATGGACTAATCCTTCTCAAGTCTGAATCCTACCCAAGAGGCTTTTTTCATTACCCTCAAAAACAGAAGAAAACCCCATAATGAACTAGGCTCTTAAACTCTTCTGTTCTGTCTAGTGCTGTGCAGTGATCATGGACTTCCCATGCAAACACTAGTGGCCTTCTCCCCTCAAACACACATTCCAAGCTCTACCACTGATCTGAAACCAAACTTTAAGGAGTTGAGAATGTGTGGTTTTGGTTCAATCCCATCCCTAGAAATAAGTCTGACTGACATGCCACAATTTCTTACACTCAAGTTCGTTTTTAAACTCCACATTAATTATTCTTCTTCAGAGGCTCTGTTCCATTTGTCTTGTGCAAGGTAAGACAGGTAAAGTGAGTTAATTAAATCCTCTTTCATTGGCAGCATGATGAAATCTTAATGCTGCTGTCTGAGTGCTGATGTGTCCTTAAGTTATCCCTCTATTAAGAGCTCGATAGGTTGAGATGGATTGTTTGTTTATTTGATGGAAGTTTGGGACTCCGCTTCGGAAGGAATGAGAAAGGTGCAATCCAAAGGAACAAGGTACAACAAAGGTTAAATTGGGTGATTTGTGGGGCACCATTCAAGCGTGATTAGGGTCATGTCACACGTCTCTACATTTTGTGCTGCACAAGTACATCATTTTCACTGTCTCTTTTACACTGATAGGAAAGGATACACTTGCATGGGACGAAGAGCCAGGAAGAGATGTGGGCATGTGTGGAACAAGGAGGATTTGGGAAAGGAAGAGAGGCTGATTCAAGTAATGAAAGTATAGCTATAGAAATATAGCTATTGCAGTATAGTGAAAATTTACAGAAATAAACTATACCGATAGAAACACCTTTATACCAATATAACTGCATCCATACTGTGGGGGTTGCACTGATCTAGCTATATGTGTTAAGAAAGAGATGTAACTATACTGATACCCATGACAGATTAAATAATTTAGAGGCCCTTTGCACTATTCCAATTGGGTCTCCCCCCGCACACACATTCCCTGCCCCAAGGGATAGGAGGCCCCAGGGGGAGGCAGGCCTACCCAAGGGGAGTTGCAGGGAAGGAGGGGGTCAGAAGCCAGGAGGTAGTTGGGTGATGTCTTGGGGAGGGGGTTGGGTCCTGTCCCTAGGGTGGGAGGCCCTGGGAGGAAGAATGGGTTGCAGAGTGAGCCTGCCCCACACTCACCCCATAGTGGCTCCTGTCCCAGTGGACTAGCCAGATGCCATGCAGGTTTGCCCCACCCAGCTTTCTTTCCGGCCTTGGTGTTTTTGTGTGTGTGGGTTTTTTTCTTCATTTTTTGGTGATCAGGGTCCCCTCCCCTGGGATGGAGGCCTTGTGCAAGTACACTGAGTGCACATTGGTTAATCCGGGCCTGATCATGATAATAACTTTGGAAGAGGTACAAATTGCAATGAAGGTTGTGGGATAGATTATCTACTTACTTACACCAGGATAAATTAGAAGGAATTATACTGAAGTCCCCTATGAGGAGGACCATCCTTTCCCCAACCTTATTTTCACATTGCACACGATGTTGCTCTAAGTTAACATGACCCATGTGTTTCACACACTCTGTCAGGACAGTGTGAGCTATCAAGGAGAGCATGAGATTTTTCAGATGTTTTATTCATGTGCCACTTGACTGTTCATTTGCTAAGGGTTTACAAATGCTTCATCAATTTTTAACAGGCCTGATACCTAGTTTAAAAAAAAAGGAGGGGGGGGGCAGAGTAGAACAACTATAAAAAAAAGTGGAGAATGAGATGGGCATTAAATAATTCACACTTACTTATTGCATATTCTAACCAAGTTAATTTTTAAAGGAAACAGTTATGATAGAGACAATTGAATTAAGTTTATCCAGTTCATTCCAAAGAGGGCAACAAAATCTATGTTTTCCCCTGGTGCATGCAATACATTGAGGATATTAGAGATTGTTTACTGAAAGGGAATAGGTACAAAATTCTGTAAGAGAACAGAGGGAAAAGGATATAGTCTGGCCTGGCAACATAAGAAATTCAACCCTATGCAAAAGGCCAGCTCAAGGCTATATGCCACGTATGTGCCAAGTAAGGGCTCAAAAGAGTGATGCATAGGCATTGTGCTGGCTTTCTGAACGAGAGTAATGACCTCACTGTATAAATCACCATTTTTTTTTGGCAGTGAAGACATAACCACAGTGGTAAAAATGATTATGTTCTCTCAACACTAGCACTTCCACCACTTGACACCACCACTGAAGCTACACCAGTAGATTTCCCACTGCAGTGTTGAGACATCCTCATACCCTCATGGAGGCAGGAGCATTTCACACCAGTCCTAGGCAATGCTTCTCAGAAGAATAGCATTGATGGGATCTAAAGCGGCTTGTTAATCTTCCTCTGGCCAGAGTGAGAGTAGCCATGATTCAGGGCCTTTCAGCCAATGGAATTGGGAAGTTAAATGAAGAGAGAAATCCCAGAGGGAACTTTGGCTATACTGAAAAAAAACTGTGGATTTAATCTTCGTTATAAAAGCATCTTGGAGAATGTAGTATAGGGAACAATCTTGCTTCTCTAAAGGCTTAACTACTACATAGGGATTTTCCATCTCTAATGTCTATGATATGAAACTCATGAAAATGTATTTTCAAACTTTCATAATTATCACTATTAATTTACATAATTAAAAAAAAAGAGGCTATGACATATGCTTCTCATTGATAGAGCTGATGGGTAATTTGATGCTTTTTATCAGAGAAATACATGTACTCCCTGGCTGAGATCACTGATTTAAATCCCAGTAACATTGATTTACACCTTGAACCATCTGTGTTAGATACACTGAGCTCCCTATTGCTTCTGTGTGGGCAAGACCTAAAAAAACTAAGGTCTAGTCTGTTTTGTGCAGACATTAGTTCCCAATGCTCTTTTCAAAGACCAGGTTTTTTCCTGGTAGTCAAACTTTCATCTCCCTCCAACCTCCCCAGAGCTAGCTTCACTTCTATAGTGCCAAAGGAATACAAGGCCAAATCATGTTATGGCCAATTCAGATTTTAGGGTCAGAAGGGACTATTGTGATCAGCTAGTTTGACCTCCTGTATAAAACAGGCCACAAACTTCCCCAAAACAATTCCTAGAGCATATCTTTTAGAAAAACATCCGATCTTGATTTAAAAACAGTGAGTGATGGAGATGAGTTTATGAAATGCATTAGGACCTTTCAGTATGAAAGTTGCAACACAGATGTAACTTGTATTATTTTCACCAATCAAGATAAGTTATTAGTGCTGTATAAATTCCATATGTATATAGGTAGAGTAGATAATTCTGACTTTTGATGGTGTTGCTAAAAGGCAAAAAAAATGAAGTTTATTTTTCATTGTTGTTTGCTAGTTAATATTTTTATAAGCTGTGTAAGAAATGCAGATTTCTATAGGGAAAATGGGTTGTTGAGGGTGTTTTGTTGGGTGAATTTAAAAAACAAACAAAGGAAATTCTGTAAACTTGACTAAAAATTTGGACTAGAGGAACAAACTTTTTCTCAAATCTATTCAGAGTGGTTCTGTTTTCCCATCCCTTTGAAAATGGTTCAGGAAAACAGAAGTGACCACTATAGCCCTCAATTCTGAGAGCCCAATTTTTCTGAACATATCAATGCATAGAATTTCTTTTTACAAAGCCCTCTGAAGCCAAAGCAATTGGGTTGATGGACTTTGACTCATCAGAGGAAGAGCACAATCAATTATCTAATCTCTTGAGGAGGAAAAAAAGGCATGCGAGCCATGGCGTGTAATGGGAAGTACATTCCCTGGTACAATGTTTTGATATTAACATCTCGCATGACGTCGGGCTACAAAATACAAAAGTGCTTTTTAGAAAGGTTCTGTTTTTAAAAGTTAAACACTGGACTATAATCAGGCTTCAGGGAACAATACATTCAACATTAAGATGATCAAACAGACCCTAATATCTCCTACACACAAAATTATTGGAGCTAACAAGGTTGCCAACAAGGACTGGGAATAGAACATAGAAGCATCCCTAAATATTTCCCTATGTTGAAAATTAATGAACCAGTCTCAGAGCTGTCTGGATGATGGTTACAGGAACTGCACACAGGATACTTACCTCTACCCATAAGAAAGCTGGGCCAACCTCACAAAAATTGCTTTCTGGAGTCTGAGAGACTGGAGCTACTCAGAATGTGTCTGTGCAAAACTAAGGCAAAGTCTCACAAATTATCAGGGACCATAAACTAGAGGACACTGGGAAACCAAAAGCATAATCTAAATACAGAAGACTGACTGTGGAAGCAATGTGACACAGCAGAGATTGCACTAGAAAGTGTCTGTCTCACTGTTCAAAATATGTGGGTACATGAGAGTTATCAGGAATGATAAATGACCTTTTAATAAAGAAGCAACTTTAGCCCCCTCTGACATATCTGGGGTGGGGAAAATCTTCCTTTTTTATACTTTGGCATCATGTGTACAGTTGGACACTGGATATGTCTACATTGGGGGAAAAAGGTGTATTCTTAATTCTTGTTAGCTAACAGGAGTTAACATGAGGTAAAATTCCATTGCCTGTTCCTCCAAGAGTCTTAGAGCCTCACATAAGTACAGCACCAGTCTAGACACAGTACCTCAAGTACAACTTTGCAGTGTGGCTGCTCACACTAAGGGTATGTCTACACTGCCCGTCGGATCAGCGGGTAGAGATCGATCTAGCGGGGATTGATTTATCACGTCTAGTATAGATGCGATAAATCAATCCCCGATCACTCTGCCATCGACTCCTGTACTCCACCGTGGCATGAGGCGGAAGCGGAATCAACAGGGGAGTGTTGGCAGTCGACCCTATGCCGTGAGGACGCGAGGTAATTCGACCTAAGATACGTCGACTTCAGCTACGCTATTCTCGTAGCTGAAGTTGCATATCTTAGGTCAATCCCTCCCCCTCTCCCCTGCCCCCCCAGTGTAGACCAGGCCTAAGGCTAGGCCAACTCAAGTGCCAATTAATGGAGTAAAGTGTGCTGTGTAGACAAGGCAGGTTGTAGTTTTAGCACAAGTTAGCTGGTCAAAGTAAACCATAGACTCCCCTACTGTCTTTAGCTTGATCAGCTTTTGCCAAAATCATGAATTCCCATATCTGCACTAGTATTTAACCTTGTGTTGAGAACTCACCGTTTTTTCTAGTGAAGTCAAGGCCACAGAGCCCTTTAGGCCCTGATACTAGATCCATCCTGGCTTTGAAGGTGCCCATCACTCTAATACCTAGGACATGCCATTATTCAGCATTGGCACTGTAGATCTACACTGCGCTGTTCACAGTTGTGACCTGGTGCTATAAGTTATGAAATTCAAATTGATTCACCTTCAGTTGCAAGATAGTCTATTTGGAAACCCTTCTTCTGCATTAGGATTAAAGACATTTTGGGTACATATTTTATAAGGACTTTGAAACAATTAAACATCTTCAACTTCTAGCAATTATTGTTGGAATACTAAGACTTTCTTCCTTAATCCCATCTATATAGTTACAGCTTCCTTCAGCTTCTGCTTTTCCCTAGACTTTGATCACCTGCTTTTTGTACAGCAGATGAACGATCACCTAATACTGAATATTTGTTTTCCAAGTTGCCCATTTTTGAATAATAAATCATAGGGCAAGGATAATAAATCAAAAGCACATCCCCACACATATCTCAATGGAAAAAAGCATCTGGTACACTGGAAATGAATTATCAAATACCAAGAGAGACTCTGTTTTAATTTATTATTCACCAAGACAGCTTTCTTTAGAGCATTAACACAATTAATACTTACATAGCGAATTATATCTTCATGCACCCTTACCAAAGCTAATCTCTAGTTCTCTCCCACCCATATGTAGTCTCATTTTTAGCAAAAATTTTGAATATCTGCTTAGTGTTTTTCTTCAGTACATCTCAAAACACTTTACAAATGAGGTCAGTACAATCACTCCCCTCTTTTCTTTTTAAATAGATGATGAAACTGGCACAGGGAGGTGAAGTGACTTGCCCAAGGATACCCAGTGGACCAGTAGCAGAGCCAGGAATAGAAACCAGGTCTCCTGAATCCCAGTCCAGTACTCCAATTCACTAGACCACACTACCTCACATGTAGAGAAGTATATTGAAAATTTAGTACACCATAAAGGTTAATTTCTGAAAAACATGAAATTAATAGATTATTAATCTTCATATTTGATTCAGTCTTTTAAAAAAATTCTGAACTGGAATGCTGCAGAAACCAGAGGACCTTGCCAGTTTTATGTCAATCTTATCATAGACACAGTGATCTCATATATTGTGCTCACAAAGTGAGCTCTAGGATCTGCAGATCTCAAGCAATCTACAAGGGCAGCGAAGGGACTAAAGTCCCATTCTTGTGCACCTTAGAATCTCCAGGAGGGCAACTTTATGCACCTTAATGACAGTCAGAGCATCATCCACATTTCAAGGTCACACCGTTGTCTGCCAAAATACGTTTGATGCAAGAGAAAAATGAAACTTGCACTATTACAGGGTCGTTACTTCCAACAACCACATGAAAAAGGTAAAAAGAGATCATAATTAAAATTAATGATACCAAAATTCTTCACAATTTTATCAGATTATTTTAGTTTAGCCAGAAGACAGAACTCAGACTATACCTGAATGTATACAATTTATTAATTTAATTACATAAATATTAATAAATAAATAAGTAAGGAATTACAGAAAGTAAAATAAGGTGATATGACAGTCATAAAGTTAAAACTATAAATTTAACATGGAATATTCCAATTTTTATCAAGTAGGTATATATACTCAAACCTAGTTAATTCATTTCATACATCGTAAAGTAGTGATTTTAACAAAACCATCTTAGTACAGAACAGAATTAACTACCAGTATAAATCTTTTAATACAGGACAATACTTCACTGGCAGAAGTAGAGGTCAAGAGTGTGCCACAATTAATTACACTTTAAAAAGCTCAATAAGGTTTAAGGGATCCCTAATGCTGCACAAATGCTAAACTCTTGAAAGTCTCTGGAGATACCTTTTTTCTGCTTGGTCACCTTTATTCCAGATTTTGGAATTAGGTGGCTCCTGGATCCCCATTGAGTTTAAAATTTAAAATTCATTGCTTTTAAACACCTACCCTAAATTAACTTTCACACCAATAAAATTCACCGAACAGGCAACCTCAATTTTGTCCTCTAAGTACATCTAATAATGTACATATACAAAAACATCTAAAATTTTCAACAATTCGCACTAAACCAATACCTGAAAAACAGTCATCACAAAATACTGTACCTCTTCATAAATATTAACACTTAACAGAAAAAATACCTGCATAAAACATCCACATCATCAACCTCGAGCATCCACTTAATTCAACAAGCATAAAAACTCATTAAAACACCACTATTACCACTTACATCAATATAAACAACTACCAAAAATACTCTACTTCTTCTGACACAATAGGTGCAAAAGTAAAAATTGCAAGTGTGGTACAATTTGGTTGGTGTGACCGTTTGGTAGAGTAAGTGTTTGAAAGTTGTGAAGTGGGGGGAGTAACTGCCAGTTTCCAGAACATTTAGTTTTGTTTGCTTGTTTTTAGAAATATGTGAGAGATACAGAGCTTTAAAAATATTAAGTTAGGTGTTAGTTGGAGTAAATGTTAATATTTTCAACCTTAACTTTCTTTGAAGAGTTTTTTTTTTTTAGAGGGTCTTGGGGATGAGTGGAGAATACAAACACATGACTTCCCTTCAGTTACATCTTTTAACTTCCAGTAGGAAGTTATGATTTAGTGAGCTATGCTCCGATAGTACTTGTGTGTTTAAGGTCTCTGCATTACAGATTCACAATTATTCCTTGGTACATAAAGTATTAGTCGCCCAACTATATAAAAGTCACACACTTAAGTCAAAGGAACACATTTTCTAAGATGTGTGTAACTGTTTTACATAAAATAAGGTAGTCACCTTGGTAAAATATACATTTTAAATACTAGGTTACATATCTACATGAAATCAACATCAGTTTTATTGATAATTTCTAATTGGCCACAGGTGGAAACTTAGTTTAATTCCATATGGCATCATAGATATAGTACTGTTTTGGTATCTAAAATGGACTTTCTTCCAGGCTGAGAGAAAGGAGAGAGATTAATAGTGTACTGAATGAAAAAGGTTTTCCAACACTCTTCAGGGTGGCCATCCTACTTCTCAGTTTTCTTCTATTGTTTTCAAATAGTTCTTCAGCTTTGAACAACTTGCTGTAGGCAACAGAGACTTTAAGAAAGTAAAACTGACTGCTTGCTAAACAGAAGCCCAAATCACCAAGCAATGACATGAAAATGACTCATGAAAGAATGGTAAAGCTTAAATTTCATGAATTAAATAAAAAAGATACATCTTGCTTTTCTACTAGTATAAGAAAATATGATAAATAAAGCACGCTTTATGGACTCATTAGTAAAAGACAATTTGAGAGGACATGATGATAAAATAAAATGACATATCAGTTCTCATGTGGCTCAGGTAGTTACAAAATTGAAAGGTCATAGCAGGAAACTGTTCTCCAGTCTTCATGCAGTGTTGAGGTGCCACAAGTAATTGAGCTTCAGAGTTTGTTATATACTGTCTATTAACATTAATCAGCATTTGACAAGTGGCAGATACTAGTCATTTTCTTCAATTTATCCTTCCAATGCACTCATATACCATGCTGCTGGACATGGTATAAACCTGAAGAGAAAACAAAAATATTATTTTAATGCCATGTTAATTACGCTACACAAGAAATATTTAGTATTGCATAAGGAAATCTATTAATGCACTATGTTAGAAGAATTTATATTCATTATGTGAATTTTTAGTATGATTTACTTTTGAAAAAGATCACACAATTATATTTTGAGCTCAGCATTTGTTTCCGTTCTTATTTTTCACAGGCCTTTAGCTTCTCTTTTCTTGTTTTTAGGTTGGGTGCTTCAATTTTAACCAATTCTCCATAAGAGGATATAAACAATGTGCAAAACAGTTATAGCAGACTTGCAATGCTATTTGAAATTCTAGAAACAAAAAACAGACACATGTTAAATGTTGAAAGACAGTACAAAATACATTTTAAAAAGATGTAGACACAAGGATAAAGTACTGATTTGGTTATTGAAAAAAGAGACTGATTTTCAAATTACTGGCATCTCTTTCAAGCTCTGGAATGAATCAATAAAGGGGACAGAGCTATAGAACCACAAATGTAATAAAAGTATATTCACAGAGAACAATCCCTCAAATGTAAAAGGGGAATAAGTAAAGTGACTATCAATGTATTTAAATAAAAGTAACTCTGGATGGCACACTAAATTAGCACAATTCAGGGAAAGCAAAAAGGCACATGAAGGTAACTAAATAAACCCTATTACAAAGCAAAAGTTTCCAAATTTCTCATTGATAATTACAGGACTAAGAGTTTCTCCACCTTTTTAATACAAGCGACCGGCTTGCTCCGTTCCTAAACTGTGTCAGGGAGATTTAAGGAACAAGTGCCGGTCCACAGACCAAGGTGTTGAGAAACACGGACCTAAGCAGTTCGAAAGTCTTCCCCCCAAATAAGCAGGAAATAGGTGATCCAGAGCAGCATGGAATTAAAAGGCATGGATACCAAAAAAATTCACATACTGACATTACAAAAATGGACACATGATCCTTTTTCCTGAGCTTACCAGCAACAGCAGCAGGATGTTGGGTCTCCAAGAGCACAGTAAACAGGGAAGAAAGCAGGAGACTTGGCTGCAGAATTCCAGGCAAGTTGGAAGCGCAGTGCGAAGGGCCAGGACTCTGGACACAGTTTCATGGGGGCACCATAAATAGTGTCTGATGAGACCTGTACCCTGTTTACAGGGTGCTCATGCAGACCAGCTGGCTGTACTTGGCCTAGTGCCAAGAGACTAGAGGGCCAAGACCGGATTCCCTGATTACAGTGCCGTCACTCACCTCAGGCTGTGAAGAAAGCCCAAAGACCAAAGCCCCTCGGAGACCAAACCCTGGTTACAGGAAGGTCAATATGCCCTGGTTCTAATCTGCCAGATTTGAAAAGAGAGATGCATCCTGTACCCTGATTACAAGGTGGTCATTGGTATTAGCCAAATAGCAGAGACCATAACCTGAATTACAGGAAGGTCGAGCTCCTCACAGTACCAAAGGACTCAATATGTGCCATTCTATAGATACTTGTGATATGCAACCTGATTACAGGGCTGTCACGCAGAATAGTGGGCTGGAATACAGCATAATGCCAAATGATCAAGTGGGCAAAGACCCAGACCCTAGTTACGGGGCGGTCACATTGCTCAAGTTACCAAAGAGCTCAATGTCCCTCGAAAGCCAGGGGGAGGTGACTTGCACCCTGATTACAGGGCAGTCAGTCTCACTAGTCAGCTAATGGAGCATAATGTCAAAAGGACAAAGCAGCACAGACCTGAACCCTGATTACAGGGTGGTCATGCTGCTGAAGGTATGAAAAGGCTCGAGATCCATATACAGTGTAATTACATGACCTGAGGCCTGATTACGGGGAGGTTACCGTACCCAGAGTCCCTTTCCTTCTTTTCCATCTTCAGTGACTTGTCTTCTTTCCTTTCTTTGCTTGACATTCCTGACACACCCTTCTTGTCCACCTGTGCCTGTAGCTGCCTGAAACAGAGGGAGGGAGCACACAGGAGTGTGTCAGTCAGACGCCCTTACGACGACAACAGATTCCCGACGCAAACTGAGTGTAAACTACTGATGCAGTGTGGTTTTCTGGGTATGTAGACAGCCTGGATATTCAGCTCCAAGATAGTTCTTTGCAGTCCTCAGACACATCCATAAGGACTTTCCCTTCCTCCCAAGCCCCCTGGGTGAGAAAAGTACCAAACCCATCCAACTCCAAAGCCACAGTCTCCAGATTGACCCTTGACAACTATTACACCAAGCAGTCTCCATACAAAATCAAGAGGAGTTGGATGATTAAGGGCAGTATGGAATTAATTGACAAGTATTTGAAAGTCAATGTCACAAGGTATGCTACCTGCATTGACTTAGTCCCAAACTGCCACAGGACCCACCCTTTCTGAGCTTACCTGCAACAGCAGCAGGATGTTGGGTCTCCAAGAGCACAGTAAATGGGGAAGAAAGCAGGAGACTTGGCTGCAGAATTCCAGGCAAGTTGGAAGCGCAGTGTGAAGGGCCAGGACTCTGTTTCATGGGGACACCATAAATAGTGTCTGAGGAGACCTGTACCCTGTTTACAGGGTGCTCATGCAGACCAGCTGGCTGTACTTGGCCGAGTGCCAAGAGACTCGAGGGCCAAGACCGGATTCCCTGATTACAGCGCCGTCACTCACCTCAGGCTGTGAAGAAAGCACAATGCCAAGAGACCCAAAGGGCCTCAGAGACCAAACCAAAGTTACAGGGAGGTCAAGCTGCCCATGGTTCTAATTCACCAGATTTCAAAAGAGAGATTCAACCTGTACCCTGATTACAGGGTGGTCGCTGGGATTAGCCAAATAGCAGAGACCATAACCTGAATTACAGGAAGGTCAAGCTCCTCACAGTACCAAAGGGCTCAATATGTGCCATTCTATAGATACTTGTGACATGCACCCTGATTACAGGGTTGTCATGCTGACTAGTGGGCCAGAACATGGCGTAATGTTAAACGAGCAAGTGGGCAAAGACCCAGACCCTAGTTACAGGGCGGTCACACTGCTCAGGGCTCCACAGAACTCAATATCCCCCAGAAGCCAGAGGGACACAAACTCTCCCCTAATTACAGGGTCAGGATTCAAACCAACCAGCTGAAGTAGCATGGTGGCAAAAGAATGAAGAATGAACCTCAACCCTTGATACAGGGAGGTTATGCTGCCCAAATACTAGGGGATACTGCCCTACCTGTGAGGCACAGGTGCGTGACTTAAATCACCCTCCTTAATGGCCAGTCATTGCCATCAGCCCACTAAAAAGAACTCAACCTAAACAGAGCAGAAGTGGAGAGACCAGATCCCTATTTACAGGGAGGTCACACTATCCAAGCCACTAAAAGATGACATCTGGCCCTTACTCTTCCCTTTTGTGGGGAGGAGGATAAATACATTAATACACTTTGAGCTCTTTTTCCAATTCTGAGAAGAGTAAAGAAAAAGTGCTGTAGCGATTTAACTAAAAAAATAAAAATAAATAACTAAAAATTAAAAAGCTTGCACACCCACTTGTATCATGTAGTCTCGCAAACACATCCATACAAAACAAAGGGGGACTTCCCAGAACAGAAAGAGAGCTCATCGCAACAGGTCACTTGACCCACAGTATTAAACTCGACCAATCTTCCTCCCCTCAAAATAACAAAGGGAAAAGGGACAAGACCTGCACCCTGATTGCAGGGTGGGGTCCAAGTGACTAGCCCAACAACCCAAAGGAGCCAAAGGGGAAAGGACCTGATCCCATCTTACTGGGCGGTCCCTTGGGCTAGCCGATTAATGGAAAATATATCACTAGTAAGAGAAAAGGAGGAGACCTGAACCCTACTTACAGGGTGGTCACGCTTGTAAGGGCCCTAAAATAACTCTAATCCCTGATAAATGAGAGAGATTTGACCTGCACCCTAATTACAGGGTGGTCACTCTCATTAGAACGATAAAGGTACATAAAGCAAGGGAGCAAAAGTGCAGAGACCTGCCCCAAATTACAGGGAGGTCACACTCTGCACAGTATCAAAGGGCTAAGTATTTCCCATACTACAGAGTGGTGTGACATGCACCCCAATTACAGGTGGTCATTTTGACTAGATTATCAGCAGGGCATGATGCCAAAACAGCAAGAGGGCAGAGACCTGACTCCGAATTACAGGGAGGTGAGTCACACTGCTCAGGGTTCCAAAGAGCTCAGAATCCCCCAGAAGCAAAAAGAAATATGACTTGTACCCTGATTACAGGGTTGTCATCCTGACTACAGGGCCATAACAAGGCGTAATGCCAAACAAGCAAGTAGGCAGAGACCCGGACCCTAGTTACAGGGCAGTCACATTGCTCAAGTTCCCAAAGAGCTCAATGTCCCTCGAAAGCCAGGGGGAGGTGACTTGCACCCCGATTACAGGGCAGTCATTCTCACTAGTCAGCTAACGGAGCATAATGTCAAAAGGACAAAGCAGCACAGACCTGGACCCTGATTACAGGGTGGTCACTCTGGCCAAGGTATTAAAAGGCTCGAGATCCCCATACAGTGTAATTAGAACATAAGAACATAAGAAAGGCTGTACCAGGTCAGACCAAAGGTCCATCTAGCTCAGTATCCTGTCTACCGACAGTGGCCAATGCCAGGTGCCCCAGAGGGAGTGAACCTAACAGGCAATGATCAAGTGATCTCTCTCCTGCCATCCATCTCCACCCTCTGACAGACAGAGGCTAGGGACACCATTCCTTACCCGTCCTGGCTAATAGCCATTAATGGACTTCTTAACCACCATGAATTTATCCAGTTCTCTTTTAAACTCTGTTATAGTCCTAGCCTTCACAACCTCCTCAGGTAAGGAGTTCCACAAGTTGACTGTGTGCTGCGTGAAGAACATCCTTTTATTTGTTTTAAACCTGCTGCCTATTAATTTCATTTGATGACCTCTAGTTCTTGTATTATGGGAATAAGTAAATAACTTTTCCTTATCCACTTTCTCCACATCACTCATGATTTTATATACCTCTATCATATCCCCCCTTAGTCTCCTCTTTTCCAAGCTGAATAGTCCTAGCCTCTTTTATCTCTCCTCATATGGGACCTGTTCCAAACCCGTAATCATTTTAGTTGCCCTTTTCTGAACCTTTTCTAGTGCCAGTATACCTTTTTTGAGATGAGGAGACCACATCTGTACACAGTATTCGAGATGAGGGCGTACCATCGATTTATATAAGGGCAATAATATATTCTCAGTCTTATTCTCTAAACCCTTTTTAATGATTCCTAACATCCTGTTTGCTTTTTTGACCGCCTCTGCACACTGCGTGGACATTTTCAGAGAACTATCCACGATGACTCCAAGATCTTTTTCCTGACTTGTTGTAGCTAAATTAGCCCCCATCATATTGTATCTATAGTTGGGGTTATTTTTTCCAATGTGCATTACTTTACATTTATCCACATTAGATTTCATTTGCCATTTTGTTGCCCAATCACTTAGTTTTGTGAGATCTTTTTGAAGTTCTTCACAGTCTGCTTTGGACTTAACTATCTTTAGCAGTTTAGTATCATCTGCAAACTTTGCCACCTCACTGTTTACCCCTTTCTCCAGATCATTTATGAATAAGTTGAATAGGATCGGTCCGAGGACTGACCTTTGGGGAACACCACTAGTTACCCCTCTCCATTCTGAGAATTTACCATTAATTCCTACTCTTTGTTCCCTGTCTTTTAACCAGTTCTCAATCCATGAAAGGACCTTCCCTTTTATCCCATGGCAGCTTAATTTACATAAGAGCCTTTGGTGAGGGACCTTGTCAAAGGCTTTCTGGAAATCTAAGTACACTATGTCCACTGGATCCCCCTTGTCCACATGTTTGTTGACCCCTTCAAAGAATTCTAATAGATCAGTAAGACACGATTTCCCTTTATAGAAACCATGTTGACTATTGCTCAACAGTTTATGTTTTTCTATGTGTTGGACAATTTTATTCTTAACTATTGTTTCGACTAATTTGCCCGGTACAGACGTTAGACTTACCGGTCTGTAATTGCCAGGATCACTTCTAGAGCCCTTTTTAAATATTGGCGTTACATTAGCTAACTTCCAGTCATTGGTTACAGAAGCCGATTTAAAGGACAGGTTACAAACCTTAGTTAACAGTTCCGCAACTTCATATTTGAGTTCTTTCAGAACTCTTGGGTGAATGCCATCTGGTCCCGGTGACTTGTTAATGTTAAGTTTATCAATTAATTCCAAAACCTCCTCTCGTGACACTTCAATCCGTGACAGTTCCTCAGATTTGTCACCTGCAAAAGCCAGCTCAGGTTTGGGAATCTCCCTAACATCCTCAGCCGTGAAGACTGAAGCAAAGAATCCATTTAGTTTCTCCGCAATGACTTTATCGTCTTTAAGTGCTCCTTTTGTATCTCGATCATCAAGGGGCCCCACTGGTTGTTTAGCAGGCTTCCTGCTTCCGATGTACTTAAAAAACATTTTGTTATTACCTTTGGAGTTTTTGGCTAGCCGTTCTTCAAACTCCTCTTTGGCTTTTCTTATTACATTCTTGCACTTAATTTGGCAGCGTTTATGCTCCTTTCTATTTGCCTCACTAGGATTTGACTTCCACTTTTTAAAGGAAGTCTTTTTATCTCTCACTGCTTCTTTTACATGGCTGTTCTTTTACTGTGTTTCTTAATTTGGGGTATACATTGAAGTTGGGCCTCTATTATGGTGTCTTTAAAAAGCGCCCATGCAGCTTGCAGGGATTTCACTTTAGTCACTGTACGTTTTAACTTCTGTTTAACTAACCCCCTCATTTTTGCATAGTTCCCCCTTTTGAAATTAAATGCCACAGTGTTGGGCTGTTGAGATGGTCTTCCCATGACCTGAGGCCTGATTACTGGGAAGTTACTGTGCCCAGAGTCCCTTTCCTTCTTCTCCATCTTCAGTGACTTGTTTTCCTTCTTCCTCTTTGCTTGATACTGCTCAGATGCTTTGTTTTTCTTGTGTTTGGAAGTGCTGGAAATAGATAGATATAGTAGAAGAGAGACATTAGAACAAGTTCCAAGTTCTCACAACAAAAATCAGGTGTGTATTTTTTTATTATTTGTGTGAAAAAAGTTTTATTGTACCATAAATTAGACAAGGCTGTGTTTATTTAATTAGTCTAAGAGTCTCATAGGAACTGCCACATTTTATGTTTCCTAAGATCAGTGCAGATTCTCTTCACTCCAGGTAAGTTATGCAAAAACATGAGCATTTCCAGTGTTTAGAAGGCCCTTCTTTGGTAGCACCTCAGCATTTCCCCCAGGTACTGAGCCATGTCCTCTGGTGTCACCTGAGGTTTTCCCACCCTATCCCTGAGCCCCCTCCAGTCTTACCTCAGCCTTTCCCACCCAGGCTCTGAGCCCCTCTTCCAGCGTCACCTCAGCCTTTCCCGCCCAGAACCTGAGCCCCTCCTCCAGTGTTACCTCAGCCTTTCCCGCCAAGTCCCCTCCTCTAGCATCACCTGAGCACTCCCCCCTACCTTACTTGATCTACCTCAGCTCTTTTCCACCTCAGCCTGAGCTCCATCCCCCAGCTTGTGTAGCCTCAGGTCTTTACCCAGCCTGCTGCCTCGAATCCCCTTCCTCACCCCCTCCGGTGACGTTGGCATTTCCCGCCTGAATGTGACCTCCCCCCCTTGTGCTCTGACCTCTCCATGTCTGGCTGGAGCCCTGCCCCCTGGTGCCCCATCAGACACTCCCCACCCCCCTCCTCGAGTTACCTCAGTGCTTCCTGCCTCAAGCCCAGCCCTTCCCTCTGCTCGTACCCCGTCTCTGGGTTTGCCCCCAGCCTCCTCCTACCCCCTCAGCATCATCCCTTCCCACTCTGCAGCAACCTCAGCGCCTCCTGCTTCAGTGCCCTGCATCACGCTTTACCGCCCAACCCACGCTCTGGCTCTCGCCACCTCAGAGCTTCCCGCCAGAGCCCAGCTGCTTCCCGCCATCTCACTCCTGCCTTGCCTTTGCCCCTCCTGTCACCTCCTCACAACCCGGCCACCCGCTCCTCTTTCTCAGGTGGCACCTCTCGCTGCTTCCTACGCCCCTCCTCATGGCACTTCCACCCCTTCCTGCCTCAGTCGCAGCCCCGTAGCTCTGCCCCCATGTGGGAGCCTGGTCCGAGCCCCCCTGCCCAGCCTGCGGCGCTTGTTCCATCTGGCGCCAACCTTCCTGATGCTCCGGGGCAGGGGGCTCCTGCATGGTTCTGCTGGCTGCCCGCGGCTCTGAGTGCTGGGGCGGCCTCCCTCTGCCACTTCTCCCCATTGGGCTCCCTCTTCCCTGAGGGCCTGGAGCAGCATCAGTGCTTCGAAGACCAGGGCCCCCGCCTGGGCATGTGGCCCTGTGCCCTGTCCCAGCTTGTGTTGCCTCAGAGGTTCTCTCTCAGTGCCGCCTCACAGTTGGCGCCCACTGTCCTCTCACTCTAAGCCCCACCCCGGGCTCGAGCTGACTCGGCCTCCCTCACACCGAACGCCCTTCCTCTCAAAACCATTCCCACCTGGTCTGAGCCCTGCCCCCTGGTGGCCCCATATGGGCTCCATCCAGCCCTCGTGCCCAGGACTGTTTTGGCGCCTGGTGCCATGGTGGCAGCGGGGTCAGTACTGAGCAGAGCTGACCCTGGAGGTGCAAGGGGCAGAGCTCACCTCTCAGGCCATTTCCCACTGCAACCCCTACACTGCGCCCACCCTGGACCTTTCCATGGGGAGGTGGGGACCAAACCATCCCCTGCTGTCCCTCAGCAGCTCACAGAGCCTGCCTGCACCTGCTTCCCCACAGCGCCAAGCCTGGCCCCATCCCTGCTGCCCAGGCTCTCGTACCAAGCCCACCCTGGCTTCCCTCGTCCCCAGCGCCACGGTGCCATGCCAGGCCCTTTGGCAGAGCTCATCACCAGCCCAGGGAGGAGTTGGGCCTCTCCCAGCCTTAGGCAGCGATTTCCCATTTGCACAGCCGGACTCCACTGATGGGAAAGAGAAGCCAAGCGACAGCGGTCCAGATCCTCCAAGACTTTTTGGCCCCTCACTCCCGTGATGGATAAATACCTTTAAGGATCTGGGCCAGTATGGGCAAAAGATACAGCAAAAGTTTCCAGTGTAAATAGATATCCCCTGCATGGGCATCAAAAAGGGAATTAGCTGCTCACTGAAATGTGCTGAGGTGCTGTCAGCACATCAGTGTAGTGTGTTCTCAAGGTTATTCTTTTTATCCATAGAGGCTTAAAATCTTTGAGGCAAAAGACTTTCAACCTTGATTTAATTATATGGATGTGTTATATAGCACACAAAAATAAACAACTTACAGTTTTACAATTATATCTATAAAAGTGTCATAATCCAGTACCTTTAATTTTAAACCATAATAGAATTACATAGAAATTCTGTTCTCTATTCCCCCTTAAGAAATAGAGTATATAGAGAAAGAGAAAGAGAGGTATATGTGTCTTTAGTGATAACACAAAGTGCTATCATAATAATCCCAATGGATAGCAGTGAATAAGTTTTTAAGAGGACATATGTAGATCTGTTTTAAAAAAATCACATTCAAGATGATTTGCAAACTTTGACCTTCCTATTTCAAATAGTAGCCCTGCCTGAAGTGTAGTGGAAAATAGGGTTAGAAAATGCAGCTGAATACACATCCACAGGTGCTGATTTGAATTCCTTCAATTTATCTCGGAATGCCTGTTGTTTAGGTCACCTATTCTGCAGTTATATTATCAAGCAGAATTCAGCTTGAACTATAGATAATGGGTTGATAGTGTAATTTATTTGTCCTGCTGGTAGTTAATAATGGATTTATGGAATGACTTAATATGCTAGCCTTCAGTATTAAAATTGCATGATATTAGAAGGACCTGTTTTCTTATTCCTGTCCAAATGGTAATCCTCTGAATTCCCTTCTGTTCCCTTCCAACCTAACCCCAGGGATCACTTCCACAGTCCTGATTTACTTTTGCACCTTTCCTGGGTATATTGATCAAGGTAACAGCCTGACAAGGAGAAGGAAATAAAGACACTTATCACAGTGCATACTGTGTGTTGCACAATCTAAGCCATGTTAAAGTTTCAAGGATGTTTTTTGGTCCAAGGTAAATAACAGCCATTTACATTTGTATTGCAACAAGGCTCAAATACATTTTGCTTTTCTCCCTTGGATGATAAAAAATCAAAATGACGGGACCTTTGTGAAATGAGTTAGAAGGTCCTAGTCCACTTCCTCATGGACGGGTGTCCAGATGCAGAAGCCGTCATTGAATTTGGCATTAATTAATATTTTTTGTTAGCAGTTCCTGAAATACATTTACTTCTGGAGTGAAACATGACAACTAATTAAGCTAATGTATAGAGCTGAGTGAAGAACAGTAATTTTGCAGAGGATTTTACTATTTCAAAATCAGATTTCATTCTGGTTCGGAATGATAACCAACATATTTGAAATTCTCTGTGAAATGGAATTACTGATCTCCACCGAGCTCTAACACAGCCTGGTGGGCTGCCCCAGAGCTGGGGAACCTGGGAGCCTTTGAAGCCCTAGATCTGCAGTAGTACAACCTGGTGGGGTGTGCTGGAGCCAGAGACCCTAACAGCCCTGCCTGGCGAGGAGTCACGAGCCTGGGAGCTGGGGCTACCACAACTTCCAGGCTCCCGGCTTCCCATCAGCCCACCACGCAGGCAGCTGAGGAGCTGGGAGCCTGGGTTCCCCACATCCTGCCAGACGGTCTGCCAAGGAGCCAGGCAGGTTTCTGATGGAATCCTGCCTGGCAGGCAAAGGTCCATTGGAAACGTGCTTGGTTTCTGTTGGGATTTTGTCACATGTGGTATGAGCTGTTGGTTTATATTAATGTAGCTGATTTGATCCAGTGGAACTAGTCACTTGAGTAAGTTAACCATGATTTGGCCCAATGTACTGGGCAACCAGCTCCTAGTTGTATTTGTTTTTTTCATATATCTATATGTCTAAACCCCCTAAAAATTGTATAATTTGGGGTCCCTAATGAGACTAGATGATAATAGGATGATGGATTTTTGAGATTCTCCTTTGTTGGCTGCCATCTGGGGTGAAACATGGTAGCAATTTAACAGTAAACTTAAAAATCAAAATGTCTTTTGAAAATTGAATTAGCAACTCCTGAGATATAAAGGGTGTATGTGTGCACACAATATATCTAGTGCTTAGAGCTGGGAGTCAAGGCACCGGAGTTCTATTTCTGGCTCTCTGACCTTGTCAAGTCTCTTGCCTTTTCTGTGCCTCAATTTACGGTAAATATGTTTTAATAGTATTTCCCTTCCAAACAGGGATATTGTGAGGCTAAATTAATTACATTCCTTTAGATTAAAGGTGCTATATAACTGCAAAGCATTATTATTATTTGATATTCTGCTGAGCTTAGTGCCTAGTGCAAGTTTTTAAAGTTGAGGGCAGTAATTCTACATTTATTTTAAGTGGTGTGTGTTGGGGGCGGGGGTGCAGGGCGACCAGACAGCAAGTGTGAAAAATCAGGGTGGGGGTGGGGGGGTAATAGGAGCCTATATAAGAAAAAGCCCCAAATATCACGACTGTCCCTATAAAATCCAGACATCTGGTCACCCTGGGGGG
The DNA here is from genome assembly GCF_027887155.1 of Malaclemys terrapin pileata. NCBI lineage: Eukaryota > Metazoa > Chordata > Testudines > Emydidae > Malaclemys > Malaclemys terrapin. The sequence continues at coordinate 130,350,062 of NC_071506.1, read as the reverse complement.
GGGGGCACAATTTATTGCAATTAACTTTCAGCCTAACAAGCAACAAGAGTCTCAAACTAATATTTTTGACTTTGAAACTTCACTTTGTTTGAAACTTTATAAATATAAGTAACTTCTCATGCAGTATTAATACTCCCTCTCCCAGAACAAGAAAAATAGGAGTAATGGGTAAGTAAGTGAGAACCAGAAAGTATTTGTGCTTCCATGCTCTTAAAAAAGGGGAGAACCCATTAAAAAACGAAAACAAACAAACAAAAAAACAGGACTTTAAAAAAAAAAATCAGAGATACAATTCTATTAAAGAAAAAGAAAATCTCAGTCATCACAAAACCAAGACTTATGCACTGTGGGTGGGATTCTCCACTTACATCACTCTTAACCTAGTGCATTTTCAGTTTACATCAATGAGTGAGAGCAGAAAATCAGACCTTGTCATTCTTCCCTTTCTTTCATACATAGACACAGAAACAAGGTGGGTGAGGTAATATCTTTTATTGGGCCAGCTTTTGGTGGTGAGAGACAAGCCTTCAAACTTACATGGAGTTCTTCTTTAGGTCTGCGAAACTAACTCACAGTGTTATTGCTAAATACAAGATGGAATAATTGTATTTAGGAGTAACACTCTGAATTAAGTATCAGAGGGGTAGCCATGTTAGTCTGGATTTGTAAAAAGCAACAGAGAGTGCTGTGGTACCGGAGTAGACTAACTGAGTTAGTTTCCCAGACCTGAAGAAGAGCTCTGTGTAAACTCAAAAGCTTGTCTCTCACCACCAGAAACTGGCCCAATAAAAGATATTTTCCTCATCACCCTCTTCTCTTGAATATCCTGGGTCCAACATAGTTATACTAACACTGCATATATACATACACACACAATAGCCATGTGATAAATTCTATAGATACATCATAAATATTTATCATATACCTTTTCAATTTATCACATCATATTCCTCAAACCTCTGAGCAAAGGAATACAATAGTAGTACCTACCCCATTTTTAAACAACCAGACAAAAAAACCCCTCTCTACTAGGATATTTTTAAATCAGTTTAATGTAACTGTGATGGGGAGTAATATTTTCCAGGCTGGTATGGGGTGAATATGGCTCAGAAGCAGTTAGGTAACCTAATAGGGCACACCTGAGGGAGTTAGTCTTGATAGGCAATCTCTGATTGTGAATGTAGCCCAGCTGGGCAGAAGCAGGCAGGAAGTTTGCTGCAGAAGGCTGTAGTGTGGGTGTTTGTACCTACTTTCTGAGCTTAGAGAGAGATAAAGGAAAAAATGTAGAGAGATGATAGAAGCTCTGGGATCTTGGTTCTGAGGGAAGGGTGGTGGATTAGGAAGCAGCTCAGGGAGATAGAAGCAAGGTTTGGGATAGAGTAGACCTTGGCGGTTAAAGACAGGGTTCTTGGGTTGGAGCCTTGAGTAGTGGGTGGGCCTGGTATTCTCTACTAGCTACTGGGAAGAGGTATAGGCTTGGATTGGAGGACTTCTGGGAAGAATACTCTGATACCTTAGAAGGGAAAACTATAATGACCTGGCTGGAAGGGAAGCTACACTGCATACAGAGAAGGGGAGAGCACTGTAACTTCTGGAGTGTGAGAGAAGTCAGTGTGAACAAGAGATGGAAGAGGGCATCAAACTGGGTGGAACTATTACCTAGTCACAGAGAGGAGACCCAGTGGTGAGTAGAGAACCCTGTTATAGTAACATATTTGCAAGGTGTTTTATTAGTTTTAATGGTATGCATTTGAGAAGATGCACATCTACATGACTATTGCAATGGTATTGCCACTAGGAAGTTACGTGACCATCCTAGATTTATGCCAATAAGACTTTTACAATAAACCTTTTAAGCGTTCTCTCTCTGGCCTGAATTTGCAGAATGCTGAGCACATCCAATGTCTATTGACTACAACAAACTTGAGGCTGTTCAGGTAGTCTTAGAATTGGGCTCATAATAGGCCAAACTTACCAGTGGTGTAAGCAGTTGCAGTCTGTTAAAGCCCAGAGGGTTGTGCCTGATAACATAAATGGCTGCTGTTCAATAGAATTTTATACATATTCTAAGCTACATTATTTTAATACAATTTATGCTTTTATTTTTGATTCCCCTTTGTGTGTCTCTGTCACAGTCACTGGGTTTCTCTTTTACTTTAGGGTTGTGTGGTGTGGGTGTGTGTGGTGTTGTTTTTTTTTAAATGCTAGATCTATTTTGATGACCCTCCGATGCCTTCTGCAGACACTTATCCTACATCCATTGAGTCTGATTTGATTTAGCCCCCTTGCTTTATAAATGTTTCTGTTATACCCATGTGTTTCAATCTATGACTTGGCAAATTTCCGGCACGTAGAAATCAAATTTTCGGTGGCTCTGCTTACTCTTTATTGTGCTGAGATCAATAGATAAGAACCCTTAACCTAGCAGTGTGCCAGAGTGCCTGACATGTATTCATAAGAACAGCCTATAAATTCAATGGAAATATTAGGTTGAAGGGGCATTCATGCTTTGAATAGCAAGTTTTCTTCAGCTTTTTCCACTCTGCTTTACACAAATTGGCCTTCTAAAAAAGGCTTTAAGTCCTTCAAAGTCTGTGCTTTGTAACTGAGCACCAAGGCAAAGTAGAGATATTTAACTCCCAACATAATTCCCTAGGCACTAAATTATAAGTTATTTACTTTCCCCAGTTAATTGAAATGGACAGTTAACAAAACTGTTAATTATGTTCCTGCTCTGGAAAGTGTATTTATTACTTTAGGCAACATTAAGCATTGCCATATACTTTTTTCTGCCCATTGAAAATTTACTACTTAGTTAGATTTGTCATCTTGGACAAGGTGGGGCCACATTATTCTCCCATGTGGAATGGTAGAAATCTGGAATGATTCTGCTGACCTCAGTGGAATCACTGTATTCTTTATACCAATGGAAGTAAGAGCAGGATTTGACCCATCATCAAAAAACTTTTGCAGAGAGATGTGTATAACAAAACAGCATGTCACTATTCATCATTTTGAATGTTCTGATGGCTCTTTTAAAAAGAACCACAGCCAGCTAATTTTTTGGTTGGTACTGTTACTCAGTTGAGTTACAGGATGGTTTATCTTTGTACTCAAAGAAACAAACATAACCTACTAGGACAGCATCTATTTTAGGATAGAACATTGGTTTAACATATGAAAACCATGAGCCAATCATCATTGGTGTAGATCCACTGAAATATCTCTGCTTTCAATCCTGGCCATCCTAAGTTTTATGCCAATAATTACTTATACAGAGCCTGGAGTGTGGTAATGTGGGTGTTTATATCCAGACTATACCCTGGCTTTGGAGAGTTGATAGTCTAAATAAGATGAAATCCATCCCTGCAGAAAGAGTCAATATGAAGTCTGTGCACAGCTTCAGTTTCACTTTAGCACCCGCAAGTGGGACTTATGTGCTACATAAGCCTTGCTTGTACTGACCACTTGCATAGGAGTGAATGCCACCTGTGATACCTGACATAATGATGCTCCACCTTTTTTTTTTTTTTTTTTTTTTTTTTTTTTTTAAAAGAAAGAAGTCAAAGCTTGAGAGAATATGCAGTTCACAACTTGTTGAATCTCTGCAGAAATAACCCTTTTCACTTATTCGGAGTGTGTCCCAAAGGCCCGCAGTTATTTTAGTCAGAAATGTCAATTGATGAATTATATGTATGTGTGGGGAAGAGGGAGTGTTAGTTTCTTTTGGAGGGTCTTGTATATTTCTCTTCCGTGCAGTGTATAATACTGTTCCAGAGACATGAAATCAAAAATCTGACTGCTGAATGTGGCTTTGTGTAGCAGTAGATTTAATTTTTCTTGAAAATCTTGCCCTGGGCTATTTTGAAAAGTACATTGCTGTTGAGGTTTCAGAGCAATGAATTTGTTTCACATGAATGCTGGCAAAATCCAAGCCTGACTTATCCCCCTCTGTGCAATTCTAGCACTGGGTTTCAGGGAGGGCCAGATCAATTTAAATGCATGTTGAGATGACACCCCTGACTCCACCTATTAAAGATTCATTTGGCTTGAGAACATGTTTGGGTTTTGCAAATGATTACAAATGGCAAGAAGGCTGACTGCTGGCAAGAGAGATTGTACAGTGTGAGCCTGATGAGCTACCTGATAGGCGTGACAAAATGAAAGCAACCCTGGTTTCCACCTACATGTTATTGCAAGCCTTCTGAACATCTAGTCAGTTGAAGCAAGACTGAAACTAGGCTGCATTGTACTTGTAACCCTTAACTGTTTTACAGTGCCACAGGGCACGCCCCCCTGTTCCTGAAACTGGGGAAGGCTTCAGGTTGCTCTTATCCCCTAACTAGTCTTGTATCACTATAAATCATTAGCTGGGGATTCCCTCAATTCCTAATACACAGCATCATGACAACCAATTCAGACAAACAAGTCAAGCAGGACTTTTGCATTTCACTTACTTTAACCCAGAAAGTAGAGTCCTAATGACTTTCCTGACGAAAGCAGAATAAATGTTCGGCAAGGGGCTGGGGGTCAGGACTGCTGGGTTCTATTTCCCAGTTCTGGGAGAGCAGGAGTGGGAATGAAAGACCCAAGGCTATTCTGGGTGAAATTCATCCTTTGTTCAGAGGGCTGTTAGTAGGCCTATTCACCACATAAGCAATTAAAATAGGTATTATGTAGTGCAAATACCTTGTGGTGCCCTATGTACAGGGATGAATTTCATCCTATAGGGTTAGTAGGATTGGGGCGGGAAGCTGCAGAATGAAAAGGGGATTAATTATGGGTTTATTAAAATCATTTTTGAGATGTGCATTTCTCCAACAGTTTGGGCTGGATTCTCCAATCCCCACTTTATACCAGCTGTGTAGTGGAAAGTGAATTTGTCAGCCAGGATTTCTGCAGCGGGGGCTTCTCCACTGCTGTAAAGCTGGCACAATGGTGTAGTTGCCTCCCACCTTTGATGCCCACCCAACCCCTGGTGTAACGGGGAGGAGGGAGTGGGTGGAGCTGATCACTGTACCTGATCCTTTGCTGTTGGAAAATCCTTACGGAGCTTTGGCCACTGACAGAAGTAGAACATGTGGCCTACTCCCAAACATCTGCAGGTGTCCAAGGTTCAGGGAGTCATAAGCAGCTTCTTGTGTCTGTCACTGTCCACAACTTATATCACATGTAGTAAAGAAGCAGGGCCTTTTCTCTTTGTTAGAAACACATATCCTGATGATGAGTTTTGTATGCTTCCTGCCACTGATGCTTCTTTACTCCTAATGTGCAAAGTGTTATAAACCTTCGCCTCAAGGCAGAATATGTACAGTACAATGCTTTGCCTGTAGTCTGTAGAAGAGACTTTAGCTCAACCAAAATAGGCCTTGCTCAACCAAAATAAAGAGTATTCAGATAGCTTCTTGCACCACCTTAACTAAATGGATTTTAAAATAGCACCTTTAGCTAAACCAATAAAATTTTTTTTCTTCGCTAGGAAAAAAGGTGTCTTTAACTTGTTAGCTAACGTATAGCAACTAGCATGAGGTAAAATCCCAGTGAAGATAAGGCATTATGTAGTTTTCTCATGAGTTACCAGCTCAAGGTAAACAATAAGGTCCTCCATAGACTTTAACACTACTGGCTAACACTTGTGAAGACAAGGCAGCTTGTAGTTCTTACTAGACTTTTACCTCATGCTAGTTACTATGTGTTGGCCAACTTGAGTTAAGAACATGCCTTTATTTTTCTTACTGAAGACACGGTATGTGTCGACAATGTCTACTTTAGAAGTAGGCAAAAAAAATTATTTAGCAAAATCAACTACTTTTCTGCTCGTGCACAACGAGACAACAGTTTGTAATTTGTTTGAAAATAGAGTAATTTCTGGGCATGATGTATGCACATTGTACATGAGGAGCATATTGCAAGTATTTGATATTTGAGCTAGTTCAGTTTTTAGTGAAAATCATACCTCCCTATCTGCACACATGATCCTCTATTGCTATATGATCTGAACTCCTCACAACTATGAATAGTTTGTACTCTGATAGAGCCCCTACGAGGCAAGAAAGTGTCATTGTCCTCATTTTATCTGGGGAGGAATGAGGCACAGGATAAGTTGAGACTTGCTCAAGGTCTCATGAGAAGTCTATGGCAGAGCCTAGAATAGTCCAGATCACCTGAATCCTATGCCAATGTTGTAACTGTTGGACCATGGTTTTTTTTGGAGTGGTTTCTGGTCATGTAGAAGGAACCCCAAGAACACTTTCAGGTCCCTATCTTCCAGCTAGAAGAGCCCATTGTAGAGGGAAGGAAAAAGAAAACACACCGGTTTCATCTGCTGTAAGTGTCCTTGTGGGTCTGTGTAGCTACCAATGTGGCTTTTATTATTATTATTATTCTTGCTTGTCTGCTTGCTTCCTTTCCCTCCATCTCTCCATTGCTACAGCCTGTCTTTGTTGACTAAATCAATCTTTCCTGTCCTTCTGTTTTTTTATTAAAGCCACTGTTGCCTTTTGTTGTCTGGAATTGATCCCTTGTGAAGGAGAGAGGTTGGGGGGAGGAAGGTCCATAAATGGAGTAAATCAAAGCCAAAAGAGCATGATATTTAACAGCTTGGGTTTGCAGCAGTAAAGGGCAAATTCACAGGTGTCACATAGAGTGCTTTCATAGCCCAGAGGGGAAATTCCAACAAGGACTGCCTGCTGCAAAGTACAATGGTGTGAGGTGATTCGTGGGTCACTTGCACACAGCTCTCTTGATGGATTGCAGAAACTCTCCTGTACTGATCTTAGCTACATCCTTGCTGCCTGGGGTTTTCTGACAGGCCTTTTCTTTTGTCAATAATGGACTCTTGCCTTCTGCTCCGTATCTTTTTCAACATAGTTACAGAAAATCCCCAGTAATCAATAGCATAGCCCTGATGATCCAACAAATTGTGCCTGGGGGTGTCCTTTCTTTATCTCTTGACTTCTCCAAAGCAATTGACCATTTAAACCAAGAGCCAATGTGCAAATGTATACAACAAGTACTTTTTAGCTAATGCTGTTGACTGTACCTTCCTCTAGTCAGGAAAAGGACTCCAGGAAGGTAAACCTGGATTTCTAGCGACCAGAGTGGGTACGCTTTACAGCTACATCCAATACCCTAAAGTTCTGATCCAGTATCCATCACGATCAATTGGAACCATTCCACTAACTTCAATGGGCATATCTACATAGCAACTACACACCTGTGGCTGGCCTGTGCTAGTGGACTCGAGCTCATGAGGCTTGGGCTGCAGGGCTGTTTTATTGCTGTGTAGATTTCTGGGCTCTGGCTGAAGCCTGGGCTCTTGGGATGGGAGGGTCCCAGAGCTCAGGCTCCAGCTTGAGCCCAGAAGTCTACACAGCAATGAAACAGCCCCACAGCCTGATTTGGCTGGCATGGGCAAGCAAGCCACAGGCTTGTCTTTGCTGTGTAGACGTACCCTTAGAGGACAGGGAGTCAGAAACCCTAGTTACTGTTCTTGGTGATGTCACTTGTGCTCTTCATGCCTCGGTTTCCCTATCTGCAAAGTAGCTGTAATACATAATTAACTCACTGTCTGGATTGTGACACTTTAGGCCTGGTCTAAACTAGAAGATTATTGGCTTATCTATGTTGCACAGGAGTCCGAAGAATCCACACGCCCTGAGCGACATAGTTAAGCTATCCCCTGGTGTAGACCATGCTAGATCAACAGAAAAATTCTTCTATCAACCTCTCCCATTGGGGTAGGTAGTGTCTCTGCTGAAATACTGCAACTGTGCCACTGTAGTGCATTAACTAAGGTTATGGCTACACTTAACACTCAAATGCGTTGAGATCTCTGGATTGAAAGCAATATGTAAAAGTAAAATATTGTAGACTTTAAAGTGTCTCAAATGTAGCACTCTTTGAACATTTTCATTTGTCTTCTGGGTTATGTTGATACTAAATGATGGAAGTCTTTAGACTAAAGAGATGTCATTTCTGGCTTCCTGCAGCATTTTATTTTATTGATTTCCGCCTTTGTTCTGGGTCTTGGTTCATGAGCAGACCTTGCCAAGACACTTTTTTTTTTTTTTTTTTTTCTCTTCTCATATTAAAGATGACCTCACCAGCAGCACAGATCCCCTTACTACCTTGCTGAGGCATTTGGTCCAGCCTTGACTTAGAGGAAAGAGTGCCACCTGCTGAGTCATTAAAAGAATTGCCCAAAATCCCAGGCTCTGTTTTGGAAAGTCTCCTGCCTGTTTTGCTGCTTGTGAGATCACAAGACTAGTCAGATGTGTCATGCTATCATCACCAAACATTAAGGGCTTATTCCTGGTGACGTACAAGTAAAGGTAAAATACCCAGTTACTTCAACTGAGGACTAGTTCCCTAATCCTCATATGTGAAGGTGGCATTTGTAGGCTGGCCCAATGATCAGTAGTACAAGAGTAATTGGTGTACTTCCTCTTTGATAAACACCAAATTCATGTTCAGTTACATTGGTGTAAAGCTGGAATACTATAACTCTCCTCCATGGGTCATTAATAGAGTTTGAAAACAGAACCCTCATCGCTGCAGCGCAGACTACCACCAGTTGAGCTAACGACACTCAATTTGCTGGCAATAACAGGTGGCTATCTTCTAGTGGACTAAAGGAGTGAGTAACACTATTTGTCAGGGTTTTATATTGTCTATTGGTGTTGGAGTCATGTCAGATTTACACTCCTGTAATAGAGATCAGAATTGAACACTCCAGCTTCATCAGAGAGGTCAGAAACTGTACTTCCAGTCAATGTCAATTGTCTTTCTACCAGAGATTCCAAGGCATCCACCCATCACTCTAAGTACAACTCCTTTTTCCTGAAAAGAGTGATTCTAGAGGTGTAGAGAGACATAGCTCAGCTGTTCTTCAAGTATTTCCTTTCTGCACAACTCGGGCAGCCCTCTACTCAACACCACTTTAAAAATAAGTAAATTACAAAGACTGAAAAATCAATTGTGAGAACATGGACTATAATTGGGCTGGAAGGAGGAAAAAGAATAAAGGATACATATTTTAAGTAGTGCACACAAGTACAACTTTTTTGCATCCACTCCACTTTCACTTCATAGATACAGTTGCGCAAGGGAGGGTGATTCATGTGATGAAATAAAGAATCTGAGCAGACAAAGAGTTGCCAGTTTCCTGAGATGCTCATATGGCACAGAAAGTTGCCTAATTAATCCCTAGTGTTTGGATTAACCATGCCAATCTGCTCTATAGAAGAGCCAGGGACCAAGTCAGAACAAGAGCAATGCCTTCAACTTGCTGGAAGAAGTTTACTGAGAAGATGATTTGGGATTAAATCAGTATCCCAAATTCAGGCAATAACACTCTCAATTAACTAATTGGTCCCTCTTGTATTCATGCTCATTCTTTATCACTGATCAATTAATTTAAAATATGTAATGTTTTATAGTCTAGTGGATATAGATTTAATGTAATCAGTGCTGTATATTGCTCCCCCTCAAGGCTCTGCATAGCTCAACCCTGCCTCCATCTTGGATTTCACCCCCCACCCCCCTTCCGCATTTGCTCCTCCAGATTTTTTTTCTTTTGTGATTGCTCTCTTTGTGCCATTCCCCACCATGGTCTTTGCAACTTCTTCCATGCTGGCCTGACTCTAGGAACTCTTTTTCTGCACACCAAACAACTTCCCTCTTTAAAAGCCACATCAGGATTGTGGCACCAACTTCCACTAGAACTAAGAACCACTACGAATCTCCCTGCCTCTTGTTCCAAGTGCAGGGGCACTTCTTTGACCTTGCCTTTGCTAATATAAGCACACTGCATATGCATGTGTGCATGCGCACACCTGTATATATCACCACAACTATACCACTCTGCAAACATCTTTCCTTCTGAGGGGAGAGGGAATAAACCTACATGATAAATGTTAGTCATGCTGCTTTATTATTTTTTTTAAATGCATGACTGGAAAGTGCTCAGTGCAATGAGGGCGATGTGAAAACCTTCATAGAAGATGTGGCTTTTCTGTGTTGTGCTTGTGTATAAAAAGAAAAGCAGTCTGCAATTTGCACCATCATATATAAATTGTCTATAGCCCTTCGAGGCAAATTGCCAATGGCAGCCCTCACTTAAGACACAGTGGGGGGAGGGAGAAATTCACTACATAGAAATCTTCAAGGATTAAAAATGACTCTGCATTTTCCCACAGGCTGTCTCAGACCCAACCTTGCTTTACCTGCTTCAATTGCAGAACACACTTAGGCCTCTGCAAGTTGTAGGGCAGCATTTATTTTAAGGTGCTCTAAACAAAGCAGTGATCACCCCTCCCTTCCATCCTCACATCCTAGTCTCTTCCAGGATGTGTGATGTGTGTGTTTTGTTTGTTTGTTTGTTTTTTGTTTGTTTTTTAAGAATGGAAGGAAATGGTTATGCAAACTTAAGGAAAAAAAGCTTAGTGTCCCATTCTCTTTCCCACCCCACCAACCGATTTAGATTAGGATAACTAACGGAAGTAATACCCTGCTGCTGAATATTTTATGAACCTATGGAAGGCTAGTCATTATGCATGTTCCTTAATGTGCCTTATTCACAGCTAATTGCAGCAGGACTGTAGAAGGCCAACAGCTCTTAACTAGAGTAGAGGCAGACCAAAATTCCCTTGTAAACACACACAAGCTGGAGGAGGGGAAGAGGTAGGGTGACCAGACAGCAAATGTGAAAAATCGGGACGTGGGTAGGGGGTAATAGGAGCCTATATAAGAGAGAGACCCCAAAATCAGGACTGTCCCTATAAAATTGGGACATCTGGTCACCCTAAGAAGAGGAGAGATTTCCTTGAGCTTTATGATATCCAAAAAAGGCAATGCTCTAATCAATTTATCTAATAAGAGAAGGGTAAATTTTAAGCACTTTTTAAAAATAAATAAGCATCTATCAGAGAGGAAGCTAGCATCCTAGGGTTGTGGTTTTACGTAGGGATGTGAGAGGTGCCCATCACTTTGTCTTTAAATCAAATCTGGATGTCTTTTTGAACTTTATTTCTATTTTTATATAAAATGTAAACACAACAAAACATGGGTGCAGAGGATGGAAATAGCATATAAATATCAATTCACCATTCGTTATTTGTAAAACTTGGAAACCAAAACAAATAACTCCCACCACTACCAACCCCTGAGGTAATGCAGTGCACCAATTATTAAAGTGATTAAAGTTATGTTCTCCCTTATTTGAGTATTCGGGGCTAATATATACTAAACAAAGCATGCAATAGTTTTCTCCTCTCCAAGTGAGAGACATTCTCATATTTTTCTATGTGTTTCTATTATACAGTCATTCTCCTCCCCCCATTAATGCAGTAGTAGAGAGCTCACTAAACCAGATTATATATGAAGGAGGAATTGCAGACTTCCACTTTTTTCAAAAAAAAAAAGAACAGGAGTACTTGTGGCACCTTAGAGACTAACAAATTTATTAGAGCATAAGCTTTCGTGGACTACAGCCCACTTCTTCGGATGCATATAGAATGGAACATATATTGAGGAGATATATATACACACATACAGAGAGCATAAACAGGTGGGAGTTGTCTTACCAACTCTGAGAGGCCAATTAATTAAGAGAAAGAAACTTTTGAAGTGATAATCAAGCTAGCCCAGTACAGACAGTTAAGGAGTGTGAGAATACTTACAAGGGGAAATAGATTCAATGTTTGTAATGGCTCAGCCATTCCCAGTCCTTATTCAAACCGGAGTTGATTGTGTCTAGTTTGCATATCAATTCTAGCTCAGCAGTCTCTCTTTGGAGTCTGTTTTTGAAGTTTTTCTGTTGTAAGATAGCCACCCGCAGGTCTGTCACTGAATGACCCGACAGGTTAAAGTGTTCTCCCACTGGTTTTTGAGTATTTTGATTCCTGATGTCAGATTTGTGTCCATTAATTCTTTTGCGTAGAGACTGTCCGGTTTGGCCAATGTACATGGCAGAGGGGCATTGCTGGCACATGATGGCATATATCACATTGGTAGATGTGCAGGTGAACGAGCCCCTGATGGTATGGCTGATGTGATTAGTTCCTATGATGATGTCACTTGAATAGATATGTGGACAGAGTTGGCATCGGGGTTTGTTATTGGCCACTAAAATAGCTACTGCAATTTATTTCTTAATGTTAACTGGTAATACCAACTCATCCAGCATGCCTAAAATACACAAACTTGGAGAAGGAAAGATAGAAACTCCCAAAGTTTTTGAGAGAGAATTGAATATGGTTTTCCAGAATACGTGCATTTTTTTGACAGGTATAGAGTAGGGTTTCTCAATCTTTTTCTTTCTGATCTCTTCTTCTCCTCCTCCTCCTCTTCTCCCCCCCCCATATGCTTTCAGTATGGGGCGCTGTCATGTCACGAAATCCATGCACAGGTGTAAAATTGGTGTGAGGACAGAACCTGGTATGCTATTTCTAAATCAGTCAATAAAGTAAACGTTTGGAGATGCTTCTGAAATTGAAGTGCTACAGAACATAAGCTCAAGGTCACAGTCATGTGAAATATGGAAGATGAACTGCTATAAAAATGTCCTAATGTATTTAAGTGGGCTTGCCTATTTCCTTCTACCTTCCTGTTCTTATCGGAGTTCAGACATTTGTGTCTGTCGTCTTGCTGTATTTGGTCTGAAGGCTTGAGGGAGAATCGGGAAAGGAATGAGGTATCAGCCCACCAGTTGAGACTGAATTTTCCCTTGGGGATACTTGTCTCTCTCTTGGTAGGAGAAAAGAGAGGTGTGATTCTCACTTTTAATGAAATTCCTGTAACTTGAGGCATTCATTTAACATCTGTTGTGAAGCAAAGATGCATTGAAGGTTATTCTGTGTACTCTATTTGGTTAAAGGGACCCTTTAGCATTCTCTCCCTCCCCCCCCCCCCCATCCACTCTCAACCCCTGAGACAGTAAAATCCACATCTGAAAATCATTGTATTTCCAATGCCTATCTGGGGAAAAAAACATCCAAGGAAAACATTAGCACATAAGAACCACATACAGCCCAATCCTATAGCAGCTCCAGTTCAACCTGTCAAGGGGATTGTTCCCCAGAAAAATAAGTCATGTCTCTGACAAATCCTGGCTTAGCAGGGAAAAAACACACCTCATAAGAATGGTCATAGTGGGTCAGACCAATGGTCTTTCTATCGTAGCAGCATGTCTTCCAACAGTGGCTGGGGCCAGATGCTTCAGAAGGAGTAAACAGAACAGGGCAATTGATCAAGTGATCCACCCCTGGTTTACTCCCAGCTTCTAGCAATCAGAGGTTTAGGGATACCCAAATGATGGGATTACATCCTGACCATCTTGGCTAATGATTTATTTTGATTGGTGATCCCTTGAATTGAGGGAAATCTCTACCACGGATTTACATATGGGTCCTGAGATGACTCAGGAGTCTGATCCTGGAACCGCAAATCTGCCTGCAGTAGGTACAGACATTTTGTGGCAGGCCAGTGGCCTGCTGGGAGAAAGTTATTTCTCTTTCCTTCTTCCTCTCTCTCTTCTCAACTTCAAGGGCAAGGCACTTCTCTTCAAAGCGGGCCAATGTGCTGAAACTTGCATTGCTCAGGGGGGGGGGGGGGGTTCTTTTTCTTTTTTTTTTTTTTTTTTTAACCCTCTTCTTCCTCCCCCCCCCCCCCTCCCGAGCGAAAGAGTTTCAGTGCTGTAAAGTGGTAGTGTAGACACAACCTTAGTCACTTTCTCTACACCATTCATCCCTATCCCAGTTTAGAGCAGCATGATTGGCAACTGTGATTACATTTCTGTAATTACTATTGACTCTGGGCAGACTTTAAATGGCTTAACACATTGCCAGAGCAGTGCTGCTTTGATTAGTTTAAAAAGACATATTACCCATGCTTTTCAAATGCTGAAGGTTTTTGTTGTTGGCTTCTTTTAAGACCGGTAGCAACATCCTGTTGAAGATAACAGTGACAGCTGAACTAGCCACCTCTGTTATCCTACTGCCCTAGTATTTGTCTGCATTACTGACAGAAATGATGAGCAAGAGCAATCTTCCTGTAATTTTCCATCATCCAGTATTATTCATCTCTTCTCTTACCCCCCCACCCCATACATGGCTATTACTGTATCATCTGTTATAGTACAAAAGCTGCATTATGAAGTTGCCTCACTGGGTATTGCTGCTTTAAGTAAGTTGTTTTTTTTTCTCTCCTCTCTCCCCCCTCCACCCCCCCGCAACAGCTGTGGGAGCTGAGTGAGTGGATGCACCAGGCTGTTGCTGAGGTTAAGGCTATGAATAGGGAAGGTGGTTCCTGTAAGAACAGCCAATCAGGAGCTTTGGTATCTGAGGAAGTGCTAAGACATTAGCTGAAGCTGCATGATGTGCATGTGAAGTTGAGACAGAGAAGCCATAAAGAAAAGAAATGTAACTTGACTACATCAGGGAAGAGCTGATTCAGGAGAGACTATGTAAACTGATTGCACAGTATTATAAAAAGTGGCTGAAATCACTACTCTTTTTCTGTAAGTTTCAGATTTTCTATAAAATAGAAAACTAAGTACTGCAGTGAAGTAGGTCCATTGGACCCTGGACATTTACAATACCTACCACATTATTTACTCTTCCGAGTCTAGGGACCACTGAATGTATTGAGATAAAGGTAAATACTGTAAAGAGGTGAACATCCATCTTTTTTTGAACTGTGCCCATTTAGACTGCAGCCTCCACTTTCTTCAGATCTTCCCACCACCCCCCCCCGATTACATCTTTCTTCCCCCCCCCCCCCCCAAATCTCTGGCCTCCCTTTCAGTCCATGGAATTTATTATATTATAGCTCCACTATAGTTAAGGTTGTCACATCATCTGCTTAAAAGTAGACCTTTCCAAGTCCTCTAAAATGGATACGCTTAGTCTGATTTCTTTGATCCTGCCTCTGGATGGTGCAGGGTTTAGAGAACCAAATGTAGTCATTAGAGGCATGGGTTCCAGAGATTTAAACCCCCTGAAAATATAGCCACTTTTAAAGTAAGTTTCTAGGGGGTGGGTGGGTGTGTGCGGCTAACAGCAGCAGCTCCAGGCACCAGCGCTCCAAGCACGTACCTGGGGTGGCATGCCGCGGGGGGCGCCCTGCTGGTCCCTGCGAGGGCGGCAGTCAGGCAGCCTTCAGCGGCATGCCTGCGGGAGGTCCGCCAGTCCTGCGGATTCGGCGGCAATTCGGAGGCAGGTACGCCGAATCCGCGGGACTGGGGACCTCCCGCAGGCATGCCACCGAAGGCAGCCTGCCTGCTGTGCTTGGGGTGGC
Organism: Malaclemys terrapin pileata; assembly: GCF_027887155.1. Lineage (NCBI taxonomy): Eukaryota > Metazoa > Chordata > Testudines > Emydidae > Malaclemys > Malaclemys terrapin. The sequence continues at coordinate 130,334,765 of NC_071506.1, read as the reverse complement.
AAAAAAGCTACAGCTGCCCCTGGTGGCTAAAGATCAAATTATTGATGTGATGCAAGTCAAAGTGGTCTCAATCTGTTGAGTTCTACCGAAGGTAGTGCATGGTACGCACTAAGTCTTTGGGGGACCCAGACAGAGATCAGTATTTAAAAATAATAATAATAATTACACTGGGCATGAGACAATACAGAAAAATGGGTAGATCATCTCCATTCCCACCACTTCATATGCTTTAATGTTTGACTCTTGTAAGTGCTCTAAAATCAGAACAGTTAATCAGATTACTTTTTAAATGTGGTGTTCCTCATTGGGATGTGTGGTAGTGTTAGTGATCCAAATTTGGGTCATGACCAAGGGGTTCCCAAGTTACAGGCTCCTCCATATGGAAAAAGTCTTTCTGCTGCCTTGTATTGTTAGTTTGAGAGGTATTAAAGATTTCTTGATGGCTGTGAACTCCCCCTTCAATTAACATAACTAAAGATACATTAATCACAAGCCCCCACCTAAGCCAAAAGGAGTTTTGTATTGAGTAGCTGGAGGTCGCTACAATTTGAGTCATGGCTGGCAATTTCATTTTGGGTTGAATATATGTAATCCAAGTACATGGAGGAGGAAAAAAAAATAGACATGTAAATACTTCCTGGGAGGGAAGGGATACTAGAGGGCATAGAAATGGAGGAAACAGTGGGAGAGGGGTGATGGGGATGGATGGGAAGGGTATAAAGTTGGGGGCTCTGGTGAAGGAAACATCCCACCCTAGCTCTGCCTGTGCACCCCAACCTCCTGTACTTCCTTAAAGCCTTGTTTTCTAGGGACGGAACTAGACATAAGTACTTCCTAGGAGGGGCAATTAGGGGGAGAGGGTTTGGGGGCTGCAGTGAAGGGAGGGGTGCTTTGGGGAAGGGGATAAACGGTAGGCGAGGGAAGTCAGGCTGGGGGTTAGGTGGAGTGGAGGGGTGGAAAGGCTGATGTGGGCATGAGTGCCGGGAGACTTGGGGAGAATAGGCGTAGGGATACCTATCAGTCCCATATTCTTCCCTCACATATGTATGTCCAGGTTTGGTGGGTTCTTGCCTGTGAAATGTCCCTGTGCATCATTTAAGTACTATTGGATTGACTAAGTGCTGCGTAGTCTGGTGCAGGACTTATGAGCAGGGATAAATTTCATCCAGTATGCATAGCTCCTGTTGTGCCAATAGGCACTATATAATTTGCTCATGGTGGTTTTGTTTGGTTTTGTATTTTGTATTTTTTTTTTCCCCGGGAAGGAGGTAGAAGATAAAACAGCAAGTATGCTAGAAACAAAGTTGCATTTTTAAATATATATTTTTTAAATACTACATCAGAATTACTCCTTGGCAGTGGCCTGAAGTTGCAATTTTGCTTAGCCATTCAAAATCTAGGTAACACTGTCCTTATATACAAATCCCTATGCCGTGAACTATTAAATTAAGGCTTGTTTTTTAAAGCTATGATTGAAAGGGACATGCATTCTTTAACTGCTCATCTCTGAACATCATCAGCAGAAATAATATCAAATTAGTCTTACAATCTTGACATAATTAAAGCAGGGAGCCTGCATAAATATTACATTAGACTCATTGATCTGGAAATTTTGACCACAGCTAAACCCTTAGATCACGTCTACAGCAGTGTTTTTTCTGCTCTATATAGTGATTGAGTTGATACCATTGGTCCACATGGTTTCGAAGAGTGTCGTGATGATTCAAAGGAAGAATGAAACCTCAACCTGCCCCATAACAATTTTATTATTTGTATTCCAGTAGTGCCTACAGCCTCACTGTGTGTACAGTGCCCACCATATAGTACAAGATGGTCTCTGCCCTGAAGAATTCACAATCTAAGGAGGAGAGAGGAGGTATTATTTCCATTTTACAGATGAGACATGTGGCCTCAATTCAGGGAGGTACTTAAACCCATTTATAAGTCCATCCCTATTCAGGAAAGCATACAAGCATTTGCTTACCTTAAAATGTGCTTGCTTCCCTGTCTAATGTTCTAATAGCAAGACTAGCCTTCTTCTCTATCAAGTCAGCTTTGCATGGAGAAAGACACAAGCAAGTAGGACTCTCTTTGAACCCCTGCCATTGATCAGTTAATCAGATCTGTTTCATAATTACTCTTGCAATATTAGCGTAGCTTACACCGCTATAAAAGTAATTAATGGTCTCTAAGTTTCCCAGTATACCAATATACCTCTCATACATAATGCGGTGCATTACAACATAGTTCTCTTCCCATATTGTGCAAAGTGTAGATGTATGGTAAAATGAACTAGATGCATCTAAATTGATGGCATATGTATATTAGCTATAAAGGGAGTGTGAGTCTGCCCTGAAGATGGCACTGAGAGTGTATATTGTGTGTAATGACAGTATGGCCTGAGTTCTCATTTAGTGGAAGGCCACTTGACACCACCCTGGAGAACAGATCCTCAGCTGGTCTAGTCAGTCATAGCTCTATTGATTTCAATGGAGCTATGACAATTCACACTTGATGGGCCTTAAGTGAGTGTAAAGCAATTTATGCCCACGTTAAAGCCCCTTTATACTGCCAGAGTAGTATAAAGTCACCTGTAGTGTAAATGTGAATTCATCCCTTCCTAGGAAGATCTCTATTTAGATAAGATAACATCACAGCCTGAACTTTCCAAACTCCAGTTAGTCTCTGGAAGATGGACCATTATGCCCCCTGGGTCTATATTGACTGATGCTCCAGCCTGTATTCTTAAAGGTTAAGGACATTGTTCAGCTCAATATTTGTTTTAGGCTGTACTATCACCATCTAAAGAAGGGCAGGGAGCGCTAATTTGCTAGAGAGCAAATAAATGGCTGCAGCGTATCATTATCTTGGTGGACCAGTTACAGTGAACGCCATTCAAACAGGCCAGATGTAGCGTCCCAACGATATTCCAGGCAGGGCACTGCTTTAGCACCAGTATTCATGCCTGACACTTGACGCTATCACTGCTGGGGACAAGGAGCGCTGCCAAATATACAGGAAACTGTATCTTCATGTACAATGTAGCGTGTGTGTGGGAATAAAATTAAAATGCAAGTCTTGATTTAAACCTGCATAGTAGGTCAAATCCATAGCTTTAGCAGGTTAATAGGCATGGTGGCCCAGTGAAGAGGGCCCCAAACAAGGAGTCAGGAGACCTTGGTTCTGTCCCAACATCTTTATGATCTCAGTTAAATTATTTCCCTGTGCCTCAATTCCCCTTCTGTAAAGTCAGTGGCTCACCTTTGCTAAAGAACTTTGAGCCTATGGATGAAAAATGGTATGTCAGAGCTTATCTGTTCTAGGTTGATATGCTCCCCTCCCTCCATATCACTGTTTTGAGTCTTGGTTTAGGAGAATGTTTGCAACATGCTTGAGATCCTTAGAATAAAATATGCCCCCCGCCCCACACACACACCCGCTGTACAAGTCCAAGTTACTCGTGTTTTGTGTTGGGTGGGATTTGTTTGAGTTGAAGAAGATGGAAATCACCTCCCAATCTCTCAATGATAGCTTCAAACCCTCATGTGGGCAGGGAAGGGGCTCCAGTGGTGCACTAGCCGTCTACTCCAGGGGTGAATTTCACCCATCACGTGTAGTAAGGGCAGGTGTAGGCTGCATTCTTGGGGCAATGAATTGATTACTGATTATGCCTAGCTTAAATCACTAGCTACCTTGGCGCAGCTCTTCTGCACTGCAGACCACGGGGGCGGGAAGAAACTTAAAGTTTTCAAAACTAGAAAGAGGCATGAATTCAAGCTTTGAACTTAAATTGTGCCATCCTAATACTCTAATACATCCCTCTCCTCCTACTAACCTCAGTCTGCACTTGCCTAAATTATCTCTACACCCCCAAGGAAAAGTATTAGGTCCTATATTGAGTTCATTAGTGCTGGACAGTAAATTAAAATGTAGGAGCTAGCATGAAAGGTGGGAAGGCCGCAGTTCCTAATGAAGCATCTTACCTGAACAATTTTTTCCCCACTAATCAGGATAGTGAGACTGCAACTACGTTCATGTAATAAGGGGGCATGCAGAAGGTGGAGGGCTGGGGAGCAGGGGATATCATTGATGGCTTTAATGAGAAAGCAGCACAGAGCTTTATCCAACTGAGTAGGGATAGACTTGGAGGTCTAAAAGCTGCTTTTGTTGCAGGGATTTAAACCCATGGGCTGTAGTTTGAAGTATTAATATAGATCCACCTTGCTAGTCTGCATTAAACAGACTATGTGGAAATGAAGGGGATGTATGTGTGACCTCCTCTGTTTCAATGGAGATGAAGGTAGAGGAAGAGGCATCACTTAAACTCCCTCAAAGGACATATTGAATATTTGGCATGTGAACATGGACTTGGTTTGGGATGGTGTGTGTGGTGGGGTGGGGGGAGATCAAGGACCAAATTCTCTACACCCATTTACAGCAAGTAGAGATTTGTCCCAATATTTTAAAGAAAGAAACAGTAACGTGGATTTTCGGCTTGGATATACCGAATATGTGGGTGATGCACTGTGCAATATACACTTTGAAAAGCTTCTAAATTAGTCAGAACATTGGATTAATCTCTTCCCAGGCTTTACGATCATTAAGACAGATTCTGATCTCTGTTATTCCGGTGCAAAACTGTGGTAGCCACATTGGCTTTGACATAACCGATCAGAATCTGGCTCAATGGCAGTGAAAGCTGGGAAGAGGTTTATCCAATATGGCTACTGCAGCTTTGCAGTGGTATAGCTGTCGTCAGAATCTGGCCTGGTGTTTGGTAAGTAACTTTAACAAACTCATTGCAAAGGTGCTTTCTTTCTCTCTAATAAGGGGCTGGGTGTTTGTGCACACGTGGTCATGTATTAGGGGCTTTATGTGTGCAATAAGAACTGTTTTGCTTGTTGGTGTGTGATAGGGGTTTTTATTTGTGTGTGCAGTGGGATTAGTATTTGAATTTGTGTGCACACCACAATAGGTTGTGATTGGGTTGTGTGTAATGTGGGTGGTTTGCTTTGTTTGCATGTCTTTTTGTAAATGAAATAAGAAGGAAAACACGACCGTTTCGGGGTGGGGGAGAAGAGGACAATATTCTGAAAACCCAGACCCTAGCTGTAATGAGATTTCAGTTCAGTTCACCATCAGTTTTTTACAATAGTTTGTATCGCATAACAGCAGATATAGGAGTGCCTTACATCAAAATGACACTCGGAAAGCATTTGTCCAGCTGGCAAGCAGTCCCTTATTGCTCTTAACATGCTCATGACTATAGTTAAGGATGTGCTTAGAATTTTTAAACATACTGTGAGGGGGGTGTATAAACCTAATGAATTCTGAGGGCAGGGAAGGAGTTAATACAGGCAGGGAGGGGCCCAGCTGGGCACAATTACACACCTGCTGTTAACAGGCTGGTTCCCAAAGTGCTGAGGCTGAACAGGAAGTTGAGATATCCAAGCTAAGGGACACCACAAATATGTGGCTCTTAATTAACGTAAATTGATCTGTTGACAGGGCTTTGGAGCTCCGCTCCAGCTCCAGGCAAAAAACCTGCAGCTCCAGAGCTGCTCCGCACTCCAACTCCGGGCTCCTCTCCAAAGCCCTGGCTGTTGATCATTTTTGTTTTGTGGGGGGGCTATCTGGAGTAAACCTAAATCCCCCTCCACCCTTGACTTTTATGGACTGGGCTGTAGAAAGCATCATAAGACTCCTATTTAACTGGGACTAAAGGGTCACAATGATAGGTGGGTTTCCAAATAGCAAGAGGAAAGATGGGGAAGTTTTCCTCTATGGAACCAAAATAAAGGTGTGGCAGCATGATGAAAGAGATGGAATAGATAGATGTGGGAGGGAGTCTTCCATAATGTCCCCACACATAATAATCTCTGCATACAAGGCAGGTAATGAATTACCCACATGCTGTTTAACCCCAATTACCAGCTATTCATGCTCACTATAATCTGTTTGAAAAGAACTATTTTAAAAAAAAAAAGATAAATGATAAATCAAAGTTGTAGTTGTCTATGGGAAGATTTAAATTGATTAGGTGAGGGTTTAATTAACTGCCCTAACACTCAGAATGAGTGACCTTTCCAGGCAGGCCATGAACCATATGACTTGCTCTCCTCCTAATTATAACTCAAACCACAACATGCTTTCGCATGCAAGCTTGTCTTATAAAACAAAGAGCAGGTAGAAAATAACATTTTGCAGGGAATATGGGAACCTGTTCAAGATTGAGGCTGTTCTGTGGTCACTTACATCTGTTTCATACCACTAAGTCCACTGACTTGAACTGAGTAGCATCTGATTTACCGGGGTAAAAATAAGAAAACAGCTGCAGTGTTGCCAGCCCCATGTATTGAAAGATCATGAGATGTGCGCCGCCCCTCCCCCGCCCAAAGTTTTAAAAATGATAAATTTGGGGTTGTTTGCCTTCTAGTTTCTGAGAGGTGAGGTTTCTCTGATATCATGTTTTCTTTCTTCTGCAGGCAAGAGGACTAAAAAGATTCATTTATAACAAAACTGAGTCTCATTCCATCCAGGACTCCAGGAGTTGAGGCTATCAGAAAAACAACACATACCAGGAGACTCAATAAAATCATGAGTTGGCAACATTGGCTGCAGCCCGATGACAGGGTCTTACTATATCCACATTAGCATGTGATGATGGCTGCATTAAAGACAACCAGATAAAATGCACCTAACTGTGGCATCTAATGTACAGACACAGAAGATGGGGTATAGTGACCATGGCTTCTAGCATAGATACAAACATGTCTCGATTGAGAACTGTCTTGGGCTGTATTGCGAGCAGCCCAATTCGTTTAACTTGGGGCATGGCATCCGATGCTGCTGATTTTTCATCTGACTTATTAGGGATCCCTTTCAGTGTGAAGAAAATTCTACACCGAGTTCAAAGGCACAGCTGGTATAGGCAGGGAGCTGAGAGATGGTCCATTCTGTCCATATCTTTGGGCCGTTGTGGAGGTTGACTAGGTGCCTGCAGGAAGGAGGATCTCCACTGTCTCCCTAATTCTTTCTCTCCTGTTGGCAGCTATTTTCCTTGTGGGGGGGGGAGGGGCTGTTTGCGTGGTGGGTTTTTTATAGCAGTTTTTGTGATCCATTCAGAAGGGACTCAGATTGCCAGAGGCAAAGGATTCTGGGGAATGCCAAGTCTTATCTGTGAATATCAAAAATGCTCGCAGCTGTGTGGAACCCAAATGTTAAGATTTTTGCACATTTTATTAGTCTTTCCTGGAAGGGTGGGAATTCTGAAACTTAAAATCCATTTTCTTCTAACCTTTTCCACCCAAGTCAGCTTCATACATAAGGGTGAGCTGAAATTACAGGGAGCTGTGAAGGAATGAACTGATTCGCTTTCTTCTTTCAAAACAGATACTAAAATATATTAATTGCAATTGTAAGACTAAGAAATTGCAAGATGATTCATAGGGAATGAATGGCTAGCCTGCAAAACTCTCCGTTACCTCAAATTTCCAACTTTTAATGCTCTTTGAAAGGGAAGACAGTTGGTTGCCATCTAAAGGAAAATAGAAAAGGGGGATGGGGGAGGAGAGATGGAATTAGAGCACCATCTTTCCCCAGCTCTGCTGCTCACACATTGCAGATAATGCCAATCAGCAGAGCATGCTAGAGACGTTAGATGTCTTTTAGTAAAGAGCTTGTAAATGAAACCACAGAGGAGTTGCATGTGCTTTTTAACCCCCTCAACCTCTCCTCACCCCTGTATTTTTGTCTTTGCCTGTTCTCAAAGATACTTGTCAGGCAACATTGTGCTTGTCAATGTCGTAGACCTGTGTCCAGGAGCAAATATAAAAGAAAATTGATTTGCACATTGAAGGGTGAATTTTTTGCTTCAATTTTCTGAGCTATGGCAGTGATGCATGTCTAGTTTAATTTGCAACATAAAAACTTAAGTGCCATGCCAGCTTTGCGAATGAGGCTGGTGCTCTATGTATGACAAGGGCTGATAGTAACATACAAATTTTGGGCCTTAATCCTGAAACGTTTAGCAGAATGAGCAGCAGTGCTGCCTTCCAGTGCAAGTGAGGAGGCTAAGTATGGGTCCAAGTTTAATGCTAAAGGCATGAGACAAAGCCTACTGAAGTCAATTGGGGCGGGGGGGGGGGGGGGACTCCTGTTAACTTTAACAGACTTTGGATCAAGTCCTAATGAGTTCTCAGCACCGGGCAGTAGTAGTCTCAACCTTCCTATTTCCCCCTCCCTTTGCTTGGAAGCACAGTAGGGACAAAAGAGGGGCAGAATCCAGGGGCAAGAGCATGATGCTTGGCATGATGACAAAGCACTTGTACACTTCCCTCTTTGGCCTCACTCTTGCCACTAAACAGCAATAATTTGGCAATTGCATAGGAACAGTTTTATTGTGGGATCTGGTTCCCACCCACTTCATTTCTTTCTTGTCCAAGGCATAGATAAAAGAAGTCAGCACATGGCCACTTAAATCCCAATTAAGTCTTCAAAATAGCATTGTAGTGAAACTTCAGTGGTGCTTGGGCCCTTGTCATGGGGGTGAATTTACATGATGTGCACAATAGTATCGTAATGGACTTTCCTTTTCTCAGTGGCTAGGGTGCAGGTGGGTATGGTTTGATAAAGAGGCTGGGGGAATGGGGACTGAAACCCAATGTTTTTTGTGGTTAGTGGGGCTGAAGGTTGCACCCTTTAGGGAAGGCAGATGCTGCTGTGCAAGGGTTCTGGGTGCATTGAAACTTGTTGAATTTTTGAGACCAGAATACGTTGTCTATTCCTTTGGATACCCTGAAAGGACAATACATATTGTGGGATCCAATGAGAATTATGAAGCATGGATAGAACTAGGGAAGATTTTTATCAACGGGATTGATCATAAATCTTTCAGGCCACAAGGAGACACTGGCCTGAGGAAGGATTGTAAGCTTGGGGTTATCAGAAGTGCTCAGTGTTGGCCTAACTCTCCTCCTGTTGAAGTCAATGGGAGACTTTAACTATTTACTTCAGCAGGAGTAGAGTCAGGTCAGCACTGAATGCTCCTGAAAATCTCACCCCCATAGGACTGCATCATGAGAAGCATGATCTGAATCTGCATTCAGATGTCACTTAGGACGCAAGCGAGGCTCTGCCATTTGTCTTTCCTGGGCTGCTTTTTGCATACCCTCTTTGTTGGGTCCCCTAAGTTCCCCTTCTCTGAGTAGTTTTTGATGGACAGATTATTTTGGTTGGCCCCTTTCACATGTTCCTCCAGCTTCCTAATGGCACACCTACTGTGGCAGATGCTCTGGCTTCATTCTCAACATGTTGCAAATATTTCCATCTTTTTTTTTTTCAATAACTTCAGAAAAAAAGGTGGTTGAACTCTGACTAATCTCAGCATTTGTTATAAATTAATTCCTTCTACTACCTAGTATTTTTCAAAGGAATTTAGACCTCCATCTGTATCTTTTGGTAGGTTTCCAGCTTTCACATCCATGTGTTCAAATGTTATTTCCACTTTAAGGTGAAGATTTGTGGTTTGGACTTTGTTGTACACTTTCAATGACCAAATCTTGTTTAAACTGGTAAACATAGCTGCCAATTTTTTGTCATTGTATCCTTCTGGACATCCCCATTGACAGGCATGTTACTGCCAAGCCTGATGATAAATTGACAGTCTTCTTGTATTCCTCTGCCTTCTGAAATAATGTATGAGATGGGAGTTGGGGGGCCTGCCATAACTGTTCAATAACCCCACCTTTTTTATGCTGAACAGTCTTTATTTGCATGTACAGTTGTATGAAGAACTGGTGTGTGTTTGGTTTTTTTTTTTTTTTTTTCCCCCTGGAAGTTTGGGGCAGAAATCAGTTTGGTTTGAACCAAGGCTAATTGTTTTTTGGAATGTTCAGCAAATCAAAGTGTGGTGGTGTTTTTTTTTTTCTTCTTCTTCAAAATCAAACACTTTTTTTTGTTTTGACATTTTTAATCAAAAGAAATGAAGGGCTATATTCACACAAGCAAGGAGCAGGCAAAAGCTTCCACTGTGCATCCCTGTTATAACGAGACCTAATGATCTCTCCATGTCACTTTGTCTCCTCTTTCCCAGATTTTGGCAAGCTAAACAACTTAATCATCTCCTGAGCTGGTAGGGAAGGTCAGTTACCCCCTTTTTTTTTTTTTTAAACTGCATTTTCCTATACCTGTCTGACTCAGATAAGCAAATAAACCAGGTCCTTGCCTCCCTCCACCCTAATAACTTCTGATATGGGCCATCTCAGGGCACAGCTGTTCCATGTTCCTTCCAAGTTCAGCCATTCAGAAGCCTTACCAATTATAGTGCCCAATGCCAGCTCTGTTGCCCGCAAATACATGCATTTTGCTCTCTGGATAACTCATGGAAGGAAAACCTTCCTAGCATTTTTCACAGCCTATAACTCTCCCTTTGTCGTCTTTCTCCCCTTGAGGCATAGTGGGTATTTGTGCCAATGCCAAACAGAGGTTGTGGAACAAAAGATAAGTGTATTTCTGCCAGCTTGGCTCATGCATCCTTCATCAAATGAACCCAAGGAATTAGATCCACATGAGTAATAAAAGCAGGCATCTAAAGGCCACCTCCACCTTGGCAGTTCATCTGCTGCATTAAAGCCTCAAGAAAAAGCAACTGATGGCAGAGAGGTGCAACAGAGTTTCTCAACTTTTTTTTTGGCATTATTATTGGAGAGGCTAACCCCTCTTTATCTTCTAGAGACAGTTCTTCCAGCAAGCAAAATGGGTGTGCCAGTATAACCACTAGAGCTGCTCATCCTGGACCCGCTACATGGATAAATAGAACTCTGCAGTCTCCCGGGCTGTGTTGATAATGAAGACAAAGGGCTTTGAAACAGTATCTAAAGGATGTGGGCCAGATTCTGATGTCCACTATCCCAGTGCCATTGAGATCAGAGACTGCCCCACATCCCATGTGTTCAACACTATAGACAGGGAGTCTTGCAGGATATTTTTTCATCATGTAATATTTGGCATAACTTATGAGTTAAATTTACTTGGTGTTATCTTTACTTCTGTTCAGATAGAACAACAGATTGGGCATTGCTTGTGCTAAATCTTGGCCTCCTTATCAACTACACAAATTGTGTACAGTTAATTGAGTAGCACTGTAGAAAACATCAGGGCTAAAAGACGGAGCCCAACTCTAGAGAGCTAAACTTCATGTTTTACTCCACCTGTTCTCTCTCGTCATATGCTTAGATCATAATCTTTGTATCAAGTGCTGTCTTTTTTTTTTTTTTTTTTTTCCATTTCTAGTGTGTATAGTGCCTAGCACAATGGGATTTCACTCTAGGAACTTCTGCAATATAAACAATAAATAAGATTATGAAATCCAGGATTTGGCTACTCAGATTGTCCCTTAGGTATATAGAAAGGGCATTTATATACCTAAGTCAAAAATTGGGAGTCCAAAACGTAGGATATGACTGTCCTGTTAAGAAAATCCACACTTGAAAACACTGGAACTGTGGGATCTTTCATAAAAACCAAGGTCAGACCCATGCAGTCCTTACCACATCTCCATCTTCTGAACAAGCCACTGGGACATTCTTCCATGGTGTCATTTTGTTATAAACATTGGGGCCTGAGCTAAAACCTATTGAAGTCAATTGGAGTCTTTCCATTGGCTTAAATGAGCTTTGGATCGGGTCCATGATACTTGTTGTGTTCTGGCCTATCACAAAATGGCACTGCTAGGCAGAAAAACTAAGGTGTCCTGTTCACCAAAATATTCTTTTTATTTTTCCCTTTAAAAGCTTCAAGAAACTAAAGGGGGGAGGGAAAGAGGAGGCAATCAAACATGAAACAAATGAGAAATGACGGTGGGGCCAAATTCTTTCCACAAAGTGAGAAGATATTCAGGGAACAGCAAGAGGAAATGAAAGCAAGGAGATAAATTCCTCTGGTTTTTAATTTAAAAATTTCCTGGATGTTGACATTTTAGTGTAACTTCAAAGCATCTAGCCCATGACAGCATACAGGTTAACTCCCCAGGCTATGTTCTATCTAAAGTGCAAGTGTAAACTGCTCCACAGAGGCCAGTACATGTGATTACTTTAGGCCTTTTATTCTATTCCTTTATATTTTCTTTGCTTAGATAAGGAAATCAGGGAAGTTTCTCTAGTTGCATAGGAATTCACACACTGTACCAAACAATTAGACCATCCATTGTAGGGTGTCCCTGACTCCTAGAGTGGCCCATAGCTCAGAGGAATACAAAATGTCCTAATACAGTAATGCATTTGGATAAAAACGTGTAGCATTGCACAATTGGCCAGAGAATTCTTCCCTGATCCTTGGATTCTATGATAGTTACACTTCATTCATAATATATATAGAATGAGAGGGAGAGGGAGAGCGCGAGCGCTAGCTCCTCCCCCCATCCAAGGATCTTTACAAACATCAAGACTAATCTATAAAACTGCAAAATAAAGTTTTAGTCCTGCTTTAATGACCTATCTGAATGCAAACTTAATTGTGGAGCTGCACACTGTACCTCCATAGTTTATCCTCTTAACATTCCTTTTAGCTGACAAAGTATTGACAATAGATGAGGAGAATGAGGCATAGAGGTTAATGACGCCTCATGGTGCCCATGACAGTCAATGGAAAGACTTCCAATGACTTTAATGCATCTTGCATTGGGCCCTAAATGTCTTGCCCAAGAAATCTGTGGTAGAGAGAGGAATAGAATTCAGTTGTCATGACACCCATTCTTGTGCCATAGGCATTTGACTCCGATACTATAGCGAGTGGTCCTAGAGACGGAGAGATTATCCTTCCTCCCATATACCCCTAGACTGCATGAGAAGAGAATAACTTTGCTCATTGATAGGATGTCATTTTCGGTTTATATAGGAATCTCCCCTACAGCCCAGTCCAAGCTTATAAGTGCCAGGAAAACAAGTGATTACCATTAAGTAGATAAAAGCACTTTCAGACCATTCACAGCCATCTCTGTAATAGTGGCTTAGGTAGTTCAGAAAAGCAGTTCTGCTTCACTCTTTTTCAAGACAAATGTGGGGAAAATGGTGCTGTATTTATTTTTGGTTTACAATTTTATTTGTAAATGACACTAAAGAAGATAATGTCTTAGGAGGTTTTGTCACTGGAAAAAAGGCTTTTCTAGCGGACACATCTTTTTATGATGCTTTATTCCTGGGCCGTCAGCATTTGAAGCCTTTGCAGGCAGTGTAGCAACTGTGCTGGGGAAAATATTTTAAAGAAAAATATTGGCATCAACCTCCAGCATTTGGGATATTTGGTAGTTCTGAACTGTTATTACAGATAATGATTTTTCAGGAAAAGCTTGCACCTTCCTGCTGAGAAGCACTTTGTTGTAGTAGTAGTATTGGAACAGCTATGAAATTGAGACCTGCACTACTATCTCTCTGTGTAAATAGATAATGCAACATTGACTCAGAAAGAAAGGGGTGTATTCTTCTAGTGCTCAGATACCACAATGATGGGCACAATATAAGAACCTACACAGATAGATGTACTATGTTCTTTCAACTGTAGAATCATCCCAGAAATCTTTTTTTAAAAAAGTCTGTCTTTTCTATAACAATGCTTTGTGTTCCCATAGCTCTTTTCACCACTGCATTATAATTAAGCCTCACAATGCCCCTTGAGGTAAATGTTACTAGACCCGTTTTATTATTTTGTATAAGCAGACAATAAAGGCATACATCAGTACCAGGGAGGGAGAGGAGTGCCAGTTTGGACACAAGAACAAATGGCTATAAACTGGCCATCAACAAGTTTAGGCTGGAAATTAGGGGAAGGTTTTTAACCATCAAAGAAGTGAAGTTCTGGAACAGCTTTCCAAGGGAATCCGTGAGGGCAAAAAACCAAACTGGCTTCAAGACTGAGCTTGGTAAGTTTATGGAGGGGACGGTATGATGGGACTGCCTAGAATAGTCCACTGGCAACTGCCAGTAGCAAAAATCCCCAATGGCCAAAGACAGGACACTAGATGGAGAGAACTCTGAGTTACTTTCCCAGCTATCTGCCTAGTGGGTCTTGCCCACATGCTCAGGGTCGAACTGATCGCCATATTTGGCGTTGGGAAGGAATTTTTCCTCCAGGTCAGATTGGCAGACACCCTGGGAGGGTTTCACCTTCCTCTGCAGCATAGGAGTACAGGTCACTTGCAGGTTTAAATTAGTGTAAATGGTGGACTCTCTAACTTGAAGTCTTTAAACCAAGATTTGAGGACTTCAGTAACTCAGCCAGAGGCTATGTGGCCTGCAATATGCAGGAGGTTAGACTAGATGATCACGGTGGTCCCTTCTGACCTTAAAGTCTGCAAGGAAAGAGAAGCCTGTTTTAATGTACACTGTGTGTGGTTTGGATGATCCAGGATGCCAATGGCAGAATTGGCAAGAGGAACAAAGAAGCAGGTGATGGGAAGAGAAGAAAGGGTAGCGGGAGGAAGAGAAACATGTTCGGGGGGGGGGAAAAGAACAAATAGAAGGGGGTAACAAAAATGAAAACAAAAGAAGACTTCGCTTATTTTTTTCCCCTCTCTCCAGACAGGACAAACCACTAATTACACTAGCAAGAGTTGTAAATCAGAAATGCTTTCTTAAGTAATTTTTTTTTCCAGGTGTACATTTTCTGCAACTGCTAAGAGGATGTTCCCTCTCAAGAACAGGCAGGGAGGAAGTCTGATGGTCATAAATGGCAGGAGAGGTGTCCTAGGCTCCGAAAATAGCTTGTGTATAAAAATGTTAGCTTGTTTTCCAACGCAATCTACTCGTCTAGTCTAGACACAGGGTGGCTTGCCTGTGTGCCGGAGAGCCTGGTGCTAAAACAACCCTGATTAGAGTAGGAGCCTCACATGAGAGGAATTGGGTGTCTTATAGGGTACCATATTTCAGCAAGCAAAAAAGAGGACGGGAGGAGCCCCGCCCCTGCCCCTCCCACTTCCCACCCCCCCAGAACCCCCAACCCTCCCCCCGTTCCTTGTCCCCTGACTGCCCCCTCCTGGGACCCCTGCCCCTAACTGCCCCCCAGGACTCCACTTCCTATCTAAGCCTCCCTGCCTCTTGTCCCCTGACTGCCCCAACCCTTATCCACACCCCACCCCCAGACAGACCCCTGGGACTCCCACGCCCCATCCAACCACTCCCCACCCCCTGACAGCCCCCCCCCCCAGAACTCCCAACCCATCTAAACCCCTCTGCTCCCTGTCCCCTGACTGCTCCGATCCCTCTCCCCACTCCTGCCCCCTGACAGCTCCCCCCCAGAACTCCCAGCCCCCCACCCCCCCGCTCCTTGTCCCCTAACTGCCCCCTCCTAAGACCCCCCCCAACTGCCCCCCCAAGACCCTACCCCCTACCTGTACCCTGACTGCCCAAAACTTTCTCCACTCCCCCCCAAAAGCCCCCCCCCGTTTCTTGACTGCCCCCTCCAGAACCTCCCTGCCCCTTCTCCTGCCCCCTGGCCCCCTTACCCTGCTGCTCAGAACAGGGTGTTGGGCTCTGTGCAAGCCGAGCCGGACACGTGGCTGCGCTCCCCAGCACAACAAAATCTGGTCCCTGGCCCTGCACAGTGCTGCTGGACCGGGCTGCAGGGGAGAGCTGCCGGCTCAGAATGCAGGGCGGATCCGGCTCCTCTACAGCTGCTCCAGAGTCCAGCCCGGGACTTTCCTGCAGCCCTCCCAGCTGCTGGCTCTGCTCTGCCGGGGGAGGGGGGAAATCCCGGACATTTTGAGTGCTTTACAAATTCCCCCCGACGCTATTTTTAGAACAAAAAGGAGGACATGTCCGGGTAAATCCGGACGAATGGTAACCCTAGTGTCTTAGTATAAAGGACTGCAGGGGAGTGCCTGATGATGAGCTTGGAAGTAGGGCTAGAGGGTTGAGATCAAGCCGGAGGTGGCTGGGAACTGGCAGTTTCAAGTAGAGTTTGATTTTTGGATTTTATGTTGATTATTTTGTGATTTAAGGACTAGCAGCAGGGTGCTGCAGAAGCCTCCCTGATCACAGTGGAGTGCCTGTGTGGTGGCCAACTCTGCTACAGGCCCATGACACAATCTCTCTGAGGTGAGATCCTCGATATGAAAAAGTTTGAGAACCTCTGGCTTATACAAGAACGTGATCTCAAATGAACTTTATTGATCATGTCAATGCTCTGTGTGCCTGATTCACCATTGCCTTGCACCGTGCATAGTACCCTATATCCGTGTCTCACAACCTTTCCAGCCTACTGTACCCCTTTCAGCAGTCTGATTTTTGTTTTGCCTATCCCCAAGTTTCACCTCACTTAAACTACTTGCTTACAAATAACACATAAAAATACAAGTGTTACAGCACACTGTTACTGGAAAAAATGCTTGCTTTCTTATTTTTACCATACAATTATAAAATAAATCAATTGGAATATAAATATTGTACTTACACACACACACACACACCACATTGGAGTGTGTGTGTGTGTGTGTGTGTGTGTGTGTGTGTGTGTATATATATATATATACATACACACACACACACACACACACACACACACACACACACACACAGAGAGAGAGTAGTATAAACAAGTAATAGTACAAACTAAACTTTCATACAGACTTCAGTAGTGCTTTTCATGTAGCCTGTTGTAAAACTAGGCAAATATCAGATGAGTTGATGTACCCCCTGGAAGACCTCTGCATACCCCCAGGGGTACGTGTTCCCTTGGTTGAGAAGCACTGTTCTATACCAGTGCCAAGTGAGTGAAATTTTAGTGTATGAAGCTTCCATTCTGAGACAGAAGGTGAATTGGTCCTAAAGAACTTACTAAACTGCCAGTTCTGTTCCAGCAACCACTGGGGTCAGTGTAAAAGCTAGCAGGGATTCCGCTGTAGCAGGAGTCTCTCCTTTATTTTTATTTTTTTCTAAAGGTCCTCGTCCTGAATCCAGAGGGGGAGCCTTAATTTAATCTGATCCCCCAGTGTGAGAGTTACTAGAGGCTTCTGGAATTATCAGGGCTCTCTTATTTAGACTGAACTTCTGATCCTGAGCAGTACTCAGTCAGTAGCCTTAAGCCACTCTGATATTCAGACACAGTGTGGGTCTAACAGCCTCCAACCCTGGTTCATAATTACAGCAATGGGAATGGAATGCTGAATCCAGGGATTCCAGCCTGCAATTGAACTATGGCTGTTCATGAGCATCCCTCACAGCTAGAGTGCTTGCATAGTGACAGAGAGGCTGGTTGTCTGACTCTCTGAATTATATTCAAATAACGTCGCCCCATTTCTCGAGGGACCCATTGGTGCTCTTACAAGCTCTTTAAGGCCTTGGCCAGGATTAATAAAAACTGATAGATTTGAACTGGCATCTTTATGCAGCAAGGCTGTCCTGCAGACAGAGGGGCCCATGTTTTTAAAGGTATTTAGGCATTGCTGCACTCAGTGTTGAAATGCTTGCCTAATTTAGCGACAAAGAGTCCTGTAGCACCTTGTAGACTAACAGACGCATTGGAACATAAGCTTTCGTGGGTGAATACTCAATTTCAGCCACGAAAGCTTATGCTTCCACACGTTTGTTAGTCTATAAGGTGCCACAGGACTCTGTCGCTTTTTACAGATCTAGACTAACACAGCTACCCCTCTGATACTTGCCTAATTTAGGAACCTGACTATTTTCAAAAGTGATTTAGGCTCTTAGGCTAAGTCCCATTAATTGTCAATGGGCTTTTGGCTCCTAAATCCCATTCAGTCCAAGACCTCTCTGTAGCCAACTAGTTACAAACAAGGAAGGAGAATCTTTTTAAGGCACTGGAGTAAACTCAGCCCAAGTGTCTTGCCCTGCCAAATTTCCTAGCTGTCCTTGGGCAAATCATTTAATCTTTCTAAGGTTCAGTTCCTCATGTGTAAAAAGAGGATAATGATTTTTGTCTCCCACCATGTCTTTATCTTGCCTATTTAGACTGTAAATTCTTCAGGGCAGGGACTGTCTTTTACTATGCATTTGTGTCGTGCCCAAATCTTGATTTGGGGCCTCTAGAGCTGTCAGGATTGCTGGGTGGCTGGCATGGAAACGGGTATGGGCTAGGGCAGAAACTACGGGCAATGGGAGTGTTCCCAGACAAGCATTAATGTTGAACAGACTGGAGAGACTGCTTCCCTTAGGAGCCTCTATACCTGCCTTGTGTTCACCTGGGTGGATCTTCCCCTGTAGATAAGCTTCATGCCATTCAACTAGGGCTCAGCCAATCACAAGACCTGCAGGTAATTGCCTCTGACTCATTTTGTGCTCTGGTTCAGGGATGACTCCAGCTTAAGCAGGCTAAGAGGTAACTCATCATAAGCTGCTCCAGTAATACAATTAATAATGCTCTAGTGAATTTGGTGTTAAGGGCATTTGTTTTCTGGGAACTGGAATGAGAATACCAGTTTCAAACAAAGCACCAAACAGTCATCCGATGGTTACAACTTTTGAACCAGAGTAAAGGACAGTACAGCAACTGAGCCATCCCGTTTTATTTAAAATTCTGGGCTTTTATTCTTTGGTTTTATGAAAAAATATCTGAACTGAGAGGCTTTCTGGGCCATGGGGCTGCATTTTTGCCACAGAGCGTGCTCCAAGGCACCATTCTGCTAGTACAGAATAATGATGGAAATACAAAAACAACAGAAATTACACACTTTCTTTATCTTAACAGTGAGTCTACTATTAAAATGGGAACAGGGCAACCTAGAGGGCAGCTGTTCACTGGGTTGGTAAATAAGATTAATGAATAAAATACCTCATGAAAAGTTCTGCATCATAAATCCAGCTGCATAAATCCTTGAGTGTTTATTCTGCCTCATTAAAAAGTAGAAGGAGAGAACATTACAGAGAAGATTTTGTTTTTCACTCCAGACTATCCTATTACAGGAGTGCAGGTCAAATCTCATTGAATTCCCCAATAAGTCGGCACTCTTGGCAAAATTATGTAGGAAGCTTTGCTGATTACTTGGGTGCAATCCACATGGTAAAATTTATCTGATGGAGCCTTTTGGTTTCCAGAGGATTATTCCACTTAATCATATCTATTTTCTGTAAGCATTTTAATCAGCAGCTAATCCTCATCCCTTCCTTCACATTAGATAATTAAATCAAGATATTTTTTAAAGTAATCAGTGGGAACTAGTGATCCTTGTGAAAGCGAATAAGGAAGCCTGTGAAATATAGTAAGAATTTTTATTTTTGTTTTACCTCTGCTGCATCATGAAAGGTTATAGTTATTAAACACCCTGGCTTTTTTTGGCACAGGCAAGTTTTGGCACAGCATTAAATGTGATAATGGCACAGCTATTTGGACTGAGTAGGCCTGAGCTGAATGATTCAAAGGCTAGAGGACAGGACTGAGGTGCACTGGCAGAGCTGATGGCCCAGCATGGGAATAAAGAGGAGGAGGGTTACTCACCAGGGCTGAGATGATCTGGAGGGGCAATGTATTTGGCAGGCTGAATGGAAAATGCCAGGTTCCTGAAGGTTAACTTCACCTATTGTAATTTTAGGTATTTATTTAATACTAAGAAAAGAAATAAGAATAATCAACTTAATGGCATTGAGATTAGAAGTAGATCAACCCAGCTGCCTTTAACTAGATTGTTGATAAATGAAAATGGCTATGGAAAATATCACAATAAAAAAATTATGTAACCAGTATTAAATATGCACTGACTCCCTGTAGACTGTTTTTCAAAGAGGTCTCGTTAAACACAGTTCTGCTTATATAGTGATTTTTTTTTTCTCCCTCCCTCTTCTCCCCCCCCTTCCCTCCAGTTCCCTAGAGACAATACCTTGAAAACAGGATTCTTGTTGCTGTGTAACTTCTGCCCTTGCAGCTCCTATTGTCACAAAGAGGCCTTTATGACATCACAACTGTTTGCCATGGTGATGCTTGTGCTATCTTAACAGCAAAGATCCTGGACACTATGCTGCAGTCCTTGGACACCCTCAAACTCCCATTGACCGCAGCAGTGGATGCCCAAGGACCAGTGGATAGAATCCCCTAATGTCAGGCGGAAGAATGAACAGACAATGTAGATGAACTCTGGTACCCAATTCTCATTGAGGATGGGCTTGTGGATCAGGCAGTGAGTTAGACCTCAGGAGACCTGCTGCCAACTCCATATGTGACCTTTGACAAATCACTTGATCTCTGTGTACATCAGTTTTCCCCACTTCAGTGAAGTTACGCTAGTGGGACTGGGCTGCCGTAGTGCATCAGTGGAAACGCTACCTATGAACATGGAAAGGATACTCCTGTGGGGTAGGTAATCCCCTCTCCAAGAGGTGGTAGCTAAGGTTGATAGAAATTCTTCCGTTGACCTAGTGCTATATACCCAGGTGGTTCGGTTGGCTTAACGACCGTGCTCAGGGGTGTGGGTTTTTCACCCCTCTGGGAAACCTAGGTGGATCCACCTAAAACTTCTTACTGTAGATCAGGCCTGAGAGTAGAGTTTGTTTGCTTATGTTTTTCATGTATGTCTGTTTATGAAAAAGAAATGAGGGGGGAAATAGAAGCCCCCAAATGCTATTTGGAAGCAGAATTATTATTTATATTAGAGACTCCTAAAGGTCCCAACCAAGATTGTGCTAAACATTACAAATCGACAGTAAGACAGTCCCTTCCCCAATTCACCTGAAATTTAAATAGAGAAGACTGAGTGGGAATATCTATTTTTCTCCCAATTTACAGATGGTGAACTGAGGTCCAGAGAGATTAAGGGTAGCATTTTCAAAAGTTCCTGGGGGTATGTTTACACAGCAATTGGGAGGCATGATTGAGCATGTAAAGGCATACTTGAGCTAGCTTTGGAGAGAGCTCACTGAAAATAGCAGTTTAGCCCTGGGTTAGCCGCCCTGGGTCCTGGGCAGGATTATACTTAGGCAGATAAATTATGCCACTTCCCATGCAACTGCAGCTACACTGCTATTTTTAGTGAGCTAGTTCAATCAAAGCTAGCTCAGGGGTACCTACACATGCTGCAATCTTGCCTCCTGATTGCAATGTAGACATATCTTTAGAGATTTAGGCGCCAAAGTCCCATTTTCAAAAGCAACTCAAGCATAGAGGCTGAGACTCTCAGAGGTATTTGAAATCCATAGGAGGTGGGGGTGCAAGTACCTCTGAGAATCCAACCCCTAAGAGCCAAAGCCTCATTGAATGTCCATGGGACATGGGCTTCTGAATGTCTGACTCACTTGGAAAGGTAACTTACATTTTCAAAAGCACGTTATCCTAAGTGACTTGCCCAAGGTCACCTAGTTAATCAGTAGCAGTTTCAGGAACTGATGCAACATCTCCTTAGTCCCAGCCCAGTGTCCTAAATATTGCACCAGCCTTTCTCTATCTGTTTCAATTTCTTCCCAGAACTCAGTGATATCAGCAGGGGTTCACTCTTAATTAGTAGCCCCATATTTTTGTACACTAAGATTTTTCTTTCTCTAGCATTAATGCACACTTACTGACTTGAGCACAGAATAATATTCAGGCTTTAAATTTGTAAATGAAACATTTCCATATTACTGGGGACAGGGAGGTGCATAAGTAAAACAAAGTAATGAATTAAGCAGTACAAAACCTGACAACTGTTTCCTGCATTAATGTGCAATGTAGGAGACTTCCAGAGCATATCAAGTGAAGCTCTTTAGGGAAATTCTATCAAGCCTGGAGTCCACAAATCTCAGAGATTATTTTGTGTAAGCCATGAAAGGTATTGTAACATAATTAGAGTTGTTCAGAGTTCTAGGAAGTTGTCTATCAATTCTTCATGGATTTCATTTTTAATTTGCCTCGGGAGTGCAGAAGCTGCTTCAAAGTCAGTTTAGATAGACCATCTTGCACAGGTAAGACTGTAAAATATCCCTCTAAGGTTGAGCAGCTTTCACTTGGATGAGCTGTTGGAGCCGCTGCTGATTGGCCAAAGCTGCAAACACAAGGCAGTGTTCTTCCAGTATGATCATTTTTGAAGTCCAGTAATTGCCTGGAGTCTCTCAACCTGGAATTGGTAGCGATTATCCTGGTCTGAGAGGCTATTAAATTTTGCATCAAAGCTTCCTCTTGGTAGTTTAGCTTTTAACAGGTGTATCTAATTACAGTAGTCATCGTAAAATGCACTGAATAATTCTACTTATTACAAAATTCCTCCTTTTTGAAATATATTATTTTTATTAAAAGTTATGGGGCAGTGGTAAAAGAAACAGGAGAATGCATAGAGGGGCTGATCATTAGTCTTTCTACTGACTTTAATGGGTTTGGGATTAGACTTGTGAAGTACAAATACTGCAAATTATTATCCCTGCAATTGTCCCAGTTCAGATGCGAGGGATACTTGATGGATGGGCGTCATGTCAGTGCTCCTTCTGCTCTATTCAAGAGAATATTTTGCCTATAAAAACATACCTTACGTTGTTTTAGCAATTTCACCCCAACACATGTTGCAAACTATGGCCCTTCTTCGGCTTTAAGATTTGTGTGGATTAGACCCTTGTGCCTGCAAGGAGGTCCGTGGAACTGCAAGGGTCTGCCTATGCAGATGTGATTGCAGGATCAAAGCCTATATAATTCCAAAAAACATTTCACTTCCTACCGAGATGCAGCCATGTGGAAGTTGGTAGTCAGTGGCTGCACAGGAAGCTGCACAATGCTGATGAGAGGAATTTTGACTAAAGACAGTGCAGGAAAAATCCCTCTTATAAAAATGGCCATGGGATATTTAATGTTACGTCACAGCAGGATTTTTTTTTTTCAAAGGTGCCTAAGTGATATAGGAGTACAAGTCCTATTGAAAATCAGACACACTTGTGCTTCTAAGTTTCCAGTTTTTATAGTCTCGTATGAAAGGCTTTCCCCAAAGAGCAAGCTGCAAATAATATTCCATTTATCTATTTGTTTGGATGAGGAAGGGATGAGCCTCTTGCTACAGAGACTTAAACATGTTCTTGGTTGACAAGGGGTGCTATCCTGGTCCCATTGAAGTCAATTGGAGTTTTGCCATTGATTTGCAAAGATGGTTAGGATTTCTCCCCAGGTGTGTCAAAGTTGGTATTGAGGACACTAAGCATGATAGAATTGATGCCTGCTTACAGACTTCTGGACTAGAAGTTTCAGTTCCCCATTAGGACAAATTCCTATCCATTGTCTCTCTGCCATGGGAGCTTGTTGGGTTGACCTATTTAAAAATATGTCCTTAATTTTGTTGTGGGTTGGGTTTTTTTTGTGTTCGTTTTTTTTGCACTGGGCTTTTCAGTTTCCATTACCTAATTTTGCAAATATATTTCAAACTAGTTAAAAGTAACATTAAAAACAGTTTAGGATTTTTTTATTTAAATCCATGTGTGTTGGGCAATTTGTTCAGTGCTTACAGTCTGCCCTTGATTGCAGCTGCACCATTGGTAGTAACCTGTATATATTGAAAAGAAACTTCATTGAGCAGATTTAATGTTAGGTTGAATAACAACAAAAAACATCTCTGTCAACTTCAGTCCTTAATGGGAATCATTAGCTGCAGGCAACTGGGGGAAAAAGACACTTTGTGGAGATCAATCTATTTTTTTAATATAAATTAGACTGAACTTGATAAACTTGCTCTTTTGCTAATGAGGAAAGAAATGAAACCGTATTAATTCCTTTGGATTTGCAACACAGTGATTCCCAGATGCAAGTGATTTGGAGAAATGAAGAGTAACCTGAATTTGGGGGAGTGGAAAAAGCAGGCCTGGGATAGCATGCTGTGAATCATCCTTTTTTATATCTTTTTATTAACTTCAATGGGAGAGAAGGATAAGCTCTCAAATTCAGAATTGCATTTCTTCAGTCACTCATGTTTGCTGACTTAATCTAGCTCTTCTCTCAACTGGAGACAGGACATATTCATGACCTGGGTCTGAGAGCATCTAACCTGTAACAGGGATGCAAAGAGGTAAGTCCATGGTGGATGGGGAAACGGATGGAAAGAAATGGCTGGTGGAGCTCTTCCCACTTGAAGGACTCGTTGAGGATAGTAAGGGCTTGCTCTCCTGACGACATAGCACGGTGTAGACATTGCTTTAAGTCAATATAAATTATGTTGCTCAGAGGGTTTTTTTTTCCCACACCCCTGCGCTATGTAACTTTCATCAACGTAAGTAGTAGTGTAGACTATATTGACTTGAGGAGTTTTGGGTTAAAGGCTGCTCTTTCAGGATGATATCCTTAGCTGTACTTCAGCAAAGCATTAGTCCTCTATATCCTCCACTGGCAATGACCAATATCTACTTTTTGACATTTGAGCTTTGCTGTTGGCCCAGCCCTATTCCTATGTTTCACCCTGGCTCACTGCCCTTTCCCTGTTCTGCTTTTTGAGAAGCATATAGTTGGTTACAAGGCACAGCAAATGTTTTGGTTTACACCTGAAATGGCAAAGTTGTGAAGTGGACAATGAGAGTTTAAGGTACCTTTTAAAAAAATATTTAATAGAAATATTAGGGATGGGAAAGATCTGTTAAGTCTCTGATACACCAAACCTAATGAGTAGTGTGCATCTTTGCTTATGTGTGTGGTGTTTGGGGAGGTGGTGCTTAGGTAGGTGGGCATGAGTTTTAATCTTTTTTTACACTTCAGGAAACTGGAGATGACAACTGCGAGTTTATCAAAGCCGCCCAAGTAATTTTGGATTCCCAAATCTCTGAGGCAGCGTTGAAAATCTCAGTCATTGTGCTTATTCCCTAAGGCATGAGGTTTTCATCCTAGTTTGGGCAAACCTGACACACATCTGCATTTGATCTCCCTTTTTATAGAGGAGTGGCATATTTTAGCTGTGATGCTATTATAATGAAATTAACACATCTCACAGATGATATTTTTGGAGAGGGAAATTAGACTGTTTAAAATTGTGTCAGAGGAGATGCCTTGAAGGATAAAACCCTTTATCCTGACAACCTTTCACTTCAGTTCTTGGGTCTTGCAGCACAGGTGTAACTTTGTGGCTCCTTCTAGTGGCTCACCAGCAGAGAATGTGGGTCTACTACAGCTAGAGGGGAATTACTACTTTATGTATGGCAGAGACTTATGCTTTTAGTGCTGGAAGTTGTCCTGAGTTCAATCCTTGGTGATGGTCTATGATGGTGATCACTGTACATGGTACTGTGAGTGCATTGGGACTGAGATAGCTATAGTGTTTTGTCAGATATGACTGTATATCCATGCCAGTTTACCCAGCAAGACGCCACTGTGAAATTCATTCAGTTGTCTTCATGGCAGCTTTCAAGAATTCAGGATTGGGAGTTGGATAACTCTCATCCACACACACAGCTCTAGGAATTCTCCTTCCCTTCCCTTCCCTTCCCTTCCCTCCTATTCTTGAAGAAACTGTCCCCCTGCCCGCTTATTACCTCTTCTTAATTAACAACCCCCCCCCTTTTTAATCTAAATAATTTAACACTAGGAGAGAGGTCCTTTTTCATCTCCCCTGGATCGGGATACCAACAAAGTTTCTAAATGAGATTTAATAATATAGTAGGACACTTAGTGTATATTAATTAAATATCAGCAGATGGTAAGGAGAACTCTTGCTGAGAGTGAATAAGTGCAGAGAGAAATATAACTGCCATGTAATTAAGCCAAACCTGTTGAAACAATGAAGGTGCCATTACTTTTTTAGTAACACATTAGACTTGCATGCAATGCCCAGAAATTTAATTACTACCTTACTTCTGTTGCGTTACTTCACTCCAGATATAACATGAGTAGCAAAATTCAGATCTCGATTTAGAAGAACTGCCAAGTTCAGGGGTATCTAGATCCAGAATTCTGCCCATTGTATAGATAGGGGAGGGGAGCCTCCCCCTTATTCCTCGGACTTGAGTGAATAGCGCTCCTCCACAACTTCCCTGTCTCTTCCTGTAAGTACTGAATATAGGCAGCGTGTGCATAATTTTGTACTGGCTCCTGATGCAGCCTTAGAATACCCCTGAAACTCAATGAGTGGTGGTTTAGTTCTCCTCCATCTTTGCTCAACTCACATACATGTATTTTTTTTTTATTAGCAGTACCTCAAATCCTTTCACCAACATTTGGCTGCACAATAACTGTTTAAAAGGAAAGCAACAGAATCCAAAATCAAGCCGAATGCACTTGGCTACATGTTCGTTGTGGGGACTAACTTGTTCTCAGGTTTCATGACGCATTCATGCCTCTTACCAGGTTCCCTAAAGTTCACTGATGATGACTGAGCAATCCAAAGCCCTGGGTTGATGCTCTTATATCTGAACCAGGTAGAATTTGTCGTCTTGCCTCTTAGGCTCTGTCTACATAGGGGTGAGGGGGAAAGGGTTGCACCATTGAAAGCCTTCAGTGCAGATGTGCTCTTCTAGTAAAAGAAGAGGTTTGCACTCTTGCAAATCTCCTTAATGAGTTAGCAGGATAGCAGTGGTGCAAACCTGTCCTTGCACTGACACAGTGCGTCTCCACGACATTTTGTTCCAATGTAATTGCAGCACTGTAGTTTAACTGGTGCAAATTTCCCTAGTCTACAACAGGCCATATATGGTGTCAACATGAAACTGGGTGGAGCTTGGTATTTTTGAGTTTTGCGTTCACTGTTTGGGCTTGTTCTAGAAATTGTCGCAAAGTAAAATACCAGATCCAAACCCCTGTAAATCCTAGTGAACAAGCTGTCTGGATCCAGACAACAGGAAGTTTGGATTGGATCAGTCTATCCCTAGACTTAGTTTCACTTTGGAATTTGAAAGAATCTTCATATCAAGGGTGGTGCTTCAAATAGTACAATTAATCTTATCTTCTTTAGTTTTGTCCTGTGTAGAGTCACAGCCCTAAAAGTAATGTCTGAGAAAAGTGTGCAACTCCTTTCCTCCCAATAATGGTCCTTTGCTAGGTAATCCAGCTGTATATTGAACATGGGTCATTTAACACAGTCTTACAAAATACATTGGTTTCAGTTCTCAGAACCATTTTTTTTCTAGTTGCATTTTTTTTTTGGGGGGGGGGGGGATTTAAAAGAAACCCAGACACCCCAAAACCTCAGCCAAATCTACAGAGGAACAGCCATGTGGCCTGCACTCCAAACTGGGTGCAGGATCCCTGCAAGGTGTGTGAGCATCAGCAACATTTGCCCAAGTTTTTTGACTTGTGAGGAACTTGAACCAGGCAAGTTTGACAGACAAACCCAGGGCTTGATGCAAAGCCCATTTAAGTCAATGGGAGACTTTCTATTGATTTCAAAGGGCTTTGGATCGGGGCTCCTAGTGAGTAAAGACCACTGAGAAAGTGAAAATTTATGGAAAATTAATCCTTCCTGTAGCTCTACTGAAGGCGATTGAGTTCCACCAGGGACAGAGTTGGGTTCCAGCATTTTTCTTTTCTAATTTAAAAAATATATATCTCCCTTTGATGGAGCTCAAGTATAATTGCTTCCTTTTCAAACCATTAATGAAAGCATAATCTCTCCTCTGACTACACTGGCTCCTGATGTGTTTTGCTTACATACAATGATACAGCTGGTCACCCTTCCCATCCCAAACAGGGCCTGTGAGATAGAGGGAGAATTATATGTATATTGAACCGTGGCCATTACGGCTCCAAACTGAGGGTTTCTAAAAATAAACACCATATGGGTCATCCCATGAAATATTAAATTATAAACTGCAATTAAAATTACTTTTATTAATACAGGTAATTCCTTGGGGTCATTGAGAATGTATGCAGCATCGTAAAGGTGGAACAAAGCAGGAGATGAATTCATTTCTTCTGGATAGTCTTCATGTTCCTTTTCAAAGTAAGTGAGATGGGACAGGCCAACCTGGTCTTAACAATTACCATCATGCTGGACTGAAAAGTGCATTTAGAGAGCTCAAGATGAGGGCAACAAGAGAAATTCTCACAAAGGTTCTGGTTTTGGTTGGGCTTTTCAAAGGAACCTAATGGGGTTAGGAACTCAAATCCCATTGAAATTCAGTAGGAGATGGGAGACAAATTTCCTTTTATGCTCTTTGGAAAATTCTAGCCCTTTGGCATAATTCTTCCTTTTTTTTGTCTATCATAGAAATGGGTGGGGGGCAGGGGAGAAGGATTTTGTAGAGACTGGCCTTGTTGTAGGAAAGTAAGGTTAACTAAGGCCTTGCTCATCCCCCAGGTTAGCTAAGACCTACCATGGCCTTGTGTCTGAGACAGTCCCTGCTTTTTCAGATGCATTCCCCTTGAAGCAAGTGCATGGAGATGGGATGGAGAATGGGCAGAGTTTTAGCTCCACCTCTAATTTGCTGGCATGGCTCACCAGATAAGGGTGCAGGGGAGGAATTGTGGCTCTCTGAGGCAGTGCTGCGACATGCTGATACTCAGCGGTGAATCTATTCATTAGGGGCTAAAGACACAAACAGGACACAGACTGACTTTAGCAATTAAACAAATAAATCTATAACTTACGTCACCAGGGTTAATACACTCCTACACTTGCAGAAAGTGTAATGAGATATTTAACCCTGGGTGGTAAAGACCTGGATTTTAAACCTCATCCTAAAGACAGCAGTATGTGTATGCATATATTCTTGGAGGCGGGTATGGATGAGCATGTGCATACAGGAGATTTGCTTGTGAGACATGTATGAATATTTGGGTGGATGTTTTGTTTCTCAATCAAGTCATTAGTTGGCCACACCTGCAATTGCACTGGAGCTGGTTGAGATCCCTTCCCCCCTCCCCCCTGACATAAATAATTTATATAAAAATAACACCTTTAATCTTGTGGCTTTTTCAGCAAACCTGTCTGCATTTCCACATCATCCCTGGAAAATGGTACTTAACTGCAGAATCAGTTCCATTAGTTCCTACTATTGGAGTCCCTGTTATATTCAACCTGACATAAAACTCCCAGAAACAGACAAGAATGACATTTAAATGCATGGAATTGACAGACCTACCTTTAATTCTTTTTCTAAATAATAATGTAGAGCCACATTCTCCAGCCAATTCCACTGCCTTAAAGTACCTTGTTTGACATTTTACGGCAACAAATGAACCTCTGGCAGAGTCATTAGCTTTGGAGGATTTTCTCTTGGGACTGAGGAAAACAGTTGCCTGTTTTAACCAGCCAGGAGAGGAGAAATAAATAAATAACAGCAATAAGGCACTTGCGAGAGGCTTTGTTTGAAAAGAATAAAATGTGGAAAACATCTCAAGTCTCCATAAAGAAAACAGACCTTTGAAAATGTATAGCTGTCGTCCAAAGAAACAAATCTAGTGCTCTAGCGGGGTGTGTGTATGTATGTATATAAAAAATATAAATTTTAAAGTACTAAACCCCAGTGCTGTTCTTGAACCAATATGGGGATAGTCCCTGCCCTTATGAGATGACATTGAAAGTTTTGCGTTCAGTTCTGAACAACTCAGTACCAGAATGGCAGGAACAAAAGCAGAGAGGCACAACAACAATGTTTAAGGGACTGCTCACAATGAGTTATAGATTGATTGGACGCTTGGTGTACCCACACTACAATGGCTGGAGTTACATAAGCTAGTGCTACCACTGGGTATATAGTGAAGTGTATAGTGAACTCCAGTTAGCTGAGTTATACGGACTATTATGGGATGCAGAACTACTAACTGTGGTATGTAACCTGACATTTAAACTAGCTTTTGTACCAGATGACTGGAGGATAGATAATGTGATGCCAATTTTTTAAAAAAGCTCCAGAAGTGATCCTGACAATTACAGGCTGGTAATGCCTAAGTTTAGTACAGGGCAAACTGGTTGAAACTATAGTAAAGAAAAGAATTGTCTGACACAGAGATGAATGTAATTTGGGAAAGAGTCAACATGTTTTTTTGTAAAGGGAAATCATGCCTCTCCAACATGGACAGTGGGTATAATAGGCCAGGGGAGGCACTGCTGCTGCCACCAGACCCCTGGTTGTGGAGTTTTGGCGGGGGGGGGGGGGGGGGCAGTGGGAGCTTTTTGTTTTGTTGTGCCCCATGCAGGTTCCAGGGCAGCTAAGAAGGTGGTATTTGCTCTTGGTTCACCAGGGACTCCAGGGAGATTACTGATGAACTCAGGAAACTGAATAGTACATACCGCCTCCTGAGCCTCCCCAGAATCTGCATGGGGCATATTAAGTTTCTTCAGACGAGAGTGAGAGGCTTTCCCCCGCAACGGCTTGGGGTCTGGGGAGGGGAGGCATGGCTGCGGCTGGCCTAGGCTCCTCCAGGCAGGTGGGGGAAGGGAGGCTTTGGCCAGCCTAGGGCTCCTCCAGCTGAGAGGGGAGGCACTCGGGGCTCCTTCAGGCATGGGGTATGGGGTCTCGGGGCTTTGGTTGCAGAGGGTGAGGGGGTGGAAGGGGAAGAACGGGGGGCTAGCCTCCCTAAGGGGGGGCTCCACCCACTGCCCATGCTCTCCAATCTATTAGAATTCTTTAAGGGGGTCAACAAGCATGTGGACAAGGGTGATTCAGTAGATATAGTGTACTTAGATTTTTTAGAAATCCTTTGACAAGGCTCACCGAAGGCTCTTAAGCAAAGCAAACCCTCATGGGATAAGAGGGAAGGTCCTCTCATGGATCAGTAACTGGTTAAAAAAATAGGAAACAAAGGGTAGAAATAAATGGTCCTCTCTCAGAATGGAGAGAGGTAAATAGTGGTGTCCCCAGGGGTCTGTACTGGGACCAGTAGTATTTAATATTTTCATAAATGATCTGGAAAAAAGGGTGAACAGCGAGGTGGCAACACTTGCAGATGATGCAAAACTACTCTGGATAGTTAAGTCCCAGGCACACTGCAAAGAGTGACAAAGGGATCTCACAAAACTGGGTGATTGGGCAACAAAATGGCAGATGAAATTCAATGTTGCTAAATGCAAAGTCATGCACATAGGAAAACATAATCCCAACTCTACATCTAAAATGATGAGGTCTAAATTAGCTGCTGCCACTCAAGAAAGATCTTGGAGTCATGGTGGATAGTTCTTGGAAAACACCCACTCAATCTGCAGCGGCAGTCAAAAAAGCAAACAGTGTTGGGAATCGTTAAGAAAGGGATAGATAAGACAGACAATAATGCTTCCATATTAATCCATGGTACGCCCTACTCTTGAATACTGTGTGCAGATATGGTCGCCCCCTCTCAAAAAAAAAAATTATTGGAATTGGAACAGGTTCAGAAAAGGGCAACAACGATTAAGGGTATGGAATGGCTTCCATATGAGGAGAGTTTAATAACACTAGGACTTTTCAGCTTGGAAAAGAGATGACTAAGGGGGTATATGATAGAGGTCTATAAAATCATGACTGGAATGGAGAAAGCAACAACAAAGAAAACACTTAACTCCTTCTCATAACACAAAAACTAGGGGTCACCCAAACGAAATTCATAGGCAGCAGGTTTAAGACAAAGAAAAGGAAGTATTTGTCACACAATGTATAGTCAACCTGTGGACTTCTTTGCCTGAGGATGTTGCAAAGGCCAAGACCGTAACAGGGTTAAAAAAAAAAACTAGATAAGTTCATGGACGATAGGTTCCTCAATTGCCATTAACCGGGATCCGCAGGGATGGTGTTCTAGCCTCCGTTTGCCAGAAACTGGAAATGGGCGATGGGATGAATCACTCGATGATAACCTGTTCTGTTCATTTCCTCTGGGGCACCTGGCGTTGGCTGCTACCGGAAGACAGGGTACTGGGCTAGATAGACCTTTGGTCTGACCCAATATGGCCATTCTTGTGAAGCTATTTTTCTTCTCTTCTTCCCCCCCCCGCCCCTCCCACTTCCTGTTTAATCAGTGGACGTTTTCCCTCCCACGCTGTTGATATGCAATTATATAAAGCAGCAACTTCCCAGCCTGCTGTCCTATGAGGAAATTAATTTTTTGTTTCACTGACCCATCCCTTTTCAAGAAGGTGAAATGTGCTCCCGTGTAGTCAGCTTGCCAGACACCACTTAAGCCCTATGGGCTACATGTTAGGGGCTTAAATATTCCAAAGCTCTTGGGCAGGTCCTCTTCGCAGTGGTGAGTGTCACCCATTGTTGTGATTAGGTCTGAACATTCATCTAAATGCAGACAGGAAGAATTTTTATTCCAGTGTCAGTCTAGACAGCATTGATTCTCTGCAAATTCATTATCCCAGCCAAAACTATTGGGCACACATGAGGAGCAACTAGGTAGTGATAACGTTTCCTGCATATTTAGCCAGCTTGCTAGCTCAGTCTGCTGCTGCTTGCTGTTGCTTTTTTAGTAACAGATCAGACTAGTGGCGTCTGATGCACAAAAGGGTTCAGGCTACAAGTAGCTCCTGCCTGTTCCCATTGGCTAGATCAGCATGTAATGGATTGGAGATAACCCATGCTGATAGAGGGCTATCATCTTGTTAAAGGGAGCATGGAAGTGGGTTGGAGAGTGGCTAGAAGGTGGTAATAAGGCTAAACCAGTTGCATTACATTAAGAGCGGAGGGTTATGCAAGTTGAAACCCACTGAGTCTGGACAGGTGCCAGGGATAGACTTTTTCACCCCCACACCTTTCTTCAGTGAATTTCACAGTGATGCAAGAGAAACAGTCCTAGAGACTGAAGTCCCCTCCTTATCTATAAGATAAAATACAACGGGACTAAAGTGGAATACAACCTTCCCTTTTTTTGGTACCCATACCAATGTGCCTCAAATGTGCCCAGAAGTAACAATCCCTGTGGATGAAAGGGGAGTTTAAGGTGAAATTTTCAAACTTAGTTGCTTAACACTGGGCTACTAAATCCATATTTAAGCAGCCTGATTTATTTTTAAAAGGTTCTGATCCAGCTCCCACTGACGTTTGGTGGGCTTTATGGGTGCTCAACTCTTCTGAAAAGTAGGGTTTTAAAAATATATTTGCCTAAAAATGGATTTAGTTCCCTTACTTTAGGTATCCAGGTTTGACAATATTAACTTTAGTTTCCATGCTTCCATTATTATTCAATTTCTGGCCTCTCACAGTTGCCAACTTTCATGTGGTAAATAAGCACCTGACTTTCACAATAAGCCCAAAATCAAGCTAATCCCACTTCAAAACAAGCCCATCCCTAAAAACCCCAACACTCTGTGACTAGATCCCCCTGGCATGCAGATTGGGATTGTGGTGGGCCCACTGTGCACCCCTGACTCCCTTCTCCCTGCTTGCTGGGAGCCAATAAAAAAAAGCTACAAGCCAAACACTGGCCAACAAGCAATTTACAAGCCAATTAAGCCAAAAACAAGCCCAATTTTTGCAGGGGACAGAAGAGAAGTTCACAGTATGATGTCTCATGTTATACCTGCTATCTGGATTTCCAAGGAACAACCAAGCATGATTCCCCAGATCTAAAATTCACTTAAAACCTTTCTATCATAAAAAAACAAACAAACCTTAACCTGGATATGTTGGGTTATATTATGTAGCATTTGTTTTTCGTGCGATCTCAACCTTCTCTACCCAGTTATCTGCCTAGCATTTTCTCTCCTCTCCCTGTTCAGCAAAGCGTTTAAGTATATGTTTAACTTTAGTCTTATAGTTATGCACATGCTTACGTGCTTTTCCTGAAGCGGGATGGACGCAAGACCTTGTTCAAATGCTTTGCTGCAATGGGGCCAAAGAGCTTGTCCACATGGAAGTTGCACTGGTATAAGATTTGTTGATATAGTGCAATCAAAAGAAAGAGATTTCAGTGGGGAGCGTTCACATTGTACCGCTTGTGCCAGTGCATCTCTCGATGCTTGTGTCTGCACAACAGCATGCTGTATTACTAAAAGCATAGTGGATTAGTAACGCAGTGTCCTCCACATCGGCTGCAGACTCATTGTGTTATGGGAACTTTTGTGCTGTGTATTGTGGCACACCTGCTGGAATTGTGGGAGTTTTGGGTCAAAAGCCCAGAATTCAGCCCTGTGAGGAGGGCCAACAACAGGCCTATATGACTTCTTAGGCCCTATTTTGAAGGCTTAATTGGGAAATAAGTGATGTACAGGCCTAGTGGTGCTAGATCTCTGCACAGTGGGTGAATTTTACACTTGTATGTAGCAGTTGTTGGCTGCTACTCTATAAACGTCCAGTGAAATCTCAGCCCCTCATAACTAACAGTTTTTCAGCAGCTGTACAAACTGATCAGAGGAGGTATTAATGCTATCGTTGCAACATTTTCTCTTTATCTCTTGTTCCTCTCTAAAAACTGCCAGTCGAAACACTTAACCATCCAATTTCCAAGGGAAGATAGGAGCTTGGCTGTTGCCGCTCTTCTGTGTTTGGTTTCACAAGTGTGAAATTGAATGCCTTTGATTTCCCATTCCATAAGGATCATCAGAGTCCTTTTGCTCAGATGAGTGCACAAGGTCATGTGGCAAACCCAGATCGAAGGACCCGCTAGCTCATAACTAGAGACTGAAATGTCACAACGCAGCCCTCCAGAATATCCAAAATAACAGGATAATAAGATCTGCTTAGTATTCTGAGAAATGAGTTAAAATGATCATAAAGGCATTAACACTGCCTTACTGAACACAGGGAATTTGTTGTATAGCAGAAGATGACACTGCAGCTCTCTTGGGATTTCCTAAGGGATTTTTGTTTGTTTTTAAGAACAAAAAGAAAAAATGTACAAGTAGCTAAAGCTTGAAAAAGCAGTCTAACCAATTTCCTGAAGCTGCAGTCTCCAACAGCTCAGAAGAAGTGTTCTGCCTGTAAACTAAGTGGGCCGAATTCATCCATCCCTGGAATAACTCTATTACTTCATTGGAGTCACACCAGAGATAAGTTTAGCCCGTTAATTTGACATGTGCCATGTAGAAGGCTAGTTGAAACAATATGTAACCTTTTATCCCCTCCCCCCAGTCTTCTAGCCAATAGGAATTGAGCATCTTGCATGGACTCCGCATAAATCATTTACATATAGAGACACTTTGGTTGATTTGGTCTTGAATACACCACTTTTCAAAGCAAGTTTCTACCTGAAATCTCATATGTTCTTCCTCTATATTCCCCGCCCCCCAAGAAATCCATAATGAGGTTCTTATTGTATTCACCCTTATTTTGTCTCTCCCCATCCCCTTCCAACCACTGTCTAACAACATTCATTGCTTTGGAGATGCCAGTCTGAAGAGGGAGAGCCAGAATATCACGGAGAAACCACATATTATCGGGAGATGTAAGAATGAAATAAAACGGTCTATCTAGCCCAGTGCCCAGGGTATTTCTACGCTGCCATCAGAGGTGTGATGTGTAGATGTATGCAAGCTAGCTTTGTTCTAACTAGCTCAAATAACAAGAGCACTGATGCAGTGGCAGCACTGGCTGGCCACCCTAGTACATACTCACTGTCCCTGGTGAGATTATACAGCCCATGCTGCTGCCTTACTGCTCTTATTCAAGCTAGCTAGCTTGTTTGGCTGCACATGCTTTGTGTAGACATAGCCTCTGACAGCAGCCAATGCTGGATGCTTCACAAAAAGGAGTAATCCTTCTTTTCTCCCCACTTCCCCCCCCCCCCCCCCCCTAATGCACCTTGTGCCATTTTATACCATGAAAGGGACACTCCTTCGTAACCCCAGCTGGCAATAGTCTGAAGCATGATTAATTATTATAATTTTTTAGTTCTATAGCACTCTGTTAAATGATGTGCTTAAAAGCATTGATTGATCTTGTGAGGGAGATTAGTAGTAGTCTAATTTTAAAGATGGGGAAGCTGAGGCACAGAGACATGCCCATAGTTGCCCAGAGAATACGTAGCAGATCTTGGAATATATTCCTGGCTCTGTCTATTGTTCTGAACCATAGACTACACTCCCTCCCTAAAGAGCTCTTACCTCTCCTCCAGCTTACAAGTGCAACCTTCCACTAATGTTGACACCAACGGGGGAAAACCGAACCTATTTGACAAAGCCTTTCTTAAACTCCCCAGGACCAGAGGCCTTTGACCTCTACACATAAAATACAATTGGCCTACTATCTACATTGGATGAGTTTGCACCAGTGCAGACCAATCCTTTATGCTGATGGGCTGCACCAATGTAAAACAAATTTCACAGTGTTGCAGTTTAATATGGTAAATTAATGGAGTAAGCCACAGTGATGCAAGTTCCATTTTCATGTCTACGTTATAGATTTGTAATTGCACCACTGGATATTTCTCTATTAATATAGGCAGTCCCTAAGACTAACAGCTGCTGACAGCAACTTCTTAGGGTCTGAGGATCAGGTAAATACTTCGGAGATATGGCGTTAGAAATGTCTGTCAACTCATCATCAAAATAATAATTGTAAGCCACTGTAAATATTTGTTTCCGGCTAATTGGCTAAAACATGTATTAATTGCACTACTGATAAGTAATTATCAGAGCACACCAGGAGAAATTCTTTTTTAGGGGCACACAGTATGGGAAACAAATTTTTGATTTACTATACTAATAGATTGTTCCTTATCTCTTGTTTCACTGGGGTTTTGTTTAACCAAGACTCCAGTTGATATGAGTAGTCATTTAAATTGAAAAATTACAATTCCTTCCTTCGCAACCTTGATACAAGTCTTATCAGCAAGAGGAACTGACAAAAACATACCTCTTCTCCAAGACAGTGTAAGGATTAGCCAAGCAACTAAGAGGCTTTATTTTATATCTCAGAAACAAAAATAAATAGGTAAAAAGCTTTTGTTCTTAGACTCATAGACTTTAAGGTCAGAAGGAACCAGTATGATCATCTAGTCTGACCTCCCGCATGATGCAGGCCACAAAAGTTGACCCACCCCCTTTCCCTTGACTCAGCTGTTGAAGTCCCCAAATCCTGTGATTTAAGGACTTCAAGTCGCAGAGAATCCTCCAGCTAGTGACCCCCGCCCCATGCTGCGGAGGAAGGCGAAAAACCTCCAGGGCCTCTGCCAATCTACCCTGGAGGAAAATTCCTTCCCGACCCCAAATATGGCGATCAGTAGAACCCCGAGCATGCAGGCAAGATTCTCCAGCCAGACCCTCATTGACCATTGATACTATTTACCAGCGATGGCACGCTGTTGATTGACTAAAATCATGTTATCTCATCAAACCATTCCCTCCATAAACTTATCAAGCTTAATCTTCAAGCCAGAGAGGTCTTTCACCCCCACTGTTTCCCTCGGAAGGCTGTTCCAAAATTTCACCCCTCTGATGGTTAGAAACCTTCGTCTAATTTCAAGCCTAAACTTCCCCACCGCCAGTTTATATCCATTCGTTCTTGTGTCCACATTAGTACTGAGCTGAAATAATTCCTCTCCCTCCCTGGTATTTATCCCTCTGATATATTTAAAGAGAGTAATCATATTCCCCCCTCAGCCTTCTTTTTGTTAGGATAAACAAACCGAGCTCCTCGAGTCTCCTTTCATACGACAGGTTTTCCATTCCTCTGATCATCCTAGTGGCCCTTCTCTGTACCTGTTCCAGTTTGAGTTCATCCCTTTTAAACATGGGAGACCAGAACTGCACACAGTACTCCAAATGAGGTCTCACCAGTGCCTTGTATAACGGAAGCAGCACCTCCTTATCCCCACTAGATATACCTCGCCTAATGCATCCCAAGACCGCATTGGCTTTTTTCACGGCCACGTCACATTACCGACTCATAGTCATCCTGTGGTCAACCAAGACTCCGAGGTCTTTCTTCTCCTCCTCCGTTACTTCCAACTGATGCGTCCCCAGCTTATAACTAAAATTCTTGTTAATCATCCCTAAATGCATCACCTTACACTTTTCACTATTAAATTTCATCCTATTTCTATTACTCCAATTTACAAGGTCATCCAAGTCTCCCTGCAGAATATCCCGATCCTTCTCCGAATTGGCAATACCTCCCAACTTTGTGTCATCCGCAAACTTTATCAGCCCACTCCTACGTTTGGTTCCGAGGTCAGTAATAAATAGATTAAATAAAATGGGACCCAAAACCGAACCTTGAGGAACTCCACTGGTGACCTCCCTCCAACCTGACAAGTCACCTTTCAGTATGACCCCCTGCAGTCTCCCCTTTAACCAGTTCCTTATCCACCTCTGGATTTTCATATCGATCCCCATCTTTTCCAATTTAACCAATAATTCCTCGTGCGGTACCGTATCAAACGCTTTACTGAAATCGAGGTATATTAGGTCCACCGCATTTCCCTTATCTAAAAAGTCTGTTACTTTCTCAAAGGAGGAGATCAGGTTGGTTGTCACGATCTGCCTTTCGTAAAACCATGTTGTAATTTGTCGCAATTGCCATTGACCTAAAGGTCCTTAACTACTTTCTCCTTCAAAATTTTTTCCAGGACCTTGCATACTACAGATGTTAAACTAACAGGCCTGTAGTTACCTGGGTCACTTTTTTTCCCTTTCTTGAAAATAGGAACCACATTAGCTATTCTCCAGTCCAACGGTACCACCCCCGAGTTTATAGATTCATTAAAAATTATCGCTAACGGGCTTGCAATTTCTCGCGCCAGTTCCTTCAATATTCTCGGATGAAGATCATCCGGTCCGCCCAATTTAGTCCCGTTAAGGTGTTCAAGTTTGGCTTCTACCTCGGATACGGTAATGTCAATCCCCCCTCCTTTATTCCCCTCTGTCACGCTGCCACTATTCCTAAGCCCTTCATTAGCCTCATTAAAGACCGATGCAAAATATTCGTTTAGATATTGTGCCATCCCTAGATTATCCTTTATCTCCACTCCATCTACAGTCTTCAGGGGTCCCACTTCTTCTTTCTTTGTTTTCTTCCTATTTATATGTCTATAAAACCTCTTACTATTGGTTTTAATTCCCCTCGCAAGGTCCAACTCTACATGGCTTTTAGCCTTTCTCACTCCATCTCTACATGCTCTGACCTCAATAAGGTAGGTTTCCTTACTGATCCCTCCCCTCTTCCACTCTTTGTACGCTTTCTGTTTTTTCTTAATCATCCCTTTGAGACGCTCGCTCATCCAGCTTGGTCTAAATCTCTTTCCTACTAACCGTTTTCCCTTTCTCGGGATACAGGCCTCCGACAGCTCCTGCAACTTCAACTTAAAATAATCCCAGGCGCCATCCGCCTTTAGATCCATAAATATGTTAGCCCAATCCACTTCCCTTACCAGTCCCCTTAATTTATTAAAATTAGCCTTTTTGAAATTGTAAACCGTAGTCTCTGATTTAATTCTGTTAATTTTTCCATTTAGTTTAAATCGAATTAGCTCATGATCACTTGAGCCAAGGTTGTCCCCTACAACCATTTCCTCAATGAGGTCTTCACTACTCGCCAAAACCAAATCTAAAATGGCCTCCCCCCTCGTTGGTTCAGCTACTACTTGATGAAGGAATTCATCAGCTAGCACGTCTAGAAACATCTGAGCCCTATTATTGTTACTAGCATTTGTTCCCCAATCTATATCTGGGAAGTTAAAGTCTCCCATAATTACACAGTTCCTATTAGTATTTACTGCCCTAAAAACATTAAATAGTTTTCTGTCCATATCCAGGGTAGATCCCGGCAGTCTATAGTACACCCCAAGCACTATCCCAGGGGAGGCTCTAGTAGTTCTTTACCCAGTGTGAGTATTGCCCAGACAGACTCCGTCTTATCCATTCCATCAGTTATTATTTCTTTACAGTTTACCTCATTATTGACATACAATGCTACCCCCCCACCTTTACCTTTGTTCCTATTGTTCCTAAACAGCACATACCTGTACTCCAGTCATGACTACTGTTCCACCAGGTTTCGGTTATTCCTACAATATCTGGTTTCATTTCTCGGACCAGGAGCTCCAGTTCCTCCATTTTGTTACCTAGGTTTCTCGCATTGGTGTATAAACATCTTAATGTATGCCATTTAGCCTGTCTCCCATTAGTTATGCAATTTGGTACGGACCCCTTGCTGTTCATCCCCCCTCTCCTTCTTATGTCCAATCCCTTCCCCCCGGCTATATCTGTTCTTATCTCATCACCTTCCTTTTCAATGTTGGAATCTGGTGTGGAGATTAACTGGACATCTCCCCCAAATTCCTAGTTTAAAGCTCTTTTGATGAGATGAGCCAGCCTCCCTCCCAAAGTCTTTCCTTCCCTACTCAGGTGAAGTCCATCCCGTGAGAACAGTTGTCTTTCCCTGAAAGCCTCCCAGTGACCATACATCCCAAAGCCCTCCTTATAGCACCACTCCCTTAGCCAGCTATTTATCCTCACAATCCTGTCAGCCCTTTGCTGCCCTTCTCTAGGAACAGGCAGAATCCCACTGAAGATAATCTGAGCCTCGATTTCCTTGAGCGTCTTCCCCAGTCTGGCATAATCTCCCTTGATTCTCTCTAACGAGAACCTAGCTGTGTCATTTGTTCCTACGTGAAGGATTAGCAAGGGGTTCTTACCTGCTCCTTTTAGGATCCTTTTCAACCATAGGTCCACATCCCGTATCTTAGCACCCGGTAGACAGCACACCCTTCTGTTCTCTGGGTCCGCCCTGGTCACAGGCCTGTCTAACCTCCTCAGTAAGGAGTCCCCAGTCACGTAAACCTGCCTTTGCCTGGTGACAGTGCGATCTACTAATCTATCCTCTGTTCCCTCTAGTCCTAACCTGTGTCCATTCCTATTTTCCCTTATACTCCCCCTTGTGCCATCCTCTATCCTCCCGGGGGCCAGATTTGGTGCTGTTTCCATCAACTCCTCCCCTCTCTCTATTGGACTAGCTGCTCTTCTCTTCTTCCTCACCCTCCCACCTTCAGTTACCATCTGCTGCCCCCCGTCCTCGCTATCCAAACACCTAAACCTGTTCCTGAGTTCTATTTTCCCTTCACTAGCCCTCCTTTTCCTTGGCCTGCTTCTCACGGTCACATGCTTCCCCTGCCCTTGTTCTCCCTCAGATATTCCCCCCTCACAGACCTTAGCCCCTGCTTCCACCTGAACCCCTGAGCATTCCCCTTCAGCCCCTCCTTGCCTTTCCTCCATCAGCTGCTCGAACCCCCTTCTAAACTCTACCAGGGTATCTACCTGCATCTCCAACCCTCGGATCTTTTCTTCCAGCAGCTCTATTAGGTGGCACTTCATACAGACATGCCTCTGTTCAGGCTCCCCTGCTAGCACCATGTACATACCGCAGCTTCCACAGGCAATCATCTGCATCGTGTCCCCTGCTGCCTGGCTCATGGCTGCTGTAGTCTCTGCCCACTGCACCTGGGGAAACAGAGCACACAGGACACCATGCCCTCCTGCCTCCCCTTCCAAACTCCCACTCAAACTCCCCTGTTCGCTGCCTCCTGTGCCGCTGCTCGCAGCTGTGCCGCTGCCTGGCTGGGCGGCCGCTTTTATAGGCCCCCTAATCAGCCAAGCTCTGCCCCCTACTCAGGGCTCAGCTGCCCTCCCAGCGCAGTGCCCAGAAGTTCAATTGCAGGCATAGCAGTTGATACTATGTTCAGCTTTGGCCACATTTATCAGCATGCCATCTCTGCTCTAACTTGAACTACTGCAGTAGTTTTCAAGGCATAGACCATATGAAGAGGGAGGGAGGATGGAGAAATTCCTACTTAGAAGGCAAGGAGAAGGGTTTAGTTGTGTGTGTTCACAGCATTACATGTGTCAATAATACAGTACTCTAGCTCGGTTCTAAATCATAAAGTTGTTGTCTTAAGACTTTCACTAAGGGTTGTGTGGTGGTGGTTGTGCTTAGGAGCCCTAGTTATGGAGTAGTATTCTATTTTTCTAGGTGCTGTACAAACAAACAAAAAGATGGTCCCTGCCCCCAAAGAAATCAAAGGGCGAGACACGGATGGGTACAGATACATAGTGCAGTGCAAGTAACCAATGAGACAGTACTAGTCATAGAATCATAGAGTAGAGTGGAAGAGACCTCAGGAGGTCATCTAGTCCAACCTCCTGCTCAAAGCAAGACCAATGCTAACTAAATCATCCCTGCCAGGGCTTTGTCAAGCTGGGCCTTAGAGGTTTTTAAGGATGGAGATTCCACCACCTCCTTAGGTAACCCATTCCAGTGCTTCATCACCCTCCTAGTGAAATAGTGTTTCCTAATATCCAACCTAGACTTCCCCCACTGCAACTTGAGACCATTGCTCCTTGTTCTGTCATTTGCCACCACTGAGAACAGCTGAGCTCCATCATCTTTGGAACCCTCCTTCAGGTATTTGAAAGCTGCTATTAAATTCCCCACACACTCTTCTCTTCTGCAGACTAAACAAGCCCAGTTCCCTCAGCCTCTCCTCATAAATCATGTGCCCCAGCCCCCCAGCACAATCTGTGTTCCATGTATCAGCTATCTAACTTGAGGGTGTGTGTGTGTGGGGGGGGGGACGTGGGGAGATGGGTGAAGGAGTGTTTTAAAAAGGGATTCAAAGGAGGGTTTTTTCTTATTCTTATGTTATCTTTATCACATATATTGGTAAGTTCACCCTCAAAACACCTCTCTGCGGTCAGGAAATAGCATTAAAATGGGGGAACTGAGGCACATAGAGGGTATGTCCACACTTCAGTTACAAACCCCTAGCTGGTCTGTGCCGGCTGACTTGGGCTCATGGGGCTCAGGCTGCAGGGCTGTTTAATTGCAGTGTAGAATTGCGGGCTCGGGCTGCAGTCCAGACTCTGGGACCCTCCCACCTCGCAGGGTCCTAAAACTCAGGCACCAGCCTGAGCCGTGAAGTCTAGACAATTAAACTGTCCCGCAGCCCAAGCCCCGTGAGCCCCAGTCAGCAGTGGGTGTCTAATTGCAGTGTAGACCTATCCAGAGAGTAAGGCCCTGACTTTAAATGGTACTTAGGAGCCTAATTCCCATTGAAACCAGGCCCAGCTTTTTAAAGATATTTAAGCACCTCAGTGACTTGTTCAAGTTCACACCAGGTGTCTGTGGGCAGAGTCGGGAATTAAACTCCACTCTCTTAAATATTAAACCAGTGCCATAACCACAAGAACAGGAGTGCAGTCTAGCTCTTGAAAGAACTACAGGGCTAAAGGTGCTTTTCTTTCAATGAGCCATCATGGGACCACCCAAGTGGAAGTTAAATAATGTTGGTTAGCTCGTGAAGAGTATAGTGTTCTGCCCGCTATTCAGTCTCTAACTAAAACCAGGTTCTAATATCCAAGGCTTGGTACAGGTCTAATTATTAGCACACAATCTTACCCTGTTTGCTTGTACATTCCATTTGCTGCTGGCATCCAGTTTCATTATGATAAAGTTTGCAGGGGTACCTTGAATATGAAAGATGCAGTATAAATTCACATTTTATTCTCTAGCAGCAAACTCACTCGAGGGGGTGTGTGTGTGTGTGTGTGTGTACGTACAGACACACACACACACTCTCAGAATTTATCTCAGGATAAGAGACTACAGTCAGTGACCTTTACAAGATATGAAAAAAAGCAACTGTATGAAATCTCTCTCCTTAATCACTCACTTCTGAGCTAGTCAACCAACTAAAGATGTATCCTTCAACCCCCTGCGATTCTCAGAATATTCCCAGTAAATAAAAAGGGAGAGGATTGGAAAATGTTAACGTGGATGATTTGAGAGAGGTTTTCCACTGTCGATTTGGTTTTTGAAGATTGTATGGAATGGCTGACCATCAGACAGCCTATAATGGGTTTTGCCTATTGGGTTTTATCATTTTATTGAATCTGAGGTAGTGCAATCTAGTGGATATAGACCTAGAACTGAGTCAAAAGACTTGGGTTCCATTTCTGGCTCTGTCACTGACATACTGGATGACATTGGTCAAGTTCCTTCACTTCTCTGTGCCTCGGGTATTTTTTTTCACCCCAAAAAGGAGGATGGCCTGGTGGTTAAGGTACTAGCCTGGGACTTCAAAGATGCACGTTTAATTCCCTGGGCTGCCACAATGTATGTCTCTGCTTTTAGCTGGAGTTAATAAATTCCGGGTGGGGAGGGGAGAGATACCTGAGCAAGCTTGCTTAAAAAAAAAATAGTGTAGCTGTGGGGATGGGAGGGGCTAGCTGCCTTGAGTGGGGATCGCTCCGCTCTATTTTTAGTGCTATTTTGATTCTCCGCTCTATTTTGATGAGAGCTAATGCAGGTATGTCGCCTCAAGCTGTAAATTATACCCCTAGCTCCAGCATAGACATACCTACAGATTCCCTCTGACCATGGGCAACTCATTTTAATCTTTGCCTCAGTTCTCCATCTCAGAAATAGGGAGAAGAGCACTTCCCATCTCACAGGGATGTCGTGAGGATGAATACTTAGAAGACCAAGGTGCTCAGATGCTACAGTAATGGAGGCCACACAAGTACTGAAGATAACTTAGAGCTGTAAAATGGGGATAATAAGACCTAACTTCCTTTTTGAAACACTTTTTACAGGAGAAAAGGGCTGTAGAAGAGATTTATTTAATAAATATTTGTATGTGTGTGTAAACATGCACTTATCCAGCAGTTTACCCTGTAACACTTTTTTTATATGCCTGTCTCTCATGTTGTCTTTTAAAAATCTACTGCCCCCC
Organism: Malaclemys terrapin pileata; assembly: GCF_027887155.1. NCBI lineage: Eukaryota > Metazoa > Chordata > Testudines > Emydidae > Malaclemys > Malaclemys terrapin. The sequence continues at coordinate 130,290,326 of NC_071506.1, read as the reverse complement.
CCCTCAACTCCCCATCTACCTGCTTTTAAGGACAATCTCCTCCCTGCAATCAGTCACTACCAATAGTCATATGAATCAACGTAACTAGTCATTTTAACCAGTTACTTTGACAAGCCTGCTTGGAGTCTAGGTTACCAATGTGGGGTGGGGGTGGGTGTGTGTGTGTGTGTGTGTGTGTGTGTGTGTGTGTGTGTGTTGAAATAAGGAAACTATGAAAGGGGAAAATACTATAATGATCATCGCTTATGCACTTTTTTTTTATGCCACTGGGGACACAGCCTTGCCTAACCAGAACCCTTTGTTGTTTTTCATCTTCTTTACTCTAGTCCTGCAGGTACAGAAATTGGTGGTTTAATTAAGGGAATGGATCAGCTGGGGAGATTTGTCTCTCAGCTGGGTGCAAACCTTGCCTGATGATGATTTTCAGTACTGTTTAATAATCCATATTTAATGGGATGCTGTGCTGAGAAGTGCAAGGCTCACTAGATCATCTGAGAAGCAGCTGAATTTTTACCAGCTCTTCAAATGCTTGGCGGTAGATATTCAGAACAAACGAGCTCGCTCTCAGCTTGAAAGATTTTCCATTGGTTAAGGTTGTGTATTTATCTGAAAATAAATTTAATATGGGATTATGCTGGAGGAAAGGAAGTCCCATTGTCTAATATATACACATACACCTCAACAGGGACACTTTGTGAAAATAAAACTAAGACCCCTGGTTCTGTATTTGCTACTCAGTTATTCTAGCAAGGATGGAACAAATCAAAATGGCCTGAATCCATGCTGCTTTATGCTGTGATCCTTTCAGATTTTTCAACTAATCAATGTCAGTCCAAGAAAGGTTTCCATGGAAGGCCAAGGTGCTGCGGGTCCCGCTGTGGGCAGTTCAGTAGAAGGCACTCTTCCCACTGACTCTGTGCTGAATCAATTCCTCAGGATGGTGTCAGGGAGTTCGGTGCCTTTGAAGGTGCTGTCTGATGGATGAGATATAAAACAATAGTCCTCACTGCTTTTGATTGTTTTAAAGACAGAACTGCTTTAAAAAAGGAAGTTTTTTCCCCCTGAAAAGTTATTTTTTTGAAATTTCAAGATTTCTATGATGTGTCCAGATGTAATTAGTTTTCCTGAGAGTAACAGTGATATTCTAAACAACCCCAGCACAGTCAATTGTGTTCTGACTCCCTAAAATTTATCCTGAATCTTCAGTTATATGCCTAGTGCCTTTTGGATTATTCCTGCTTTCTGCAATCACATAGCTTCATCAATCAGTGTAGCTGGGAAGCCTCTGCCAAAGACAAGGAAAGGCTCAAACATTGGTGTGAGCTAACCTCAGTTTCAAGCAGGTGTTCGCTCAACCAAAGCAAACCACCGCTTTTCCTTTCTATATTTGGAGTTTGTATCGGTATAGCTACACAGTACTGACCACCCATGGCTGAAATCAGTACTAATCCCCAGTGTTAACAAGGCCCTCATCTTCCTCATCCATTATCCTATGCTGCTTTGCTCTTTCAGGCTCAATTCAGGAATCACCCTTATTCAAGAAAGCTCATGAGCACACACTTAAATCCCAGTGAAATAAATAGGATTTAAGCATGTGTTTATGTGCTGTCCAGCCTCATGACATCAAGACCTCTTCCAAAGGCTGCTGAAAAATTCCCATTGACTTCAATGGGCTTTGGATGAGGCCTTTAAACAGCTGCTGTGATTTCAACCTCGAGGAGGCTGAATTTCATTGATGAATGAATCCCTATATATTTTTAGTCTACCAGTTCATAAGGAATTCATGATTCTTGTGGTTGAAAGCTGCTATATAAGATATTCTGTTACTGTTTTTGTTAATGATGGAAATGTCCAAACCAGAAATGATCCAAAGCTGACTTTCTTTTAAATTCCAGGAAAAATTCCACAGCCCCATCCTCTTAATTTCCTTTCTCTTTTCAAGAGAGATGAGAAATGGCAAGGACCATGTCTCCAAACCCCTATCTAACGCAGACTGTGCATGTACAGTGGGAAGACTTATGTAAGGTTTCCACTTACAATTCCTGAATTGCATGTACATTTAAGTGGGTTATTCTTGCAGACTAGAATTGCTTCAGTCCATTCAAATTGGGATCTCTCTCTGTGTGTGTAAGAGGAAAAAGTCACTCAATTAAAGTAACATTTTACTAATAGTGGATTATGTCAGCTAATGAATAGTCAATTTTTTACACGCCACATCTAGGTTTTCTCCTTCTAAGTAACAGCGCATTTTGATTTTGTGTGTGTGAGGAAAAATCTTTTTCGAGTAAACTTGCTGAGCAATAAATCACGTGGAAATTTGAATAGAATTTAGGAAATAAAAGGAGATTGTAAAGCTCACTTCTGAGAGCTGACTGACTGAAACCCTTAGCATGCAGGGGTGAGCTCTCGATGGCATGCTGCATGGGTTATTAGATTCAAGAAGTGGTGTGGACATTAATTTGAATTTACCTCCATAAGCTAATTTTCTCCTCCAAACCCCCTTCCCTTATTTTGTTGTTATTAAATGACCTACATGAAGGAGGAACATTTTTCTTTTGCATTCTTTCACAGCTACCCAGATTCCTTTCCTTTCAGTAATATTATTTCATAGTTATATATTGGGCTTTTCAGCTGATAGGATCCCAAAGTGCTTTACAAATTATGGCCTGTATCCTTCAAAGATCTACATATGTGCTTACCAGGATAGTAATAAGCATTTATATTATGTTACCACCCCTCATCTTGCATGGGCTCTATGCTGTGCCACCTGCTACTGGATTATGTTCCCTAAGGCCCTGATTCTGCAACTGCATCTGCCCAAGAAAAACCCTGTTCACCCAATTGACTTAAGGGTTAGGGTCTGCCTATACAGAGCAGTTTGTGGGATCAAGGCCTAAGAATGCAGGATGAATGCAATTGGAATCAGTGGAAATTTTGCCCAGATAAGACCTCAGTAATGACCCCCGAATTCAGTCCTTTTGCCCCAGTCTTGCAAGTTGATCCAATTGGCTGATGGGTCCTTGCACCAGCATGGAGCATTGTTAAGCTCAAAAGAGGCTCTTTGAGTGTAAGGATCTGGTCTCACGGGGCGTCTTGAAGGAACAGGACTCTGATTTAGGAAAGCACTACGCATGTGCTTAAATTCATTTTTCCTCATCAGGAAACCATATAATCCTCTGCTTAAGTCCCATCAACTTCTTCAATGGGTTTTAAGCACGCACTTAAATACTTTCCTGATTCAGGAATGCTTTCCAGGATTGGGGCAAAGCACTGTGTGAGCACAAGGGATGAAAGTCATTGTGTAAATCTGAGTCGGTATTGTATAAAAAAGAAGAGAACCTTTAGCTTCAAGAGCATTAAAAAATGAAACAGGGATTTTTCCCCCCTACATCTAGCTTGTCTTTGTCAGTGCTTGACCAACTGAACTAGCAAGTTAAGTGCACCTTGGTTCAATGGCTAGGCTGTTTTCTTTTTGATTCTTCAGTCTCACCGAAGGGCAAGCTCATTGTATGTTTCATTATCTAAAGATTACCTAAGCAAGTAGACTTGTAGAGACAGCAGAGACCATTTCTCACTAACCTAGACTCCAAGCGGCGACTTACCCACTGGAACCCTACATTTTGGGGGTAAATGGATTTTATTTATGACTTGCCTCCTATTTACTTCACATTTTTCAGCAGAGACATGTCTCAGAGCTGAATTATGTTATTACAACAGAGTTAAAAAGATTGATTTCTTCAGGCAAACCAATTTATTTATCAAGTACTCCAACTCCCACTTATTAATGTTCTCTTAGACCTATCATCAGGTCTTCTTGGGCTGTCCATATCACTACTGATCATAATGGGGCTGATTTTCAGTTACATTAAGGCCCCTTTACCTTGCTCTGGCTGCATAAAACTGCCCAAATGAGCTGGACACAGCTTCCTGATAATGCCTTAGTGCAGGAGGCTTACCTGGCTGGTGTAAGGGCCCTGCTGTCAGTCTCTAGGATAGAGGGGTATCAAGAGCAGGTGAGCGGGAAGCGGATGTGGATGATACACACTACGCCATGGCTATTTACTGAATGGTGGGGCCCAGGGGTAATGGGGTAAGTTACAGCAGCTCTGAGGTTGCTCTTATTACACTGGGGATCAGGCAGGGCCCAGAATATGAAGAGCACAGTTTACTTTAAATTTCCCTGCCCTCATGCCATTCTTGCCCCAATCACAGGAATGGGCAATCACAGTGTTTCTTGCACAAAGTTAGTGGCTGCAATTAACTGGAGACTCAGGAAAACCTTTGTGTGTGGGAATGAGAGTCCCTGATTTAGCTTTGAATTAGGGCTGTCAAGTGATTAAAAAATTAATCAGGATTAATTTTGCTATTACACAATAATAAAATAAAATGTAAATATTTTTGGATGTTTTCTACAATTTCAAATATATTGAATTCAATTATAACACAGAATGCAAAGTGTACAGTGCTCACTTTATAATTTTTTTATTACAAATATTTGCACCTGTAAAAAAACAAAAGAAATAGTATTTTTCAGTTCACCTAATACAAGTATTGTAGTGCAATCTCTGTATCATCAAAGTTGAACTTACAAATGTAGAATTATGTACAAAAAGTAACTGCATTCAAAAGTACAACAATGTGAAACTTTAGAGCAGGGGTCAGCAACCTGCAGCACACGTGCCAAAAGTGGCACGCGAGCTGATTTTGCCTGGCCAGCCAGGGTCCCAGCCGCTGGCCCCGCTCAGCCTGCTGCCGGCTGAGTGAACAGAACCCCAGGCCGGCAGGAGGCTGAGCGGGGCCGGCGGCTGGGACCCCAGACCAGCAGCAGGAATGCCCCCTGGCTCCCCCCTCACCGCGCTCGGGTTCTGCGGCTCCCGGGAGCATGAGCCGCCAGGGTGAGGGGCCCTGAGCCTGTTGCGGGAGGGGTAGCAGCGGTGGCTCATGCTCCCAGGAGCTGCAGAGCCTGAGTGCGGCGAGGGGGGAGCCAGGGGGTGCACGGGGACCACCGCTCACATGCATCCGCTGCAGGAGTCCTCCGGGGGGGCACCGCGCTGCAGCCTGGGCAGGCGCGCTCCCCGGCTCCCCCCTCACCGCGCTCAGGTTCTGTGGCTCCCGGAAGTGTGAGCTGCTGCTGCCCCTCCAGGAACTCCGCCCTTCCCGCTGCCTCAGCACTCTGTAGGGGAGGGGCTGTGCGCACGGCAGCCCGGCAGCGTGTTTTGCCTCCATGTGGAGCCAGCATCTGACCGGCATGGGCATGGTAAGAGGAGTCCTGGGGGGCAGTCAGGGGGGAGGGTTAGATGGATCGGGAGTTCTGAGGGTCCTGTCAGCAGCAGGGAGTGGTTGGATGGGGCCTGGGAGTCCTGGGGGTGTGGATAAGGGTTGGGGCAGTCAGGGGACAGGTAGGGGGTCAGGTCCTAGGGGGGCAGTTTGGGGGGGGTCTCAGGTGGGGGCAGTCGGGGGACAAGGAGCAGGGAGGCTTAGGTAGAGGGTGGAGTTCTGGGGGGCAGTCAGGGTCCCAAGAGGGGGCAGTCAGGGGACAAGGAGCAGGGGGGGTTGGGGGTTCTGACTGGGGCAGTCGGGGTGGGAAGTGGGAAGGAGTGGATGGGGGCGGGGCTAGGGTAGGGCTCTCCCCTCTTTTTTGATTGTTGAAATATGGTAACCCTAGGCGAGGGGGGAGCTGAGGGGCATATGGGGATTGGTGCCCGCATACAGCCACTGCAGCCTGCAGGAGCCCCTGGGGGGGCACCGGGCCGCAGCCTGGGCAGGAGGGGGGGGCATGCCTTTGCAGGGCTGCTGCCCCCCCCTGCACCACGCCGGCTCCTCCATGGCTGGGGCTTGCTGCTGCCGCAAGTGGGACTCTCTGGCTCTCCAGTGCCTCCGGAAGGCAGCTCCTCCCTGCCGAGCTGCTGCAGCGGCCCAAGCCTGGCAAAGCCAGTGAGTGGACTCAGGGCGGGGGCCACCAGGGTGGGGAGGGGAGGGCTCGCAGGGGGGCTGTGCACCCTCCAGGGGAGTTCAGGAGGTGGGGAGGGGGGGAACATGGTCTGGAGAGCAGCCCCTGGGCACAGCTGGCCCCTGGGGTCTATAAAGGCTCGTTGGGATTTACCCCTCAATGAACCAATGTGCAGGGGGAGGGGCGCGCACGGTGGAAGTTTCGCCTACGGTGCAAAATATCCTTGCACCAGCCCTGCCCCAGGGGGTGTGTGCATCCCAGGTTAAGAACCACTGCACTAAACTGATAAGATCTGCATTTTAATTTAATTTTAAATGAAGCTTCTTAAACATTTTAGAAAACTTGTTTACTTTACAAACAACAATAGTTTATAGACTTATAGAGAGAGACCTTCTAAAAACATTAAAATGTATTACCGGCATGCGAAACCTTAAATTAGAGTGAATAAATGAAGACTCGGCACACCACTTCTGAAAGGTTGCCGACCCCTGCTTTAGAACCTACAAGTCCACTCAGTCCTACTTCTTGTTCAGCCAATTGCTAAGACAAACAAGTTTGTTTACATTTACGGGAGATACTGCTACCTGCTTATTTACAATATCACCTGAAAGTGAGAACAGGTGTTTGCATGACACTTTTGTAGATGGCATTGCAAGGTATTTACATGCCAGATATGCTAAACATTTGTATGCCCCTTCATGCTTCAGCCACCATTCCATAGGACATGCTTCCATGCTGATGACGCTCGTTAAAAAAACATCAATTAAATTGTGACTGAACTCCTTGGGAGAGAATTGTATGGCTCCTGTTCTGTTTTACCCACACTCTGCCATATATTTCATGTTATAGCCGTCTCAGATGATGACCCAACACATGTTCGTTTTAAGAACACTTTCACAGCAGATTTCACAAAATGCGAAAGAAAGTACCAATGTGAGATTTCTAAAAATAGCTATAGCACTCGACCCAAGGTTTAAGAATCTGAAGTGCCGTACAAAATCTGAGAGGGACGAGGTGTGGAGTATGCTTTCAGAAGTCTTAAAAGCGCAACACTCAGATGCAGAAACTATAGAACCTAAACCACCACCACCAAAAAAAAAAAAAAAAACCCTTCTGCTGGTGGCATCTGACTCAGATGATGAAAATGAACATGCACTGGTCCGCTCTGCTTTGGATCATTATCGCGCAGAACCCATCATCAGCATGGATGCATGTCCTCTGGAATGGTGGTTGAAGTATAAAGGGACATGTGAATCTTTAGTGCATCTGGCATGTAAATGGCTTGCACACAGGCTATAACAGTGCCATGTGAATGCCTGTTCTCACTTTCAGGTGACATTGTAAACAAGGAGCAGGCACCATTATCTCCTGCAAATTGTAACCAAACTTGTTTGAGCACTTGGCTAAAGTAGGACTGAGTGGACTTGTAGGCTCTAAAGTTTTAAATTGTTTTGTTTTTTAATGCAGTTATGAAACAAAATCTACATTAGTAAGTTACGCTTTCATGATAAAGAGACTGTACTCCAGTACTTGTATGAGGTGAAATGAAAAATACTATTTCTTTTGTTTATAATTTTTACGGGTGCAAATATTTGAAATAAAAAAATATAAAGTGAGCACTGTACACTTTGTATTGTGTTGTAACTGAATTCAATATATTTGAAAATGTAGAAGAACATCCAAAAATATTTAATAAATTTCAATTGGTATTCTATTGTTTAACAGTGCACTTAATCACGATTATTTTTTTAAATTGTGATTAATTTGAGTCAAGTGTGTGAGTTAACTGTGATTAATCAACAGCTTTATTTTGAATTTAGAGTCTGAAAAAGACAAATTTTGAAGTGAAACTCAGCCCAGTCTACTGTGTCTTGCCCAGTTTGAGATGGTCAATAATCATTCAGAATCACGTTTTTTTCCACATGGTTACCACCTGAAACTATAAATCTTTCATCAGCCTGGGTTCCCCTCAATACCAGGGCCAACTTCACCCAAAGGATTGCAAAGAATTTTATAAGTTCATCCTGGTGTAAATCCATAGTCATCAGAGAGGAATTTGGCCCTCTATGTATTAGGGGTTGTAGCGGGGTGGAGACCGGCTCCTGCCTGAAACAGCCCTGGGAGAAGGCTGGTGGCTGGGAGCTGCTAAGCTGGGCTGATTGGGGAAGCAGCTGCAGCTGGGCCCGGCAAACCGTGAAGCCGGTAGCGCTCAGGCAGCCCTTTCCGCATGGCTGGGAGTGGGAGGGAGGAGGGGGCGGAGTTAGGGCAGGGTTGGGGTGGGGAAGGGGCGGAGTTGGGGTGGGAAATGGGCGGGGCCAGGGCCCCGTGGAGGGTCCTCTTTTTTTTATTTGTTACATATGGTAACCCTAAGCTAGACACAGAGTACCTGGGTGGAGCAGGGCTGGGGAAAGGCTGAGTAGCTCCAGCCTGGAAAGCCCCAGGCTGTGGCCTAGGAGAAGGCTAAGGGCTACTGGGGGTTGCAGAGGGCAGCCCAGGGCTAGGCTAAGGCAGCAGGTCCAAACCCAACCTTGCTGATGATGAGTGGCCTATACTGCAGTCTGCCCCAGAGAGTGGGGGCTAGTTGGTGACTGGCAGTGGCCTTATCCTGAGGTGAGGTGGGGTTAGTGGGTGGGGGTTCCCCTGGGAGGGGAGACCCAGTGTGTGTGGGTATTGCCAGGGGGCAGCACCCAGAGCAAGGGGCACCGGGGTCCTGGGAGGGACACGGAGGCCAGTGCAGACGAAGGCGGATCACTGGCCTGCAGAGGGCGCTCCAGAGGCTGGTGAGCTAATTCCCTGGACAACCAGCAGGAGGCACCGCAGGGGTGAGTCCGATCTCCTACAGGGGTCATTATATTTCCCATGTAGGAAATTATGCAGTTGAAACTGTAAAGGTAGCTTAAGTACCTGAATGTAATTAGTGGAGATGTAATTAGGTCACTAGTGTTAACATCCCCTCTGGTGTGAAGAAAGCCGGGGGATCTTTAAACATCACAAACTGCTTAGGATGGTGGGTTTTAGGACTTTTTATATAGGAAATTTGTCATGCAGCTTACAAATCAGGCATGTGTGTGCACATGGACAGGGGACTTACTTTTCATTAGGATGTCTATAGGGTGTGTAAAGGATTTTTATTACTGAAGTGCCACAAACATTTTCAACACTTTGCAGAAACCGCGTGGCCTCCCCTGCTCCACAGTGGTTGATGCTATAATTCTAAGCCGGCAAAACTACATTTACAAAATGACTTTGATTAATTGATCTTCTATGTGGTTTAGTGTTTTGCTTTTTCTGCCATGTTCTATTTAATCAACTAAACAATGTACATGCAAAGAGTGTCGTCGGGCATTTCAAGGTATAGCACTGAGAGTGACAGATGTTTCCTAAGAGGGGAGGGTAGCAAGACAAAAGGATCCAGTTTGGGTGCCATTTGGTTTGAAATGAAGGAGAAAAAATTAAGAAAATAGGAATTGCAATCCAGGAGCAGACCAGAGGTCCCCCTCTCACAGTATCCTATTTCTGATAGTGGCCAGTATTAGCTGTTTCAGAAGGAGGTCCAAGCAGAGGATGGTCATTTGAACGTGCTATTTTGAGCCTTTTATGATATTCTGTCAGGAACGTGTAAAACTAGGTACAGGTCTGTCGCATCTTACGCGCATTTAACATGCGCGATTTCAACTTTACGCAGTTGGCAAAAACGAAAAAAAAAAAAAAAAAAGAGAAAATAACAATTTTAATACTATACCTGTAGTGCGGGCGATATCGCCCCTATTGAACTCAATGGAATTTTGGCTATACACAGTTTTTGCTTTACGCGCTAACCGTGGAACGGAACCCCCGCATAAGATGAGACACACCTGTAATTGTGATTTCAAAAATGAAACAGGAATGTAAAGTATTATGTAAGCAGTGCTCCCCTTCTGGGTCATTGTAGTACTGCACCTTCCAGGAGGGCTTAGCAGTAAAAACAATAACTCCACCACATCCTTGTTGTGCAGGGGGAAACCCTAAACTCTACCATCCTTGAGAATGATACAACCTGCTCCCCACTCTCTAAAGCTCTGGCTAGCTCTGCTGGTGGTTCAGGAGGTGAGGATCACAGCCATGGCTCTATCACTTTGGAGGTCACTTTCACCTCCACACATCCTGCAGTCCCTCAAAAATCAGGGATGTGATTGTCCTTGTAGTGAGAGCAGATGGCTCCTGCTACCATCATCCCAATTGTAGAGTGGCTAGGGCTCTGTGCTGGGAGCCTGAGGACCTGGGTTCTATTGCTGGCTCTGAGCTTGTGTGTGACCTAGGTTGAGTCAGTTTACAATGTCTGTTCCTCTCTTTCCCCGCCCATCCTTTGTCTTGTCCAATTACACTATACACTTTTTAGGACAGAACTATTTGTTACCATGTGGCGGTGTAGTCCCTATCACAATAAGTCCTTGCTCGGGAGTACAAATAACAATAGCATATGGAGGAGAAGAAAGGAGGTGCCTTATTCTTAGAAAGCAGGGAGGGTTTTGCAGCAACAAGGAATGGCATGCAGCAGGGAGTGGAAGAAGGAGTCAAAGTAAGTTGTTGCAAAAGAGGAGACAGCAAGGAACAAGACTGAAGGAAGGATGGGCTTAAAAAAATGTATCATTACAGAGAGTATTTTGGAACATATTAATTCACAACTCAGCCTGAAACAATGGGATCTGCCAGAATGATTATTATAAATGTACTGATTATTGGTGAAGCATTAGTATCTGTGCACTATTATTTTTAGAGATAAGTCACATCTCATTCTCTTATTTTTATCAGGGATCTATTGTGCATCAGCCTATATATATATATATATATAAACACAAAATAACTGGAAGGGGTTAGATCAGAGAGGAGATAATTTCTCTGTTAAAACTTGAGTCCAAAATGGAGAACAGCACAAGGGGGCACAATTCTCAGTAATGTCAATGTGAGTAATTTGTATCCTTCATGACGGGAAGAGGGTGGAGGGACAGAATTAAGCCCTTGGATTTTGCAACTGGGAGGAGGAGAAAAGCAAGAGCAATGTATAAACAAAAGTACATTAGGAACACAGGACTGAAGGAGTTTCCTGGATCATAGAGTCCACTCCCCGGCTATCACTGGCAACCCTCTTGAATGGCAGCATCCCTGCTTTAAATTAACAACAAATACCCTTAACTATGCTCTCTCATGTGCTGAGATAGGTCATGTTCTAAAGTTTTTACAGCTCTTTCAAAACGTTTCTGTAATACTGTTTGCAAACCCACAGGATAGGACACCTAAACAGTTAGACAATAGAAAGGGATATTATGGACTGTAATTGTGTTTAATTGCTGCTTTCAAAGTATTCATGGGGAAAGAAAAAACTCTTTTATACTTCCAAACTTGATAGGAAAAGGCTACGTGTTTTTGAATCTCACTTTTTATGTACAGTGATATATAGTCCCTTTAGTCTGAGCAGTTACAGATTGTGGTGTGCATGGTACCCAAGAAAGGGTTAGTTTGGAAAAGGTAGCTTCTGAAAGTTGCTTAAAAAAAAAAAAAAAAGTCCTGCCCTAAATGATCAGCCAATGAAAGCTTGTACTGACAATGTCTTTATTCTAACTTGGTATTTCATTGGCTGTGTATCATGTGATATTTTGCAGGACACTTGGAAGAGGGTGGTGTTTAGGGGGGAAGCTCAGCACTTTTTCACCACCATGTGTAGTTCAGCACCTATTTCTAAACCCATTTGTTTTTCTACCTTATCTCAAGACTCTCAATTACAGTTTTTCCAAAGAGAAAATGCACATATGCCTCAAATCCACCCTTTAGTTACTCTGATGCATGACACACCTTCTGGCACCTGATCTGGGCTAAGAGGGCTAATAGTTCCTGTCCAGAGGTTGCCAAGGGAGCTTTTACCAACTCCTTCTCGGTGCGGGAAGAACCACAACTTCCTGCTTTGAATATTGAGATTTTCAGGGTAGATGGGCTCAATTAAATTACAGGTAAGTCCCCCACCCGCTTATCCTCCCAAAAGGCATGGAGGATTGTGGTTGGTGTTTAACTAGCAACATTTACATTGTTCTCTATCCAGTGTAGTCATTTACAGCAGTGCAAAGGGAACGTAATGCGCTGCCAGATCAGAATTCAGTAAAGATTCTGAAAGTTTTTGGCCAAAACTTTTTTTTTTTCCAGCCAACAATGCAGATTCAGCTACACTCTTTTGCAAATTGTTTGAAATGACTTGACATTTAGGAATTTCATTCAATCGTATGAAAGGACAATTCAAAAATGTTTTTAAAAGCTCTAGAACAACAGTAGTCTGACTCAAAAGGGAACAATTTTTTCATTCAACCCCAAAGGTGGGTTTTTTTTTTCTGACTTTTTTTCCTATTTGCTGAAAATTTTCAAAAAAATAATTTTCAGTTTCAATGTTTTGGAATTGCCAGCAAACCAAAAAAAAAAAAAAAAAAAAAAAAAAAAATCCACTATTCCCAGCTGTCCTGTGCAGTCTCTTTGACCTAGTATAGATAACCGCACAAGGTGAATGGTAATAGTGAATTGGATCCCAAATGTCTCAGCAAATTGGGGCCCGTATTTCAGGTGGGCCTGTTTCAGACTGGCTGATTTTTTGCCCATCTCTTTTAAATAAATAAATGGCAAATGCAGAACTGATACCTGGCATGCCATGGGAAATAATAGCCCCTGTGGTAATCTGTACAATTGTCTGAAAGCATTACGATGTCTTGCATATGCTTTGTGTGTGGCCAATATGTTTGCTCTGATTTAATCTGTAATGTATTATGTGCCTTATAATTGGTGTCGGTCTTTGCTGGAAAATCTGAAAGGTTTGTCAGTGCTAAAGATGGGGGGGAAGGGTGGTTGGGAGGGAACCACCTTGTGGTTTGTGTCTCAGCAATAAGCTTCAAGTGTTTTATTGAGAATCCAGCATTTCTGTTAAGTAATTTCCCCAAGCAGCTGGGATTGAGTCCATGTTTTTAGTTATAATTAAATGATAAATCTTGGTGTGGACAGCATCCAATATAGACTATGTCAGTTCTGTTGAAGTGGAATAGGACACAAGATACATTTACCTAGGAAAATGATCCAGCTTTGGAGGACTATATTCTCACGTCAGAGGCTATTCACCAAGTAGTTGTCATTGAAGAATCAATAATAAAGAAGTCCTTCGTTTCTTGTAGTGTATCATCCACACTCTGCCTGTATGTAATTTTCTTGAAATAGAGGATGGCTGCTACAGCACTTGACATTTTCATGTAGGTGTCAACTCTAAAGGGTATACTCACAGGCTGAGGGTGCCTGTTTATTATTCTAATAAATTTGTTAGTCTCTAAGGTGCCACAAGTACTCCTGTTCTTCTTTTTTTGTTTATTATTGTTTGTTTGCAATATGCTATTGTGGAGAAAATTGAAAAGAATTATATATTGACTGGTTAGGAGGTATTACTACTATTTATTTATTTTATATATTTATGCTAGATGCACAGACAATCCCTGCCCCCAAGAGTTTACAATCTAAATAAACAAGACATAAAAATGGTGGACAGGGAAACAGAGGCACAGAGAGGAAAGGTGACTTGCTTCAAGATCTCAGCAGTTTAGTAGAAAAGCTGGGATTAGAACCCAGGTCTCCTGAGTCCCTGATCAGTACCCTACCCACTGGAACACAGTGCTAGAAATGAAATAAAAAAAAAAAAGTGGCGGGGGAGATAACAAAACCCCAAGAAAGACCTGATTAAAAAATAAGTAATATTTAATCTCAGCAAGTACCTTAACAGATTGGCTACACTTTCATCAGGCTGTGGTGATATTTTGCACTTGCATAGGACTTTTGGTGTAAAGATATAATCTTTGTAAAGGATTTTATCAAGTCTTATAACAAGCCCCTTACGGTGGTATTTTCCCCTAGTTTACAGGTAGTAAATTGAGGCACAAGAAGGTAAAGTGATTTATCCGTCTCATTCAGAGATTCAGTAGTGGAAAAGGGCAATAAAGAACTCTTGGAGACTGATGGTCCACTGCTTTCCTCCCTTGTTTAGTTGTTTATACTTTTGCAAAGTGGGTGTCTTTCGGGGTGTTTAAAAAAAAAAAAAACACCTCTGAAAGACAAATGTTTTGTCATTCAATTGCCAGTGTAGACATAGCCTAACATTCAGAGTTGGTAGCATTTTTACATGGTCTATGCACAGGTATAAAGGACTAATCAAGGGGTAAAGCAGTGGAGAATCACACCCCAAAAGTTCTAGTTCCCATTTTTGTGCTCTAGCACTGGACACATTTATCTCCCTAATTACAGAAAAAAGTCTTGGAGGTGTATTTACAGTAATATTTCATTACTTAACTGAAACCCTGCCCTTGTTCTTCTCAGAACTGGGCACTTTGGAATCTCTCTCTCTCCCCTTTGCTGAAGGGTTGAAGGTTGAATCATTTCTAGTAAGTTTATTTCTCTGTTTTAAAGTATTGTATCAGAGTTTAGAGCTGAAATTTGATCTGAGTTCAAGTTGAGATTTCAGCCACCCAAAGTCTTGGGTTGTGGGGGATGTTGCTGATGTGTGTTTTTTATACTTGTATATTCAGGTCTAGACCTGGTCAAAACATGCTAACCCTTTTCTGTGGGAAATGTAAAAACAACACATGCTCTTTGTTTAGTTTTTCAAACCAGTTTTTGATTTAAAAAGAAGAAATTCAGGTTTTGGTAAATAAAATTGGTGGTTGTGGCTTTTTTGTCAAAAACCCAGAACAATTTAAAATATCTGTTGGAAAAATTATTTTTAATTAGTTTTGGTAAAAAAATAGCTTTTGATGGAAATATTTCGATCAGCTGTCTCCAAGACATAACATTTGACAACAAACTACATATACTGGTAGGTCAGTGAGTTTTTCCTGGTAAAATATTTTAATTAAAATAAGGAAACACCAACAAATGTATTGCTTTCAGAATTTCTTAGTCTAAGAATATGAGCTTTGGCCTAAAAAAAGGGATGGGGGAGTCATTCAAGAGAGGTGGGCTAGATGGAAATCTGTCCATTGGTCAAAAGTAGAGAGAGAACAATAAAATCAAAAACATTAGTGCTCTTGTTTGTGGAGATTGTCTGTCTGCAAACATTGTACAGCACCTAGCACAATGGAGTCCTGATCCATGATTAGAGCTGCTAGGCACTTTTGCAATACAAATAAATAATAGTATTAATAATGGTGCTTTCAATAATTAAAATAATTATGGAGCAGAGATATAATAATAATACCTAGCACTTGTATAGTATTTTTCATGAGTAGATTTCAGAGCACTTTACGAAGGAGTTCAGTTATCATTCTCCCCCTTTTACAGACAAAGAAACTGAGGCATAGAGAAGCGAAGTGACCTGCCCAAGGTCACCTAGCAGGCTAATAGTAAAACCAAGAATAGAACCCAAGTTTCCAGAGTCGCAGTCCAGTGCTGCATCCACTAGACAACACTGCCTCCTAGCAGGTGACTGCTAGCCTAATATGGTCAGTGAAAAGTAGCTACCACATCTCCAGTAGCTGAAGGAACAAGTTCTAAGATGTTCAGTCATATCAGCCCCAAGGTGCTTTTAATTATTGAATTACCAACTCTCTCCTCCAGGGAGATAATCCATTATTTCCTATTTGTGTTACTTTAGAGCAACATCTCATATATAATAAATAACAAAATATGAATAATCCTATCCATGGCATAAGACAGTAAGAAAATGCCTACTAATTATGCTTGTTTTAGAGGCACAGATACTCCATAGCATCAGCCACTTAATACAAACCATTGAGAAAAGTATGCCTATCTGACTGATAAAGGGGAAAAATAAGGTGACTCTTCTAATATAAGGAATTCAGAAGAGCCCTTCAGTACAATGGAAATGGGAGAATGTGTTTGCATGAGAGACTGAGGATCTTGCAACTGCTGGTCTCTACTTCATCACTAAATAGTTCGCATAAATAGAGTATAATGGAGTGGTGGTTGGTAGTGCACAGAAACAGCACCTCCATTGTGGACTGCCTGGTCCCTACTAACACTAACCAATACTGTGTTGTGCTTTTATACCTATATTTTGTCATTCTGGGGCTGGGCCTTTAAATCTGGGGCAGAGAGGCAGCTGTACTTCTGAAGTGGCCATTTTGGAATTGAGTGGTGTTTGCTGAGCCACCTACGGTGACTAGGGGTACGTCTACACTTACCGGAGGGTCCGGCAGCAGGCAATCGATGTTCTGGGATCGATTTATTGCGTCTGGTTTAGACGCGATAAATCGATCCCGGAAGTGCTCGCCGTCGACGCCGGTACTCCAGCTCAGCGAGAGGAGTACGCGGCATCGACGGGGGAGCCTCCCTGCTGCGTCTGGACCCGCGGTAAGTTCGGACTAAGGTACTTAGAATTCAGCTACGTTATTAACATAGCTGAATTTGCGTACCTTAGTCCGAAGTGGGGGGTTAGTGGGGACCAGGCCTTAATGTCCCGATTTTATAGGGACAGTCCTGATTTTTGGGTCTTTTTCTTATATAGGCTCCTATTATCCCCCACTCCCTGTCCCAATTTTTCACATTTGCTGTCTGGTCACCGTAGAGCCATCCTCACTTCCAGCTGGTGAATGTCTTCAGTTCCTACATTATTTCTAAGGCAATTCACACTCTGAATCTGAATAGTAATATTTTACACCCATCTTGTGCAGGTTTCTACAACAGTATCAAGTATAAGGCAGCTGAGAATCATACCTGTGGGCTTTATTACCATTATTCCTGCTGACTTGCTATTCAGGGAGGATAATTCTCATTCACATAAAGTACCTTTCAGGGGATCTCTAAGCACCTCTCAAACATAAAAGTATGCTGAGAAGTTCTTAATAATATATATTTTAAAAAATTTCCTTGCCTATCTTGGAATTGAGAAGTTGAATAAAAATGAAATATTTTTTTTAGATTTTGATTGTAAGCGCTTTAGGGCATGGAGTGCCTTGTTATATCTACTGTGCCTAACACAATGGAGTCTTGTTCCCTGATTAGGGCTTCTAATGGCTGCTGTAATGGAAATAAGAGTTTCTATAAATCTAACTTATTTTTCACTAGAGTGGGCTACATTTTGATTCCCTTGAAGTCCATGGCAAAAACTTTCCTTGACTTTAGTGGCTGTAGCATTTGATTTTCTTTGTTTACTTGTTTGCTTTTTTCATGGCTTGAAAAAGAAATTAGACTAGTCAATTTCATTTTGTTTGATAATCATTTTCTAGTGAAGTTCTCATTAAGATTTTTGGGCACCCACAATATTTTAGTTGTAAACCCTTCCGGGACAATGTTTGTTGGTTTTTAAAAGAAAACTATTTCCACTGGAATATTTTTTAAAATTTTTATAGGCATTTTTTGTAGCTTTTATAAAATCTGCTTTAAAAAATAAGTCATGTTTGATGCGACAATGCTCCTGTAGAACACTTGTAAGCTTTCCTCTGCCCCCAAAGTAGATGATAGATTTATAGTGACTGTAGTACCTATTACTGAAATGCGTCCACTTCTGAGGTGGGATGTAGCAGCTGTTTAACTGTAACTAGCAACACATTGTGCGTATTTAAAATGGGAATAGTGAAGACACTGAATGCTGCTGTAAAAAGGTAATCTCTCCACCTTGTGGTGCAGGACAGAACAACAAGGTTTTGTTTGGGGTCACACAGCTCAGCTGGCTGTTCTGCCATTTGGTGTAGTCCTGGTGTCTTGCTGACATGACTCCTTGGGATGGAAGAAAACTACCACAATGGTCTTCTGTGCCTTGCCACAGGGTTGTTTCAAACAGGTCTAAGAGATTGAAAACATGTTTATCTATCTAGCTAAGCATTTGTATCACACTCACCTGTGTGTTGTCATTGTCTTACTGCACCAATTTTGAAGCAAGAATATAATGGTGTTAACAGTGGAATTATGAGTTGGTCCTGAACCACAAAGCTTGAACTGAGATTCAAACTTCCCCAAACTTCATGGATTTTCATACTAATCCCTGAAGTAATAATGTTTTGCGGAATATGGGTATTTTAGTCTGGCCTGAGGGACAGCCCAGCTTAGTGGAATTGGAACTTAGGAATTCTTGCGTTTTCAATCCAGAACTATTGGCTATTGAGTGATTTTTGGACAAGCCACTTCACATCTCTAGTATTCAGCTTTCTCCTCTGTGAAACTGACATCGTGATACTGACCCACTGTATAGAGTTGCTGAGCAGATCTCCTAATGTGTACAAAGCACTTCCAGGAGGTCAGGCACTGAACAGCATGAATGCTAGTATTGTTATTGTACAGGAATGAAAGACCAGCTGCAGATTAAGTACCTGATCCTGCAGACACTTACTCATGTGAGTAGTCCCGCTGAACCCTACGGAACTACTTGTGTAAGTGGGAACTAATTTCACAATTAAGAGTTTGCAAGATCACACCTAAACGACTAGTGTGGAATAGCTGACATTCTACACATAATATTGGGACCTGATCTTGAGAGGTTTGAGCATGTACAAGTCCCGTTAAAATTAAAGGGAACGGCAAGTGTTCAGCAACTCCTAGGGTTAGGCCTTTAGTCTGTTCAGTTGCTCAGGCTAAAGCTTTGTTAAGAAAAAGACATCTATCTCCCTTACTGAGATCACAGCAGGGGCTTCTGATTAGAATAGTGTTATAATGGCCAGTGTCTGTCGAATCATTAGTGAAAGTACCCTAGTTCATTAAGCATTCAAAGCAATCAGGAGGTTAAATCAGACAGAACAAACACCAGTGGCTGATGTGTATGTATTAAAGTGCGGCAGAGGAGGTGGTGTCTCTTGTGGACAGAGAGTGGCAGGACTGGTAATTTTGTGAATTGTATCATTAATAAAATATATTTTATTCTATTTGATTCTGACTTTGGAAGGTTCCTGTAAGATTATTACATTTTTTAAGCATCAGAATTTTTTTTCTAACGGCTTTACCCAAGGCTAAGTTGAGATCTAATACAAAATTCAAAAAGACTCTGCAGAAATGCCATTAAAATTTTAACTTTATGTTCTTTTTGGCGATTTAAAAGCTATGGAAGCAAAGCTGTACAAGCTAAAGGGAATTTAATTGTAAGATTCCTGTGATCGGTAATAGAGAGAATGTCCTACCTGAAGTGTCTTCTCTGCTAGGTATATTCTTTTGCATGCTAGTATTTTTTTTTTTTTTTAAATCACTTCATTTGTTAGAGGGTTTTTTAATACTTGATCCTTTTATTACATTTCTTTTTGTGTTTAGCTATTATGATTTAAGCAAATAAGATTCATCATGGGTCTCTCAAAAGCACCAATAAGCCAGCAATCTTAAGGTCCACTTATAAGGAGAAATCCTCCATAAAGCATGCCTCTGCTGTGATGTAAATGTAGTGCTGACATCTAAGAGCAGCAAGCTGGGACTGCTTTTATGAAGATTTGTTGGCCAACCTGCTGGCCAACACACTGGGGATGGACCTATGGACCACCCGAGCTTAGTGTTAGCTGATACAGCTTGAGCTAAAGCTCTGTAACCTGGGCCTGTAATAATTCATATCCACAGTGGATCAGACGGTAACACATGTTCCCCATATTCCTGTTACCTTATCCTTCCTACATACGGTTGATTGTTTCTCTTGTTGGTCTGGTCATTCATTATCTTTAGACTGGGAATGGGCACCAGGGGATGGATCACTTGATGATTACCTGTTATGTTCATCCCTTCGGGGGCACCGGGCACTGGCCATTGTCGAAAGACAGGATACTAGGCTAGATGGACCGTTGGCCTGACCCTGTATGGCCGTTCTTATGACTGAGAGCTCTCTGGGGCTGGATTTGTCATAGCAGGTGCCATCTTTTCATAACCGCTCCTTGTACAAAGGGGTCTGATTTTGGTTGTACCATAATACAAATAACATTTCCTAACTGGTGTAAACATTTTAGTTCCACTGAATTCACTGACAGGCTTGCAGAGACATAGCACAAAGCCTATGTACACCTTAAGCCTTGTTTTGATGGTGTCAGTGGGATTTAAGTGTGTATAGTACTTGTGCTGCTATCTGAACAGGGGTGAATTTCATCCATAGAAAGGATGACATCTTTAATAGAGGGAATACCTTTCCAAGCCAGCTGTCTGCTTGGGAACTGCTCTGTTCAATGATATGTAGCTTATGTATATGATTCCTAAATTGAAATCAGTGTGGCAGAAAGGACATCAAGGCAAAATGGTCTAAACTGAGGGAGTGCTGCATGACTACATCAGTTGCTGAGACACCAGTCAGGGATGTGGTACTCCTTGGTGGGCATATGGCAGCATTGCCAGAATCAGGAGAAGACTAGTTAAGATGAAAGCCAATCTCAGGGTCAACCTAAGTTCCCACAGGCCCTTGCACTGAGCACATGCATTACCACAGCATTTCAATTAGCACTGTTGCCTGAAAAGGGCAGGAACCACTCCACATCCCCCAGCAATGGAGATGGAAGTTTCTTCAATCACTCACCCCATCACCATCCCCAGTTCGCAAGCCAGCTACATTAATAACCCTGTAATTCTATGGAGATAAGCTTTTGTGGGCTAAAACCCACTTCATCAGATGCATGGAGTGGAAAATACAGTAGGAAGATATATATATACATAGTACATGAAAAGATGGGGGTTCCATTACCAATTCTAACAATACAATTAAAGTGGGCTATTATCAACAGGAGGAAAAATCCCTTTTGTAGTGGTAGTCAGGGTGGCCCATTTCAAACAATTGACAAGAAGGTGTAACAGTAGGGGGAAATTAGTTTTTGTAAAGACCCATCCACTCCCAGTCTGTATTCAGGCCTAATTTGATCATGTCCAGTTTGCAAATTAATTCCAGTAGTCTCGTTAGAAATGGTCAGGCAACCCCCATCTTTTCATGTACTCTCTCTGTGTGTGTGTGTGTGTGTGTGTGTGTGTGTGTGTGTGTGTGTGTGTGTGTGTGAGAGAGAGAGAGAGAGAGATCTCACACACAATCTTCCTACTGTATTTTCCACTCCATGCATCTGATGAAGTGGGTTTTAGCCCACAAAAGCTTATGCCCAAATAAATTTTTTTAGTCTCTAAGGTGCCACAAAGACTCCTCATTGTTTTTGCTGATCTAGACTAACACTGCTACCACCCTGAAACCTGTAATTATATGGTGACTTGTAGTATCTTATTCAGCTACTAGATGTCTTTGGATTTTTCCCTGATAGGGTGTAGTCCCTGGTAAACAGGGAAGACAAAGACAGAACTCAAGCTGGGTGGAAGCCTGATTGTGTCATAGTTGTATCTGTTTTCTTTAATAAAGCCTTCTATTTAAGGACCACGATTCCATATATTATGGCAACCCCTTTGTCAGCAGCTTACCCACCTTTTAGAGCTAATAAACAATACCTTGAAACATGCTGAACTTTCTAGAAAGAAACTGGCCTCTAATTTCTTTTGTGAGAATTTTTCCTTCTGATGAATATAGCTGTTTGTGACATTTGAAAAGTGAATCCATGGCCGCATCGCTCATTCAGTAAGATCTATAAATGTCTCCATAGGTTTACTGCATGTTAACTCTTATGCTATTCTAATTTATAATTCAATTTTTATAAAACCTAGGGAAAAATGTTTCTTGCAGGCTCTTAGGCTTTAATGCTCTCATATACTATTTTTAATACACCACAGACACACACATTTAAATGCCTGCTATGGTGATGTCCTGAGGGGATTACCTGTGTCAGCGGTTCTTTATGATAACCAAAAAAATAAATAACTAAAAATCCAGAAACTCTCACATCTCTGTGAAATTATTCCATGGGGAAGCATCTCTTAGGTGATGTCTGCACTATGGGCACTACAGCACCATAGCTATGCAGGAATAACCCTGCACTGTAGAGCCAGTCTACAGCAAAGGAAGGGCTTTTTCTGTCACTGTCAGAACAACATCTCCCTCAGCTATGTGGACAAAAGCAATTCTTCCATTGACCTAGCTACAGGTTTAAAACAAAGAAAAGGAAGTATTTCTTCACCTAAAGCATAGTCAACCTGTGGAACTCCTTGCCAGAGAATGTTGTGAAGGCCCAGACTGTAACAGGGTTAAAAAAAGAACTAGATAAGTTCATGGAGGTAGGTCCATCAACGGCTATTGGCAGGGATGGTGTCCCTAGCCTGTTTGCCAGAAGCTGGGAATGAGCGACGGGACAGATCACTTGATGATTACACTGCTCTACAGCCAAAATGCTTCTGAAATAAATGTAGTCAAACTTTACTAATTCTGGGTCACTGAGAACAAAAATGATGCTTAAAATTGTTGATTGGCTCTAGTTTTCAAGATATGTATTGGGTCAGTATATACGACCCTTGACTTGGGAATGGCGGAGGATAAGTGAGTTATAAAGGGAAGGGATCTGAATTTAAACCAGAAATGACTAAAATACATCTTTGACTGGATCTATGAATAAATCTATGACTGGGTTTGGACAGTACTTGCTTTTTAGGCAAAATAATGAATGATGCAATCTGAAGCTGGTATTGCGTCATACATGACATGAATTGCATCATGTTATTCCTAGAAGTCATGGATGATGCATACATCACTCTGCTGAACAAATTGCCCTATATCCGCTCTAGAAATCATACAGTGTCGTGCTCTCTTATTTGTCAGTGTTTGATTTTTGCAAAGGGACACATTTCTGTTTAGCCAAAGTGAGCAGAGATGCCTCGTACTTGTGTGAACAGTGCAGATAACTTCTGCTGTGTTTGTGGTGAAGTGACTTTTGCATCACAAAAGAACAATATAACCACCATGGTTAAGAGATCCTATCACCTTTATTGTGGCTGCAAAATTGGAGATCAGGACAAGAGGTGGGCCTCACACATATGCTGCAACACTTGTGCAACCAATCTTCGCCAGTGCTTGAACAGGAAAAGGAAATCTATGCCTTTTGCAGTGCCAATGATTTGGAGAGAGCCAACAGATCATACCAGCAATTGTTACTTCTGCATGGTGCCTCCAGTTGGGAAAGGTGTGTCAAAGAAGAAAAAGTGGACTGTGCATTATCCAAACATTCCATCAGCTATACACCCAGTACCCCATGGAGAAGGACTGCCGGTTCCTGATGCACCAGAATCATTCTCACTTGAGTCAGATGAGGAAGAGGATGAAACTTCTGGTCCTGAACCATCAATGTCACAGGACCCACATTTTCTCCTATCCTCCTCCTCTGAACCACACCTCCTAACACAAGGTGAACTGAATGGCCTTGTCAGGGATTTGGAACTACCCAAGAGTAAGGCAGAGCTGTTGGGCTCCAGACTACAGCAGTGGAATCTCCTGGCAAATGATGTTAGGGTTTCCATGTTCCATGACCGTCAAAAGGATCTTGTCCCATTCTTCTTCATGGAAGGTGATCTTGTAGCCTGCAACAACATCGATGGTGTGATGGCAGCCCTCAACATCGTTCACGATCCAGATGAGTGGACACTGTTCGTTGATTCATCGAAGACGAGTCTTAAAGCTGTTTTACTGCATAATGGCAATGTTTTGCCATCAATTCCAGTTGGTCATGCAGTCCATATGAAGGAAACCTATGACAACATGAAACAACTTTTGAGGTGCATAAACTATGACCAACATCAGTGGCAACTTTGTGGTGATTTGAAGGTTGTTGCTCTCTTGCTTGGTCTGCAGACTGGATACACAAAGTACTGCTGTTTTCTCTGCGAATGGGATAGTGATGCAAGAGATTCCCACTACATCAAGAAAGATTGGCCACTCCGACAGTCATTGGAGCCTGGGAGGAAAAGTGTTCAGCATCCACCACTTGTTGAATCAAGGAAGATTTTGTTATCACCCTTACACATCAAGCTGGGTCTGATGAAGAACTTTGTCAAGGCCATTGACAAAACAGAAGCAGCTTTCAAGTACCTCCGTGGAAAATTTCCAAGGTTAAGTGAAGCTAAGATAAAGGAAGGTGTCTTTGTTGGTCCTCAGATTTGTGAACTTCTTCGAGATGATGCATTTGACCATGCACTGCGTGGCAAGGAAAAGACGGCATGGAAAGCCTTCCAGTTAGTGGCAAGAAATGGTCTCGGAAACAACAAGGCAGACAACTACAGGTTGTTGGTGGAAAACCTCCTCAAGGCATACAAAAGCCTTGGTTGCAACATGTCACTAAAGATACATTTTTTGCACTCTCATCTAGATTTTTTTCTACCGAACTGTGGAGCAGTGAGCGGCGAGCGATTTCACCAGGACATTGCAACAATGGAGAAACGCTATCAGGGCAAATGGAGCCCATCAATGCTTGCAGACTATTGCTGGACAGTGACAAGAGATGCTCCATTTAATGAATACAAGAGACAAGCCAAGAAGCGCCGAGTAGACACTGAATACGACTAAACTATATACGTAATAGTTTTTTGCCTTTTGTTTCATAATAAATTTTATTTATATAACCCTTTTGCTGATTTTTAAAGTGTTACATAAACAGGACAGGTGAAATATTATCATGTAAAGCAACCATAAACACATGAAAAGACCTAGGTTTACAATTTATGATTAAAACTCTACTATCTACACAATATACATAGACATAAAATGTAAAAACGTAAATATCTTAGAAACAGTAGCCAATCAGTTGTTTTAATTGTCATATTTGAATTCAGCACAACAAAATACATAATAAATAGCACTTTTTATCTCTGAAGCAGACGACTTCTCAAAAGTTGTAGACCAGTGTTACCTGTTCTGTTCATTCCCTCTGGGGCACCTGGCATTGGCCACTGTGGGAAGACAGGACACTGGGCTGGATGGACCTTTGGTCTCACCCAATATGGTCATTCTTATGTTCATATTTACACCAGGAGTTAAGTTACTATGGCACTCAAGGGGTGTGCTTTCTTCACAGCTCTGAGCACTGTAGCTATGTCAAGTTTTAAGTGCAGACCAGACATTATACTAGTTTTATTTCTGATGGTAACCACTGTAAATGTATGTATAATCTTATCGGCTGCTGAAAGCTACCTCATGAAAACTTTATGTACTGGTGTGGAAACTCATTCCTGATGGAATGAGAAGTATATACCATTTTTGTTTTGTTTTTTGTGAAAATGTGTTTTCCTGAAGTCAGCCCTGGTTAATCGTGCTGGAAGGGCAGTCCTAGAGATTGTAGGCTTGTGTTTATCCCCAGCAATGAGTCCACCAGCCAGCAGTGCCACAGATTGACCCTCCCCCAATTCCTAACAAACTTTGCCAAAGCATACCTCAGTTCTGAGCTGGAGGGAATGCTTCTAGGGTTGAGTATAGAGTTATTTACATTGAGGTAGCATCCAGAATGTGATCTGGTCTTTCCAAACACAGAGGAAGATGCAGTCCTTACCCCAAATAGCATTCACTCTGTACTGCTACTCAGTCCTTGGCCTGTCAGTCAAGGTGGCTAATGAGAACACTAATTAGTGCTTGTTATGATCCTTTTTGTTTGTTTGTTTTGTTTTTTTTAGTTTTTCGAACACTTGCATACTAAAAACTAGGCTGAAACCCCCCAGCTCACTTCACAGGTGTGAAGGATGCTGAAAAGCATCAGAATGTAATAACTTTTAGTCCTCACTAGTTTATGGCCAACTGAAGATGAAAAGTCCAATCTCTCTCTCAAATGTGGCATCTGCAAAGCAACATTCTATAGATACAGTTGTAGGTCCGTAAACCATGTCAAGGCCTTCTCTGTGACATTGGAGTTCTAATCCAATTTACCTTGAAAACCATATTTGGAGCACTACGTTAAGAGGTGTTCGATGTTTTGGATGTTTCATGAAGGGGAGTCTTTAATTTTCCATTTGAGTCAAGTAGCTTTATCTTCCATGGTTTATTCAGATGCAGGTCAGTGTAGTCCAAAGTCTGCATGGCAGGTTGAAACCAAGAGAGCAGCTTATTGGGTGAGTAATAATGTGCCTATTTGGAATAGATGAGGTCCAGACAATTTGCCAATCCCTGGCTGGGTCCAGAGACATGAGGTGATCACGTGTGGTTCATAGGGGTTTTCGTGATGTCAGGTATTGCTGGGGTATGTTATCCATAACCTGCTGGATGGGAAGTTCTGGGTAGTCTTTGGTGCATCTAAGTTCTCGTGCTGTGGCTATATCTTGACAGATACCTGAAGGTTTGATGTTTGATAATGGAGAGAGCCATGGTAGAGGTATTGTTTTTTCAAGACCCTGTGATGATTCCCATGGTCTGAGTCAGCTGCCTATCGACAAGTTGGGTATGGCAGCTGCTTGTTCACACCAGTGCACAGTACTCTGCAACTGAATACACCAGGGCCAAGGCCGATGTTTGTAGCACCTGGGCAGTTTATCCCCAGCTTGTATAAAAAGTTCCACAGCTGTTGGCATTAGCTTTCACTGGCAGCCTAGTGGCAATAGTAAGAAAAGATGCAATAATATCCTATGATAAACCACCCTGAGCCATGCAGTCGATGAACACTAAGGATGAAACTGACTCCTCTCAAAGCCCAAGAAAATGGTATACAAATGAAATTTTCCCTTGGGTAGAAGGCCCTGTGCAAAGCCCATGGATCACTTAAGGCTCCATATAGGGGCTAAGTGGTGCATTGGCCTCATGTTGGTCCCCTGCATTGGGATGGATGTCACCCTTCCTACAGAACGTTACCCCCCGGCTCCTAAAACCTGGGACCACAAAGGTTACAGCATACTCCCTGTATGGCTGCTGTGCCCCCTTTGCCAAAATTCATGCCCTCTGCCTAATTATAGATCCAGGGGTGCCTGCCCAAATGGGGCCCTCTAGGCTTATTCAGGGGTGGCAAAGACATCAACCCTCCCCTCCCATTATTGTTATGCCTGTTTGCACCATATACACCCAGTGATATAGGGCTGAATCTTGTGAAAATAAGCACTATCACAGTATTTACACGGACGCCTCAAATAGCAAGCTCGTGATGAGGCCAGTTGTTAAAGCACCTCGAGCCATGCTTCGGCAGAACGTTGCTGTTCTCCGAGTAACAGGGCAGAAGATTTGCTTTCTCCATATTACTTAGAAATAGGAAGCAAAGTACCCAACTAACAAGGCAGGGGAAAGGAACCTAGTAGTTTTAAAATCAACTGACTCTGACAAATAAATTACCCAGTAGCACTTCATTAAGCAGACCACCTTGCATAAAGCACTCCGCTGCCACAGCAGGTTTTCAAGGGAGGTGCTTGCCAGGAGTCGGTTTCAGTTTGCTGATGAAAGATTCCTACGTGTGTTGTCTGAAGTCTCTCTGATTTTTGTTGCTTTGTTTAAATCCAGGACATTAAACAAAAGCATCTTTGAAACAACCTTGATCATATTGTGTTGTTTTTAGTGGAGAAAATTCAGTAGCGTGGTGGGTACTTGTTGGTGATTGTTTTACCAAGCTGCGTGGGAGGCAGTGCACAAAAAAAATCACAATTAAAATAGCTGGAGTAGAAAGTGCAGACAGCAAAGAAAAAGTCTGTGGGGTTAATGGGGTGAGGAGAGTGCTCCTGGGTTGTCTCCAGTTTCCATAGTCTTGCATTGTTACCTCCTCCTTTAAGGGCATGTCTACTCTGCAGCTGCAAGCGTGCTCCCTAGCTTGGGTAGACAGACGTGCGCTAGCTCTGCTCAAGCTAGTGTGCTAAAAATAGCAGCTGGCCATGGCGGCTTGGGTTAGCCCCCTGAGTAAAAACCTGCCCAGCCCCCGGGTATATACTCAGATGGCTAGCCGAGCCCCTGCCTGTATCACGGCAGCTATGTGGGATATGTCTACACTGCAGCTGGGAGCGAGCCTCCTAGCCTGGGAAGACCAACTTGCAGTAGTGGAGCTTAAGCTAGCACACTAAAAATAGGACAGTGGATGCTGTGGTTGGGGCAGCAGCTCAGGCTCTCAAGACTAGGGCGTCGGATGGACTTGACAGCTGCAGCCCAAGCCACGATGTCCATGCTCCTATTTTTAGAGGGCTGGCTCGAATAGAGCCCATGCAAGTCTGTCTACCTGGGCTAGGAGGCATGCTCCCAACTGCTGCCTAGAGGTACCTGCGATGTTATTGGGTCAGAGTGAGTAGGGGGAGGGAAGGCGTCTGTTTCTGAATAGCCATGAAAAGCACCCCATTCTCTATCTCCTTTCTCTAATCAATGCTGTTTGGTATAGTAGCTTTTAGCATTTGATAAGGCACTAGGTGTGAAAATGGCTTCTTAAGTAGTGCATAGATTGTGTGGCTCTCTGTTCAGGGGTGCATTTCATCCCTACTGCCACAATCAATACTAAAAAAAAAATGCACACAACTTCAGTTTCTCTTTCCTTTGCCCTCACTCACTCAGTTCCCGGTGGTGGATCGCACTAACACCCCAGCCATTGCACTCCCAGATCCTGCTCACTGAAAGCAAGGGACTAAGCCCTCACTTGGGCCATGAAAGAACATGCACCCCTGTTTACAGGCTGTGGTGTCTCCGTTTGGGACTTGGGAACAAGCAAGTTCTTAGTATCTGCAGGATTTGAGGGTATGATCTATAATGCCTTCTTCTTGCCACAGGCACCTCAAAGCAGTAAGGAAAGATGCTAATCGGAATATAGAGGGATTCTGTTTTCACTTAGGGTCCTTTGCCCCCATCCCTTCTGGGACCATGGATGGTCCTGGATGCAGCAGATGGGCTGCCCGAGGAGCATTTGGTAAGGGTCCCATTGTGCACAGTTCGGGGGGAGGGGAAGGGTTGTACGTGACCTGCATAGGGCAGGCGGGGGGATCTCCAGCCACTATATATTTACTCACCCAAATCCCTCCCTGGGAGCAGCGTTCAGCAGGAACAGAAGCTGGACTAGCCGCACTTGAATAGAACAGCTGAAAAGCCATCTTCCTCCTCCTGCTCTCCTCACTTTTCCCCTCATCCAACTCTCCAGCTCACCGCCTGTGTACTTGGTCTGTGCGGTTGGGTGAGAATTTGAGCCTTAGGCAAGTTGTCATAGCCTCTTACTTGAATAATGACATTTGGCTATTAACAGGGAGTTCCAGACTCCCAGCTGTGTGCTTGCTCCTCCAGATCAGGCTTAGATATATAGGAACAAAGGATATTAATGTATATTAGGCTGGGTTTGCCATAAAATGGACACTGGGACAGATGTGAAGAATAAGGATGCTTAGATGAGTGCAACTAATTACTACTTAAAGTTGGAGAGAGGTTCATTCACTGTTCTTAAAGAGATCACAGAAAAGAGACCAAATGAAACTGACACAGGGAAAAAAAAATACCATGAAGAGAGGAAGGAAAAAATGGGCAGATAAAAATGGTTTTGGGTAGAGTGGAATGGGTTATGTTTTGTTGCTATAATGCCAGGCTGTTATGTTGACTTCTGCTTCCATGTTATGCTGCTGGGTGATGATCCTATTGTAGATTGTGAGCTTAATTGATATCAGGGCATGCCTAGAGCTAAGTATAGGTTTCCTTGTATACAAGATTGAAATAATATATATTAAAAACCCTACTAATTGCATGACTCCGCCCTGCCTCCATTAGAAATCTTTCTTAATGGAGGGTTGACATCTTCCTATCTGATTCCCATTTGGAACATAGCCTTGTCTTACTATAAAGCCTCTCTCTTGCTATGCTTTTTGCAAATCCCATGCACCTTTGTTTGACCGGGGTTTAATATTCCCCAAAGGGCTGTATGAATTCATGAGTGAAAAAAATTGTTCCTTGCCATAGTAAGGATGGCCCTAAATACATGCCTACATTTCAAAGCACAATCCTCCATATGGTTAACCGTGTCAACAATCTGTCATTATCAAAGTTTAATTGAATTATTTCTACAACGTTATGTGCTTGTATATGGAATACTTTTTTTTTTAATGTCAGTGGTTTGGAATATATAAACGTTAAACCCCTTATGAGAGTAAATGAGGGAGAGATCGGAGGGGAGATCAGGACAAGTGCACAGAGTGAAGTGTTCTTGTTTATTATTGTACATGATATATTGCATTTTTGGGGTCTAATACTAAAGGACTAAAGTTAGAGCCCAGTGAAATCAATGGTAGTCTTTCCATTGATTCAGTGGGCTTTGGATCAGGACCAAAAAGAAGAAGGAGCAGATTTATACAATACAGTAGATCTTCCTCCACAGAAGGAGAAATATAGTAATTGAAGTCAGCTGCATATCCTATTAATTTCCCAGTGCATGATACCATTACTGTATGCACTAAATTTTCTTAACAAAATCCACCAGTGATTTGTTTTGTTTTTCCTTCCTGTGGTCAGTGTGCAGTGGTTTCTGCAGATGTGATCCAAGAATTGTTACATCAAGACAAAATGAAAAAGGTATGAGAATGCAGCAGCCTTATTGAGCTCCTGATTCAGCAAAGTACTTGAGCATGTGCTTAACCCATCTGTTCAGTACGACACTTAAGCATGCATTTAAATGGGACTTAGACAGATGCTTACAGTTAGGCATGTGCTTGGGCTTTGTTGAAGAGGGAAAGTTTAGTAAGTGCTTTGCTGTTACAAAACCAACCAACCAAACAAAAAACAGCCAGCAAAAATAAAACCACTAGCATTTTCTGTAGTAGTGATCTCAAATGCTAAGGTTAGGATTTTCTTTGGGATCTTGGAGTCTTAATTCCCTTAGGCAACTTTAAAAAAATCCTAGCTTAGAGTTTGCAGTAGTTATTACAGGACTTTGGGAAAATTGCTGAACAATACTCTATGGGGAGGGCACAGCTCCGGGCCCTATGTAGCCCCTTAATCCCCCATCTGTGTCTGCCGGTGGGGAAAAGCTAGCTGCCTCCAACAGCAGTATATTGATGTTTTCTGTGCAGACAATCTTTGTATTACAAAGTCCCATGATTCCTTCCTCTTGTGACTAATATCCACTCACCTATGCTAAACTTGACTATGCCAGTACATTTATTGATACACCGAATAGTCCTAGAGACATCGCTTTGAACAAAGATGGGTACTAACTAGCAAATACTACATGGTCAGGGCCATCTTGTTCACAAACCCGAGCTGAAGTTCCTATCACTGATTTTTCAGGAGTACTGTGTGTAACCACACAATCAGCATATTTAATAAATCCTTTGGTTTTCTTTGTATTTTTAATGCTCCTTCCAGACAGTTCATGTAACCACATAATGGTGTTCAATGGAAAATTAAAGCCTTTTTCTTAATATACCAAATATTCTGGACTTGAAATCCTCTCACAGCATGTAGAATTTGTGACAGACCCAGACCAGTGGGGTACAGGAGTCTGGTAGAGGGCAAATCTACTGGTCACTGGATGAGTAGTTTTCTGTTCCCTGAGTGACCAGAGCAGGGGCTGTCTTAGGCCTTGGCTACACTTACCAGGTAGTTCGACGGCTGGAAATCGAAGTTCTGGGTTCGACTTATCGCGTCTAGTCTGGACGCGATAAGTCGAACCCGGAAGTGCTCGCCGTCGACTGCGGTACTCCAGCTCGGCGAGAGGAGTACCGCGGAGTCGACGGGGGAGCCTGCCTGCCACGTGTGGACCAAGGTAAGTTCGAACTAAGGTACTTCGACTTCAGCTACGTTATTCACGTAGCTGAAGTTGCGTACCTTAGTTCGAATTGGGGGGGGTAGTGTAGACCAAGCCTTAGAGTAACCAGGAGCCTGCTAGAACCAGTTAAGACAGGCAGGCTAATTAGGACACCTGGAGCCAATTAAGAAGCTACTAGAATCAATTAAGGCAGGCTAATCAGGGCACCTGGGTTTTAAAAAGGAGCTCACTTCAGTTTGTGGTGCGAGTGTGAGGAACTGGGAGCAAGAGGCGCAAGGAGCTGAGAGTGAGAGGGTGTGCTGCTGGAGGACTGAGGAGCACAAGCGTTATCAGACACCAGGAGGTGGGTCCTGTGGTGAGAATAAGGAAGGTGTTTGGAGGAGGCCATGGGGAAGTAGCCCAGGGAGTTGTAGTTGTCATGCAGCTGTTACAGGAGGCACTATAGACAGCTGCAGTCCACAGGGCCCTGGGGTGGAACCCGGAGTAAAGGGCAGGCCTGGGTTCCCCCCCCAAACCTCCCAATTGACCTGGACTGTGGGTTCTTCCAGAGGGGAAGGTCTCTGGGCTGTTCCCCAACCCACATGGTGAATCTCTGAGGCAAGAAAATCCGCCAATAAGTGCAGGACCCACCAAGATAGAGGAGGAACTTTGTCACAAATTATATTGAGATATTCCAATAAGCAGAATGGAATTGTCTGGCCAGCAGCAGCTCCTCAGTAAAACTGCCAAGAAAGGTCTTGGGGAGCATGCAAGGGATGGACAATCAATGGGTTCACCTTGACATCATTGTGACTTGGCTCTGCATTCCACTCATGTTCTGAAAACACCAGCCTTTTCGTCAGCAAGCCACTGTTTGGTTTTGCTTTATATTTATTTGTTTTGTAACATGTTTGTTATGCTGCCCAGCTACCATAAAGCAGGGTAAACGTGTGTGAAAGTAATAATACTGAACCCTCTTAATCCAGGGTTCGTCTTCTCTTTCTGAATTCCCTCCAGCCCCAGTGTAATTTACTCTCCAGATTTAGCAAGAAGTATGGAATCTGACATTGTAGAGGGGTGTGTGTGTCTGTCTGTGTTGGCGCATGCACACACACACACACAATGGCTGTGATGGATCTGTCAGCTTTAAACAGTCACCAATAAAAATATATAATGATCACAGAATGTGCTTCTGAGTGTCATTTATTTCAGTGATCGTGAAACTTAATACTTTCCCTTCCCTTCATATAATTTCTTTGAAGACATGCAGTCTGGACATCAATAAATGTCATGGGCTCTGTAAGAAAGAGAGGGAATGGTACATGAATGTTTTCATATTCTGTGTTACCAACAAAATAGGTATAGAAACATCAGTTAACATGTAAAGAGGGATTTTGCTACAACTACAGGTCTTAGGCACTTTTGAAAATTTTAACCAAGTGACATACAAGTCTAAATACGATTTTCAAAAAGGACTTGGGCATTTAGGAGCATATGACTTCTAAGTGTGTATTGAAAGTCAATGGGACTTAGGCTGTCAAGTTCCTAAATCATTTTTTAAATTTACCCCATTACCTTAATTAAAAAAATAAATAAAACTGTAGTAACTCAGTTAACTCAATCAGGATACACCTAGAATTATCAGCCTGGAAAAGACCATCTAGTTAGGTCATACAGTATGTAGCAAGATCTTTCACTATATTAATTTTGTCAGGAGTTTTTCAGTTTCTTTACATCTATAACATTGGATATTCACCTCATTCCCCTGATGGCTAAATGTGCCATGTCTAACTTCACCCCTTGCATTTTTCAGTTCCTTATGCCTCAGTTGATACCTTTCATACATAATAATAGTACTAATACTTTGAAA
Source organism: Malaclemys terrapin pileata (assembly GCF_027887155.1). Lineage (NCBI taxonomy): Eukaryota > Metazoa > Chordata > Testudines > Emydidae > Malaclemys > Malaclemys terrapin. Next base: position 130,257,037 of record NC_071506.1, on the reverse strand, counting down.
GCAATGTATACAAGCACAAACTATGTTGCAGCCATTAAATTACTCATCCTAATTTAGGAATAGTCCTCAACATGCCCTCCCATTTTCCACACTTCATTTTTTTTCAAGCTCAAATAATTGCAGGCATGGTTGGTTAAATGTCCAAATGACATCAAATTGCATCTACCATTATTTACATCAACAAAATTGCAGACCCCAAATTAGAGGCTGCTTTTAAACATCAGACAAGTAAGTCTCTCAGCAGAGAGGTTGGTATTTCTCAGACTATTTTACAAACAAAGTTTGTGTGAATGGACTGAGATCAAAGGGCAGGTGAGTGGCAGAACTAGAAATGGAACCTGAGATGGCACCCAGTTCTCTAGTCTAACCAATCTACCCTTCCCCTCTGGCTTTTTAATAACATTCAGCTATTTGTACACAGGGCTGGTGCTACCATTTAGGCAAACTAGGCGGTTGCAGGGCGGGGGCGGGGGGGGGGGGGGGCACAAGGTGGAAGTTTCGCCTAGGGCGCGAAACTTCCTTGCACCAGCCCTGTTTGTACATTCTTACATCCCTCAACTCAGACAGAATTTAATAGTGAACTCTCAATCTTCAGTTTTGCTGGGGCCATGATTTTGGGATTATTGGAGTATCTGTTTTCTCAGTGCTTCCTCTCTCTAATAAGCTCTGAGGAGCTATCTGGTTTGGTCGCGGTGATCCTGCAGTCTACTGAAGGTGGAAAAAGTAGCATTCAATCTCTCTTGTGATTATAACCTGATACATGTTCTTTAATACAATGAGATGTTGAGAGCAATGAAAGAGCTGTCTGCTAATGATGCTGACTTATACCATGGGACTCCCCTGAGATTCAGTCTGGAGTGCCTGTGAGTCTTGTGTTCAGTCCTTTCTTTTGAGATGTAATAGGAAAGAGTAATATCTTTAGGGAAACATATAAAGGATAAAACCCATCTGCCTTCCTGCTACAGCATCAGCACCAGAAGAATCTGCAACTGCCTCATGCCAATTTTATTGGGATGGTCTATAAGGGCTAAAAATATTTTAGGATTCAAGCTTAGATAATGTCTTTGCACATATCCTGCAAAGATAAGCCATCTACAATGGTTCCAACAGAAGATGGAACAATATTTTTCCATGTATAATTTGAGCCATGAAGGACTCAATCTGTGGGCCTGAGTATCCTTTCACACAGGTTTTCTATATATAACTTTGAAGTCCAGTTCAGGTAGTGCCTTGCCCCTTGTGCTGCCATTTGGATGGTGTACAAAATGAATGTAAAATACTGCTAATTGTACAAAAGTGGTAGACCAGCGGAAAATCAAACTGATTTCCATGGAGTTACTCATGATTTACACTGACGTAACTCTTGCTGTCAAATGGATGCCAGTTTTCCACTATTTTATTTATTTTTTTCTTCTTTGGATGCTATTTAAAAAAGGGGAAAAAAGTGATTGGGTTTCATTGCAGTGAAGTCAATAGTCGTGCCTGAATTATACTGGCATAAGTGATGTTTATTATTTGGCCATATTTAACCTTCCTTCATATTTGCAGTATTCTCTTAATTTACAAGAATAACTACATTTAGTGAAAGCTTATTTCATTTAAGAGTCGTAAACAAAACACATGGTATTTGCTGGGAATGTGAATGAGCAAGGGGCACTTTATCTCCTGTGTAGTGAGAATGCCAAAACACTAGGCTCTTTTGGGATGAGGTAGCAGAAAGAATTAATATGATCTTTAACAGAAATCTACCCAGGGATCTGATATTTATTCTAGGGAATGAGGAAAAGGTATTTGTTGTATATGTGCGTGTTCAAAGTTGTCATACCCTTCTAAACCATTCATATTAAGGGTTGCTTTAATAGTGACAAGATGGATGTCATGAACATTGGATATCATCATCTTCACTAAATAACCAACTGGTGCAGGGTGCCTAAGTGAATTAGTGAATTTCTCTCCCGAGAGAGTTGCATTTAAATTAGTGGATAGATGTGATACTTTTTTGGAACATCTGTTCCTGCTTTCTAGACTGTGGTGATTGTGGTGGTAATAATATCAAGTGTAACTATCTCTTATTTTCCTTTCACCCACTTTTCCAAAATCTTGGCTATCGATATTGCTTAGAATTGTTAATTCATCTCCTTGCTTCTTTTCTTTATAGCCTCTCTTTTTTAGACATAATTAGGCTTTTGCTTATGCAAATATTTTGTAAGCAGCTGTGTCAGTCATTACAATATGCTCAAGACTGTGTTGTGGAGTAGTTTTAACATTCATTAAACTCCTAGATCACGCACAAAAGCAAAAGAGGTATAAAAGGCAATTAAAAACTAACCCACAGCCATGTCTTGCTAAATGCTACATATAAGAGCCCTTCAGTGACTGCGATGCAGCGCTTTTTTTTTTCCCCCCCCCCCCTCTCTGAATCACTGCCAACGAAAAATGTATTGCTTTTACTGCTACTTGTCATTTCGTGTTTCTGGAAGTTGGTTGAGTCAGGGCAGATATTTCAGATTCTTCAATAGCGCAAAAAAGTGTCTGTCTAGTCTCCATGTAATATCTACTAAAATTATTCATACTAGATCTGTGCAACACTATATATATTTATACATAAGTACATATATTCTTGATTGTACACACCAATGTATTCAAATTGCCCATTCCACGATACAACACTGTATGTGGATAGGGCATTGGACTGGGACTCAGGAGCCTTGAGTTTTATTCCTGGATCTGTCTTGGGCCTTCTGGATGAGCTTGGGCAAGTTGCTTCATTGGTCTGTGCCTCAGTTTCCCCATCTTTAAAATGGGGATAATGATACTGACCTCCTTTGTAAAACACTTTGAGATTTACTGATGAAAACTCTAGATAAGAACTAGGTATTACTATCTTGACTCACCTTCATAATTTTGTGTTATCTGTATTTTGCCACTTCACTGCTCTCCCATTTCCAGATCATTTATGCACACCTTAAACAACACACAAATCTTGCGGCATCCCACTGTTAACTGGGGTTCCTAAATGCCATGATGATAAATAATAATGTTAACCTTTTGTCATGATGAAAATTGACCTTTTATTCCTACTCTTTGCCTTCTGTCTCATAGCCATCTTCTAATCCATGACAGTAATTTGCCTTTCACACATTGGTTACTTAGTGTCCTTAATAGCCTCCTGTGAGGTATTAAGTTTACTGATTTTTATATTTAAAAGAACTCCAAAGGAGTATTTAAGATGTTGTTTGGACACTGAATCACATTTGAGTTTTAAAAAGCTGTTTTGTTCTGGTTTTAATTTTTTCTCTTCCCTTTGCAATTTTTTAGTTGATACATCATATTAGGTTGGTAGAGGTCACATAATATATTGAAATGTGACTGCACCATCCATCTTGATACATCCCAACTCAGTGCGTCAGCTGAATTAAAATTTAAACATTGTTTCTTCAGGCTGGCATCTTTCAAAGCGGGGTCCTATAAAGTCACCAAAAAGTGATAAAAGATTTAATAGTGGGAGCCAGCTTTCTGAAACATGCAATGAAAAGGAAACTATCGACATCAAACTTGCATCCAAGATGTGATTTTTTTGGGTGCCCAAATTTAGACACCTTTAAAGGGTCTGATTTTCAGAGGGAAGCTGAAAATAAGTCCCCTTTAAAAATGTCTCAAATCGGGCAGCCACAATCTTTATTCATTCTTAAAATTTTTGGCCCATATATTTAAGAAGTAGGGGTTAGGGTGTGTGTGTGTGTATGTGTAAATACTCTTTCTTAGAAAACTTGTAGACCGGGCCTAAGGTTCTGGTTCCTCTGCAAGGGCACAGTGCTTTTGGGGTTCATAATCCTGCCAGGGAGTGTTTAAGAGATGGGTTTGAACAGAAATCCTGGATCGAAACAAGGTGGGGGTGGGCTTTGAAATTCAAACTCCAATCTAGATCTGAGTTTTGCAACACCCCTGATCTTTATAAGGGGTGTTGCAAACCCCAAAATCAGCCAAAACCCCAGATCTGAACTCCTGCCAGATTTGGGGTGTATAAAACCTAGATCTCAGTCTGAATTTTGCCATCTGAGCCCATCCCTAGTTTGAATTTGAAGTTTTATTATTTAAAACAAAAAGAACAAAATTTCTTTTCAGGTTTGGTAAATCCCTCTCTTCTCCACCCTGCCCCTAGCATGTAGGGCAAGATCTCATGTGAAGTGAAGTGACATAGCTAAATAGGCTTCAATGCTGATTTATGCTAGTGGAGTATCTGGTCCATCATTTCTAAAAGTTGGGCCCTTTAAAGGAAGTTAAGAAAGTATCTTTTTAAGATCCTTTAGCTAGATCATCTATCCCCATGAGAGGGAACCCTGGCAAAGAATCTTCATAAGAATCCCATTATGAAGTTCCTCCTACATCATGCCCTCCAGGAGTGGGGGAATTGGAGAGGGGGATGACTCATGGAGAAGTCTACAGGTTCCACCTTTAATCCTGGCAGATCGTGGGCGATTCACAGGAGACTAGGGCTAGGCTCTGTGCCTGTGCAGGGACTTTTCTACTCCTCCCTGGCAGTGCAAACCCTAGGATTACCAAAGGGAAGTAATAACGTAGCCCCAGGCTGCATTATCATGGGGGGTGTGAGCGAAGTGCTTCTGGTCCACTACTCCATCTCCCCTTCCCTTCCCATTTTCTCCACCACAGCTCCAGCATAGGCCTATAGAGAGAAGCCTCTTCATGGTACTGAGTGGGAGGAAATGGTGCTGCAGACAGGGCAAGCTGACCCATGGTAAAGGGACATTTGCATATAGAGGGTCCCCTCCCCTTCAGCACCCCCTGGGCTAGGAAAGTGGCTGCATCTGATGTTGAAACATTGTGTATCTGTAGGGGTTAGTTTTCCTCCTTAGATATGCGTGTCTCAAGAATTAACATTGTTTTCCCAGTCAGGTAGCACATTAGCATTCTCTGACGGAGCAATTCTGGTAATTGTGGCCATGCGGTTCCCTCAGGAAATTGTTTTTTTTAATCCTAAAGCTTTTGAAGTGTTATGACTTGTAAGTTTATTTTTGAACCCCCCCCCCCTTTCTTCCACCTGTGTCCCGAAAGTTGATATAAGAACTAAAGTATCATCTGGGTATACAGTTTCTTAAGGAGACATTGCCCAATATTACTCCAGAGTTCTAATTGTGGGTTGGTTTAAAATCACCTTCCCTTGACTGGAATATCTTCTTACAAGTGTTATGAAATGAAATTGTCCTTTTTTAGGTCTTCTCCTCTTCAGTTTGGCAAAGATGGATTTTCTTTAGTGTTTACAGTGGAGCTAAATTCATGATGGCGCACTTCATTTTTAACTTTCTATTACTTGTATTCCAACATCACTGGTGGTCTCAGTCCATTATTATTATTTTAATTATTTGTATGATGGTAATGCCAAGGTTCTCCACTTGAGATAGGAGTCTCATTATGCTACACACTGTACACACACGTCCTGTCCCCAAAGAGCTTACAGTAGAGATTGGTGAGCCGGAGAAAAGTGTTATCACTCCCCATCTTACAGATGGAGAAACTGAGACAGAGAGAGATCAAGTTACTCCCAAGTGCTCTCTGTCTGTAGCAAACTTGGGAACTCTTGAATCCCAGAACTCCTGAATCCCAATCCAGTGCCTGAAGCACAAGACCATCATTTATTAATTTCTTATTTGTATTACCTTAGTGCCTAAGAGCCCTGGTCATGGACCAGAACCCAATTATGATAGATTTTGTATGAATAGAAATAAAAAGGATGGTCCCTGCTGGAAAGAGCTTAAAATCTAATAGGGATCTATCTATGCAGTGCGAGGCAGAAGTGTACCTTTAGCATGTTGCTTCTCTCTTTGTGCTGCTCACTAGCAGTGGAGATTAACCTAGAGTTTTGAGCCAACAATCTCTGACTTGTCCTAGGGTTTCACTAACACTGTACTCAGAAATTTGCTTACCCCTCTGGGTCCCACATTGCCCTACTCTGTGGCTCTTCTAGGCATGTTGCAAGGCCGACCTGTTTTTCATAGAATTATAGAAGATTAGGGTTGGAAGACACCTCAGGAGGTTATCTAGTCCTACCCCCTGCTCAAAGCAAGACCAACCCCAACTAAATCATCCCAGTCAGGGCTTTGTTCAGGCTCTCTTAGAAAATGCATTGATTTGGGAATGTCTGTTTTCTTTACTTTGTATGGGAGGAATTCTTTGTATCCCTTTCTGTTGCTGTTAAACTTTCATTGGTAATATCCTCTGCTTTCTTTTAATGTGATGTGCCCATCACACAAATTGAAAAAATAAAATATTACCTAAATTCAGTTACATTGCCACATGTAAATCATGTTTAAAATGATTTTCATACAGATGTTTTCAAAATACTGGTTTTATGTTTATATTTCAGACAAATATGGGCCATCAGAAATATTTCATCTTTAATAAAATTCAGCCTACAAATGGTTTAAATTAAACCTTTCAGGGTTGACTACATTATTGGTCAAACAAAAGCTACTCTGGCACAAACATCTCTTAATTGCCCAAATGTTATTTCAAAGAGCCACTGCTTAAATTACTCTATTCTCTTTTATGGGTACTAATCTGAGCTCAGGTCTCTGTTGTGCTGAGTATTGTGACCTTGGTCCATTAAAGCACTTAAGCATGTGCTTAACTTTAAGCATGTGAGTTGTCCCATTGACTTAAATGGGACTGCTCACATACTTAAAGTGAAGTACATGCCTAAATGCTTTGCTGGATTTGGGGGTAGAGTGATCATCAGTGCCTTGAAGAGTTGAGCCCTTTTGGGTGAATTTTCTGCACTTCAGGGTTGTCGGAATCTGAGCAGTGTTGCAAATGCATTTGTTTCCTTTATGCAGTGTTGTTGTAGTTGTGTTGGTCCCACGATACTTAGTGAAAGAAGGTGGGTGCCAATTTATTGTGCCAAATTCTGTTGGAGGGAGGGAGAGAGAGAGAGAGAAAGAGAGAGACACACACACAAGTTTCAAGCTACACTGAGCTCTTCTTCAGGTCTAGGAAACTTACTTAGTGTCACAGCTAAATACAAGGTGGAATAGATTGTTTAGCATAAGTAGCTAATACATATTTCAAGGGACCATTCAAAATGAAGCGGCTGGTTAACACCCCTCCAGTCATAGGGGAGAGGGGAAGGCAGCTGGAAGGCGGGCTTTGTTAGTGGGTTGTGGATGGCTGTAGTAAGCCATAAGTCCATGATTTTTAGTGTCTAGCAAAGTTATGAATTTAAGCTCCAATGCTCATCTTTTGAAAGTGTTGCGGTTTCCTTTGAGGATGAGGACTGATAGGTCAGATATAGAGTGATCATTTTGTTTCCTTTAGTTTTCATATAGCTTTGCTCCTTAAGCTGGATTATTGTAGACACACCATGTACGGGCCCTAGGACTGGAGGGACAAGAAATCAAGGGGACTACTTGCAAAGTAAGATCAAACTCAGCATGAGTAAGGGTAGCAGAATTTGGCCTATAGAAACCACTTCTCCCCAAACATCCCAGTGCAACAGCTGAAATGTGACTGGTTCAGCATTTTTATTATCAGTCCTCTCAGCATGGCTTCTTCAATGGAGCATCAACCGCTATAGAACTCATTCCATCTTGCCTGGGTATAGAAAATACAATGCAAGGCATATCTGGTCAGGCATTGTCTTGATTCTTCTTGGCTTTTCTGATTCTTAAGTTCTATATGTACAGCCTTTTTGTTTGTTTTATTTTAACAGTTTATATGACAGCCAGATGTCATAGCTAGAAGTACCAAATAACACCACCTCCTTGTGACCAGGCTCATAGTGACCTAATGCTGGTTATTAAAACCATTATAATGCTCATTTGTAGTATCAATAAAATCACCATGTAAACAAGAACATCTGGGGCTATACTAATAAGGATTAAAAGAAGAGCTATAAACTCTCATGCTTCTTGGCATAAGCCAAACTCTAAATGATGGGTTTAAGAAAGAAGATTTCCCTCTTGACAGATTACTACATAATTGCCCACTTGGAGATCTCTTGCACCTTCATTTGAAGCATCTGGTGTAGGCCAGTGTTGAAAATGGAATAATGGATTAGATGGATCTCTAGTCTGATCCAAAGTAGAGATTCCTATGTTCTCTTATGCAGCAGAGCCTTGGCTTTGGAGGGGTGGGGGAATCATGGCAAGTTGCCGGAGCAACCCACGATGTCTGAAAATTTGGAAACTATTCATTGCATGGAAGAAGCAGATTTCTTGCTCAAATAACAACTGTCTGTCTGCTGCACACGTGGAGGGTGAATGAACAATAATGAATTGCAGCAGGTTGCAATTTATTTTCTTATTTTTGGTAGTGAAATGGGTAAGTAGTTTTGAATTATCTGGGCTGCTTCTGCTCCTTGCAGTGGATAATTATATTTTCTCAGGCTAGCTCTGGTTTATGTAAGGCCCTGTGCATCTGTATTTCACCTAGGGAAAATCACAATGTGAACCGATCACATCTTTGCTAGCTAGGGGGGGAGGGGTAAGGAGGGGAGGAGGAGAGTCTCCCCATTTTTAGAGTGGAGCTGGCAGGTTGTCATTGTTTCTGAGCTTCTCGGTTTTCTCCTGCCTTGTGCTAGTGCCACAATGTTCCAGGGTTAGAAAATGTCACATTCTTGGATGAGCCATCCAATGAGTGTCTCATTTCTTCTCAAGACCCTGGCTGATGCAAATATCAGCCTGAATGTGAATCTCTCCCCTTCAATATATAAAGGCCTACATCGATTGTACTGGTTAGAGTTGGCGTGGCTGGCATGGGAAGAAGCTCCTGTTTCCCTGATCTGTGCATTAACTCTTCATTGCTATCCTTTAAAAAAAATTCTTTATAGATGGCATGACTGCACATATTAATCCTTACGATATTTAGTTTTTCAACCCAGGTATGCACATGCCAACTGCAGCAGCAACAACAGATGTTATTAAGTTGCTAAGATCCACTGGTACTTTTTTGCAAGAGCAAGGGGTTTTACCCTGGGTGTCCTGGCTAAAGTATAATGCAGGAAATTACGTTTTGTTTATCTACATTTTCCCTGCAGTTCCATTTGGAGAAATTATGCGTTGTCACTCCTTTTCCTTCACTGGTGCTGTTGTTTGCTGTTTCTAGTGCATGGTATCTTCTAAGTTCCATCTTCCTAACAGAAGCTGTGGTTCAGTAGTAGATAAAGTTACATACATAGGAAAGCCCACTAGTCAAATCCAGGCTTTTGGGTGCTGGGGATGCTAAGCAGTAGTTGGGATGTATTTCAGATGAAAAATTCCAGTACCAGAGGCTACTTAGTAGAGCATAGTGAAAAATTTTGACAATTTTTTTTCATTAAAAATGGAGTTTAATTGAAAATGAAATGTTTCTTGACTAAACTTAACTTTTTAAACTTTTTTAATATTCAAAAATGAAATGAAAATATTGGGGGAGGGAATGTTTTCCCCAACATTTTTGAAACTGTCCATTTCAACATTATTGTAAAATTTCCACCTCTGCATTTAAGAACAAAAAAACTTTCCTTTCCTTCCCTTCTGCCCCACTTTTTTCCACTGGAAAAATAAGAAAAGAAGTAGATGAAAATCAGAATAATCACTTATTTACTTTTTTCCTCATCAGGAAAGTATGAATAAAAGAGAGAATGTTCCAGTGATTTCGTGTGGTAAAACTAAGAACTTTTTTGGGTACAGAAAAAGATTGGACATTTATATGGATACCAAGAACATCTGGATGTTTAACAGTAAGGATTAAATAAATAACCAAGAGTTTTGGAAGGGCTATAAACCCTTTTGCTTCAGGGTATAAACTAACCTCTAACTAGGAAGAAACTTTCCTTGTAGGTAGATTATTCTGTAACTGACTGGCACTGGATTTTTTTGAACCTTTGTCTATTGCAGGTGGCACTGGTCACTGTTGGAAACAGAATACTGCTGCTTTGACCTGCCCTAGCAATACCAAAGTTTCTACCTCTCCAGTGTCCTAACTTGCAAAGTGTGTTTCCCCATAAATTTACTGCATCCTGTAATTCTTTCGATGCACAAGGGATAATTATCAAAAGACTTCCCCCCGTTCTCTCTATAATTCTTACTCATTCTTCCTTGAGAAATAGCTGCTCCTGTTCCTAGGAGAGACAAAGCCATATTCTAAATCTCTGAACAGAATGGATTAGCAGAGCAGAATCAATGCCGTCCAAGCTGAAATGCACTGAAAGTCTGGATTTAGATAAACAATGATTTCCCCCCCGCCCTTTGGATTGGCTATATAGATAATCGATGCCCTAGTCTGTCTCTTCATCTAGTTCTGTTATGCTTCTTGATTGGGAAATGTGGGGTCAGAGGATGAGGAAGTGATTTGGAAGTTGAAGGAAGGAGGAAAATGGGGAATGAGTGAAAAACTCTCTTGAGTAGAGGCTGGTGTTGTGATTAGAAAAATAGGCAGGACATGTATTTTTTCACACGTAAACAGTAGCATCTTGTTGCTAATTAAGCCTATTGTCAAATCTCAGCTGGTGCTAGAACAGCACCAGACTTGCCCATCAACAGAAAGTAGACACAAAGAGCTCTCTGTAGCATTCTTTGGTTCCTCAAAGCAATAGTGAAATTGTTCATAACATACTACTTATGATCAGTTAATGATGCTATTGATTTGTGTTTTATATAGGGTTACCATATTTCCACAAACAAAAAAGAGGACACTGGGGGGGGGAAGCCCCGCCCCATCCACTCCCTCCCACTTCCCACCCCCTGACTGCTCCCCTCAGAACCCCAACCCCCCCCGCTTCTTGTCCCCTGACTGCCCCCTGCTGAGAACCTCCTACCCTAACTGCCCTCCTCCCCCAGGACCCTACCTGTCCCCTGACTGCCCTGACCCTTATCCACTCGCATGGGTGGCAGGGTTGTAGAAATTTTGGTGGTGCCCAGAACCCCCCACCCCACCTGCCTAAGGCTCTGGGAGGGGGGTTGGAAGTCTGGGGTGCAGGTCCTGGGCTGGGGATTAGGGTGCAGGAGGGGTGCAGGTTCTGGGATAGAGTTTGGGTGCTGGGTGCAGGCTCCAGGCTGGGGCAGGGGGTGGGTGTGCAGGAGGGGGTGAGGGGTGCAGGCTCTGGGATGGAGTTTGGGGGTGAGAGGCGGTGCAAAGGGAAGGGGTGCAGGCTTTGGGAGGAAGCTTGAGGGCAAGAGGTGGTGTGTGGGAAGGGGGAGGGGGATTGGGAGGGAGTTTGGGGATAGGGGATGCAGGGGTGAAGGCTGTGGGTCTGGGGATGAGGGGTTCATGATGCAGGAGGGGGCTCAGGGATGGAGCAGAGGATTAGGGTGTGTGGGGATGAGGGCTGGGGGGTTTGGGGTGTTGGAGAGGCTCAGGGCTAGGGTGGAAGGGCAGGGTAAGGGCAGCCTGTCTTCCCATTAGTGGATGGGGGCACTAGGACCCGGGGGCAGCAGACAGCAGTTGCTGCTGGCTCTGGCAGTACACGCAGACAAGGGAGAGGCAGACAGGGACGGGGGACCCACGGAGGGGGGGGATGCGCAGAGGGGGGATGGCAGGTGGAGGCTGGGGACCCATCCAACACTCCCCCGCTCCCTGACTGCCCCCCCCCCGCTCCCTGACTGCCCCCCCCCGACTCCTCTTACCATTCTGGCTCCACGTGTTTGCAAAACACACTGCGGGTTTGTGTGTTACACAGGACTACAGAGAGAGGGAGGGGGGAGCAGGGGAGGGCTCTGGCTGCTGGAGGCCAATGGGAGTGGGTCAATCGGCCTAGCCGCCCAATCAGCAGCCACACTCTGCATGGAAGGGAGGGAGGGAGGCGAGGGAGAAAACCTCCCCAGACATTTTAACCTTGTTACCAATTCCTCCCGGACGGCTATATAGAGACGCAAAAGCCGGACATGTCCGGGGAAATACGGACGGATGGTAACCCTAGTTTTATAGTGATTTTATTTTTGCATTGTATAAAATTGTAGTTCATTATCTGGTCAAAGGATTCAAATAAATGTTGTTTCTTGTATATACCGATGGACCCAGATTATTGAAACTGGGAGAGACAGTGTGGACTAGTACACAGATTAGGCAACTGGGAATCAGGACTCCAGGCTTGGCTCTACATCTGTGCTCTATGCTTGTGGCCTTGGGCATGTCACTTAAAGCTTGATTCCAGAAGTCATGAGCACCCACAACTCTTGTTGACATCAGTGGGAGTTATGTGTACATGGCACCAGTGTTCCCTCTAATTTTTTCCACACATGTGCGGAATGAATTTTGTTATGTGCACCAATAGGGAGGTGATCACCTCCCTATTGGTGCACATAACAAAATTCATGTGGTGGGGGTGGGGCCGAGGGGTTCAGAGTGTGGGAAGGGGCTCAGGGCTGGGGCAGAGGGCTGGGGTGAGGACTCCAGCTGGGGGTGCGGGCTCTGGGGTGGTGCCGGGGATGAGGGATTTGGGTGCAGTCTGCCCCGTGGCTACCATGGGGAGAGAGGACTCCCTGCAGCAGCACCGGGGCCACAGGATAGACACCCCTGCCCCGGCCGGTCTGGGGCTTGGTTGGGTTCCCTGAGTGCCTGCATGGCACTTGATAGGCTGCTGTGTGGCCGCACGGCTTACAAGGAACTTAACAAGGCACCTCTCAAAATCAAGTGTATATCTTCCTTATGCCTCACTTTCCCCATCTGTAAAATGAAAAATATTTCTTTGGGGGGGGGGTAGGTTATAAGACTTGTAAAATGTTGTAGGATCTTTGAATATCAGATATTAAGTTCATGCACTATTAGTATGAGACACACATTCATAAGGATAGGATCCAAAGAGCAACAGTCTTATCATTTTAGTGCCATTCATAACTGTAGCCCTGGCACCTTTATATAAAAATGTCACAGAACCTTACAATAATAGACTAGAATACTAGGAAGGATGGATGGTTAAGGCATTGGAGTAGGACTTGGGAGGTCTGGGTTCATTTTTTCCATAGACAAGTAGTGTGAACTCGGGCCAGTCATTTACTCTTTGTGTGCCTTATTTCCAATTTTGCAAAATTTGGAATAATAATCCTTCCTCTCTCCCTCATCTTGTTTATTTAGAAATGTAGCTTCTTTGGGGAGAGGACACTCTCTCGTCTATGTATATGTACAGCAGTGTGGGACCCTGATTTCATTGAGCTTCTAGGTGCTACAGTAATCGATCTTGTTGAGCCCAAACTTTCAGAAACTGAGCCAAATCTCTCTCTCCAAAATATTGACTTAGTAATCATGAAACCACAAGATTAAAAAATAATCATAATAAATGTTGGGTGAAAACAGCACTGGGTAGGTTTACACTGCCCAAAAAAAGGGGGGGGAATGCGTTTTTAACTCTTATTAGCCGACTCAGGTGAAATACAATGAAGACACACCACCTTGTCTTTTAACTCAGGTTAGAAGCTTGAGTTCAAGCTTATAATGCAGCCTGGTCATTGAACTTGAGCTGGTAACCCAAGTGAAAAGCCGAGTTGCTGTGTCTTTACTACTGTCTTCACCCCAGTTAGCTAACCTGAGTTACAATAAGAACACACCTTTTCTTGCAGTGAAAGCATACACAGATGAGTGTGAAGCAGTCCCTGCCCCAAAGATCTAAATAAACAAGACGGACAAGTGGGAGGTCTGAGGGTAGATGGAGATACAAAATACAGGTAAAGAACAATATGATGGCTTGCAATTGCTATGTTGCAGTTGCCTTGGAGGTGGTGGTGGTTTGATATTTCTGGCTTGCTTATTTATTTATTTGTGGGGTGTCAGGGAGATTGGAGTGGGCATTAGATGAACAGAAAGAAAGAGAGATGAGATAAGGTGGCAAAGATGGAGGGTGGCTGGATTGAGGCTGAGGTGGAAGTGGCTGTGTGGGAGGAAACAGCCAGTCGGCACAGGGGAGACCTGTCCAGAATACAAACTGGGCAGAGAAGCTGATGATGACATCAGTGCCAGAGATTCCCTGTTGCAGCTGCTTCCATGTATTTTGTTGCAGGTTGTCTCTCTGATTGGCTTCTCCCAGTAGTTTCCCTGTTCTCAAAACCCACATAGCTGGGGGGAAAAGGGGAGGGTGTATTAGCCATGACACCCCCCCAGAAGTGGGATGTCTCCCCTGCATGGTTTTTGTTCTAGTATGGGGGTACCATGGAAAGGGGTAACCCCAGCTGGGTTTCTTCCCTCTCTCCCTGATCTGTGATGTGGTAGCTTCTATGTTATCCTCCCAAGTGCTATCTCACTGCAGTGGTACTGCAATGGTTTGGGACTAATACTGTTGGATCATCAGGATGCTGCCATGGTTTTTGTGGGCAGTAACCATAAATCCAAGAGGCGAAGCTTGTGTCTGGCATCTAGTGCATAGGGACCAGAGGTTTGGATCCAGTGTTCCGGGCCGGGCCCACAGCCAGTGAGCAAGTAAGTGACTGTAGGTCCCTGACCTCCTTCCCAACACTTACCATCCATAGTTCCGTCCTTGCCATCCCTACTTGGGGAAGTCACTTGCAGAGCTGTTGCCAAGAAGCTTGTTGGTGGAAGCTTTAGTTCCTGTGAATTCAATTATGCAAACTTCATCACTCTAGCCTCTTGCTCCCTCAGCCACGAGGGATGGCAGATACTGCTGCGAGATAGTGCTAATATAATGTTCAAAGCCCATTAATCTGGAGGTGGTTCCCTTCCCCACAAACATGCATGCAACGAAGAAACAGAGTGAAGGGCATCAGGACAGTAACAGGCTCCAGCAGAGATCTGGTAGGCAGACAGAGATCGAGAAACTTGTTACCAATAAGAACAGGAGTACTTGTGGCACCTTAGAGACTAACAAATTTATTTGAGCATAAGCTTTCGTGGGCTACAGCCCACTTCTTCGGATGCATAGAATGGAACATATATTGAGGAGATATATATACACACACACACACACACACACACACACACACACACACAAAGCATGAAAAGGTGGGAGTTGTCTTAGCAACTCAGAGGCCAATTAAGTAAGAGAAAATTTTTTTGAAGTGATAATCAAGATAGCCCAGTACAGACAGTTTGATAAGAAGTGTGAGACTACTTACTTGGGGAGATAGATTCAATGTTTGTAATGGCTCAGCCATTCCCAGTCTCTATTCAAGCCTAAGTTAATGGTATCTAGTTTGCATATCAATTCAAGTTCAGCAGTTTCTCATTGGAGTCTGTTTTTGAAGCTTTTCTGTTGCAAAATTGCCACCCTCAGGTCTGTTATTGAGTGACCAGACAGGTTAAAGTGTTCTCCTACTGGTTTTTGAATGTTATGATTCCTGATGTCAGATTTGTGTCCATTTATTCTTTTGCGTAGAGACTGTCCGGTTTGGCCAATGTACATGGCAGAGGGGCATTGCTGGCACATGATGGCATATATCACATTGGTAGATGTGCAGGTGAACGAGCCCATGATGGCATGGCTGATGTGATTAGGTCCTATGATGATGTCACTTGAATAGATATGTGGACAGAGTTGGCATCGGGCTTTGTTACAAGGATAAGTTCCTGCGTCAGTGTTTTTGTTCAGTGGTATGTGGTTGCTGGTGAGTATTTGCTTCAGGTTGGGGGGTTGTTTGTAAGTGAGGACAGGTCTGTCTCCCAAGATCTGTGAGAGTGAGGGATCATCTTTCAGGATAGGTTGTAGATCTTTGATGCGCTGGAGAAGTTTTAGTTGGGGGCTGAACTGGTGTTCTCTTATTTTCTTTGTTGGGCCTGTCTTGTAGGAGGTGACTTCTGGGTACTCGTGTGGCTCTGTCAATCTGTTTTTTCACTTCAGCAGGTGGGTATTGTAGTTTTAAGAATGCTTGTTAGAGATCTTGTAGGTGCTTGTCTCTGTCTGAGGGATTGGAGCAAATGCAGTTGTATCTTAGAGCTTGGCTGTAGACAATGGATCGTGTGGTGTGTCCTGGATGGAAGCTGGAGGCATGTAGATAAATATAGGGGTCAGTAGGCTTCCGGAATAGGGTGGTATTTATGTGACCATCACTTATTAGCACAGTAGTGTCCAGGAAATGGACCGCTTGTGTGGATTGATCTAGGCTGAGGTTGATGGTGGGATGGAAATTATTGAAATCATGGTGGAATTCCTCAAGGGCTTCTTTTCCATGGGTCCAGATGATGAAGATGTCATCAATGTAGCACAAGTAGAGTAGGGGCGTTAGGAGACGAGAGCTAAGGAAGCGTTGTTCTAAGTCAGCCATAAAAATGTTGGCATGCTGTGGGGCCATGCGGGTACCCATAGCAGTGTCGCTGACTTGAAGGTATATATGGTCCCCAAATGTGAAATAGTTGTGGGTGAGGACAAAGTTCAGCCACCAGGTTAGCTGTGACATTATCGGGGATACTGTTCCTGATAGCTTGTAGTCCATCTTTGTGTGGAATATTGGTGAAGAGGGCTTCTACATCCATAGTAGCCAGGATGGTGTTTTCTGGAAGATCCCCGATGGATTGTAGTTTCCTCAAGAAGTCAGTGGTATCTCGAAGATAGCTGGGAGTGCTGGTAGCGTAGGGCCTGAGGAGATAATCCACATAGCCAGACAATCTTGATGTTAGGGTGCCAATGCCTGAGATGATGGGGCATCCAGGATTTCCAGGTTTATGGATCTTGGGTAGCAAATAGAATACCCCTGGTCGGGGTTCTAGGCATGTGTCTGTACAGATTTGTTCCTGTGCTTTGTCAGGGAGTTTTTTTAGCAGATGGTGTCATTTCTTTAGGTAATCCTCAGTGGGATCAGAGGATAATGACCTGTAGAATGTGGTGTCAGAGAGCTGTCTAGCAGCCTCTGGTCATATTCCAATTTATTCATGATGACGACAGCACCTCCTTGGTCAGCCTTTTTGATTATGATGTCAGAGTTGTTCCTGAGGCTGTAGATGGTGTTGTGTTCAGCATGGCTGAGGTTATGGGGCAAGTGATGTTGCCAATAGTTACTAATGCCTAGTTCAGGTAATCAAAAACTTAAGTAAGGATTCCCATTTTCCACGTATGGTAATTGCAAAGACAGCCTGTACTGTCTATTAAATCCAGTCTTTTAAAGGATGAATAGGACAACAATCCAATGGGTCACACCAAGGTCCTGCTACTTTCCTGCTCCTAGACATAAAATGCACAAAGCTCTGTCATTAGAAGGCAACTTTGAAGTTCCACTCTTTTCCTATCTCCTTCCCCTCCCACCTTGCCACCGATAGGTGGAGCTGTTGCAAAGCAGATCAAGAGCAAGTCGATTATGAAGGGCTACACTCAGAGACGGCCACTGCAATGGCATAACTCTGGCTGTGATCAGAATTATGCATATGTCGGATAAAACTGACATATCTGTATTTGTTGTCCTGCAATAATACAGATAATATACAAATTACAGGAAGAAAAGGGTATTTCTAAGAAAACCAATCCCAATTCACTTGCATTTTACGCCTCCTACAACACTTTAATTTGTGCTGATTATCTTTCTTACCTGCTGCTAGTTATACTTTAATCCTCCTTTTTCTATACATCTTACATATAAATTTACACATTTTACAGGTACTGCCAATGTTTTACACCCGTAGTTTGACCAGCCTTGATGATTTAAACCCTACCACTGCTATTACTTATTATTCCCATAATTTTATTATGAAGAGACTTGTGAATGGAGACAGAGGTTTTGTGACAAGTACTGCTATTAGATTAGATACTTTAACTTTCTTGTTTGAGAGATTTCACCAAGTAAAGACTGGCACCTAAATGATGATGGAAAAAGGAAAGCTAAGTATGGGGTGGCATGGTAGATGTAGCCTATCCAGTGATGTGAAGGAGTTAGGTCCAGGGGGTAATTCAAGATCAGGAAGATGCAAAGGTGACCGTTTTCCCTCTATTTCAGTAGTTGTCCATCAATAACTGCCAGGTAAGATTTATAGGACCAGATCACTTTTCTGGAATTGAGTGGACAACCCAATTTGCCCTATGTTTCATTAGCTCTGTACCTGTTAGGAGCAAAAACCAGGCACTGATGCAGTAGCATTAACCTTCAGCAAAGAGACTGTCTGTCTGAAATATACAAGGTTGCATCTGTTTCAGCTGCAGTAGCAGAAAGATCATGAAAATTTCCAGAGACATGAGACAGCTCCCTCTTTGTTTTTCTCCTTAGTCTGTAACAGTTCCAGTTTGCTGAGGCTGCATGAAGAAAAATACCAGAATCCAC
Source organism: Malaclemys terrapin pileata (assembly GCF_027887155.1). Lineage (NCBI taxonomy): Eukaryota > Metazoa > Chordata > Testudines > Emydidae > Malaclemys > Malaclemys terrapin. The sequence continues at coordinate 130,238,858 of NC_071506.1, read as the reverse complement.
CTCGAGAGGGCTGACATGTTACTCATCTGAGGCAGAGAACTTAAAAGATGAAGTTAAGGAAGAGAAACTACTGTGTGCCAATTCCCTCCCCCTGGTTTTGTTTTGTGGCAGATCATTAAGCCTTAAAGGTAAGAGATTTGTTACCACGCTTTCTTTCTTTTGTCACTGAGAAATCAGTCCTAAAAATTAATGCCTGTATTTAGAAAGGCAAATCCAGCCACTCTCCCTGATAATGAGATGTGTGAAAATGTGCTCAGGAAACCATAATCTCCCTAGGAATTAATTGATGTTACAGTCAGTATCTCTCCCTGTAACAAATTGCAGGAAAGAAATAAAACTTTCCACCACACAGCAGGAGTCAGGGAGCTGTTCTCTACCTCACCAAGCGCTAGCTTTCAGCACAGAGCAGCCACTGCACGCTGCAGGTGTGACCCCAGAGAGATAAGGGATTTCACTTGAGCATGGTTTTCATTCTGTCCTCCTGTTATCTAACAGAGTTTGCTTTAATAACATTCCTTTTGTTCTGGCAGATAATCATGGGCTGGCCCAGATAACATCTCAAATTTGCTCTTTCCTGATAATAGGATCTTATCAGGAGTTCGCAGCATATAGCTTTTTAACAGGATATGGCTTTAATTAAAATGACAACATGGAACACTTGAGGTTAACGTCCCCAGTCACTTCTTTGTAACATCAGGCTGGAAAGGGACAGGGTAATAAATGTCTTTCATGTGGTACAAGAGAGAAAAGGTAAAGAGAACTATTGTACTGATATAGTAATCATCCATGTTCTGGACTTTGTATATCTGAAACCTCTAAGGTGAGCTGTCTGTGAAGGTCTATAATAATCATATGGTATCTTATCATTAACACAGACTGACTTAATACCAGAGGATCCCAAAGCTGTTACAAACTGAAATAGAAAACTGTTTGTTCTATAGTTATGCCTAGTTATTTGGTCATTGGGCTTGAGGCAGGAATCACTGGTGAAATTCTCTGGCCTGTCTAATATAGGAGGTCAGACTAGATGATCACAATCATAGAGGTATAGAAATGTAGGACTGGAAGGGAGCTCGAGAGGTCATCAAGTCCAGCCCCCTGTGTGGAGGCAGAACCAAGTAAATTTAGACCATCCCTGACAGGTGTTTGTCCAACCTGTTCTGAAAAGCTCCAATGCTGGGGAGTCCACAACCTTCCCTGGAACCTTATTCCAGGACTTAATTGCCCTTATTAGTTAGAATATTTCCCCTAATATCTAACCTAAATCTCCCCTTGCTATAGATTAACCCCATTAATATTTGTCCTACCCTGAGTGGACATGGAGAACAATTAAGAACAGTCCTTTCTGTAACAGTCCTTAACATATTTGAAGACTGTTATGAGGTGCCCCCTCACTTTTTTCTTTTTCCCCCTCAAGACCAGTTTTTGTAACCTTTCCTCATAGATCAGGTTTTCTAAACCCTTTTTTCATTTTTGTTGCTCTCCTCTGGACTTTCTTCTGTTTGTCCACATCTTTCCTAAAAGGTGGCACCAGAATTGGCTACAGTAGTCCAGCTAAGGCCTCACCAGTGCGGAGTAGAGCAGGTCAATTACCTTCCATGTCTTACATACAACACTCCTGTTAATACACCCCAGAAGGTTGTTGGGCTTTTTTTTTTTTTTATGCAACTGCATCACATTCTTGACTCGTATTCAAGTTATGACCTCCTATAACACTCAGATTCTTTTCAGCTTTACTGCCACCTAACCCATGTTTTCACATATTGTAGCTGTGCATTTGATTTCCCCTTACCCCACCCCCTGGTGAAGTACTTTGCTCTTGTCTTTATTGTTGATTTCAGATCAACTCTCTAATACGTCAAGCTCTTTTTGACTTATACTCCTGTCCTCTAAAGTGCTTGCAGTCCCTCCCAGCTTGGTGTCGTCCACAAATTTTGCTCTCCGCTCCATTATTCAAGTCCATTAATGAAAATACTGAGTAGTACAATGGTCCCTGCTAGACTTAAAACCTATGATTATTGTTTGATACCCATAGATTGTACCCTTGGTGCAGGGACTGTGCCAAGTTCTGTGTTTGTACAGCATAATGTGGGCCCTGCTCCTGATTGGGGCCTCTGTATGCTGCAACAAAATACATGTAGAATAATGATATTGTAGGAGCCTTCATTTTCAAGCAAGCACCTTTGTACTTTGTCTCATGCCGCCTCCTTTATGTGAGAGGCGTTCCCTGTAAATATCCACAAAACCATCTCATTGTCCTCTTTCAAATCCTGCCTAAAAGCTCTTCCAAAAAAAAACCTGCCAGTGGTGAGACCACTACCCATCATGCGGACTAATATCTCCTCTCATTGTTTCCTTGTGCTCCTGTCTATATCCACCCATTATTGTTTGTCGTCTCATTCTTAGATTGTTGTTGTTATCTGGTGTATTATAGTGGCAGAGAGGAGCCCTAATCATTGACCAGAACCCCATTGTGCTAGATGCTGTACAAATGCAGAACATAAAGGCAGTGCTATCCCCCAAAATCTTAGTCTAAATTGTAAGTTCCTCAGTTCAAGGACTGCCTTTTTATGTATACGTACAGCACCTAGCACATTTGGGAGCTCTGGGTGCTAAGCACAATATAAATAAGTACAGCCTGTGCTGCTATGCTCCTGTGCTCATCTCTGAGGCGGGTGAGTAGCTCTACAGCAGGCTGATTGGAGGGCTGCTAACAGAAGGCCAAACACACCTCCTTTTGTCCCATGCAAGATCAAGAGATTTATTTTAAAACCTGTTTCTTTCTAAATGGTTACCACGCAGAATTCGTGAATCAAACAAAGAGCCATGCCGGTGCAGAAGCTCTGATCCTCATGCTGCTCATATCTCACAGCTAGTGAAATTCAAGGCAGGAATGCTGCACTCTGGTTCCTGCATGGCAAAGGCTTGCTAATCAATATCCAGAGCATGCAGACCCCAGGCCTCACCTTCTGTTCCCAGCTGCCACCTCCAGAAGTCACAGTAGTTTCTGCTTCTGTTTACCTATTCAGTTTCATATCGACAACAAATTGTGTGCATGCGCCTGTGCTCTCTCTCTCTCTCTCTGTAATTGATCAATAGAACTCCCTGCTGCACTGGTAGTTGGAGAAATTTCACTAAGATACCAATGATGTTGATAGCTGGTGAAAGTTTCTGAGGCAGTAAATACTTTGTTATTGGGGAGATTTTCTGGGCCCAAAATCCAATATTGTGTCTGTTGATTAGATAAGGAGTGAGGGGCCAGGAAGAGCTAGTGTCTATGCGTTAATGTTTGGCTTGAATTTCAAAAGAGCTGAGTACCTGTGCTCTTTCTGACTTCTCTGGGATTCAAGGGTGTTTAGCAGCTGTGAAAATCAGACCAACTGACTTGAGCCCTGATTCACCAAGGTATTTAAGCATGTGCCTAACTTTAAGCACATCAGCGGAACTGTTCATACGCTTAATGTTGGGCACATGCTTAGTATCTTGCTGGATTGGAATTTTAGTCTCTTAATTCCACAACGCAATCATGGCTGGTTACAGGATGTCCTAAATAACGATGGATGACAATAGGATAAAAAGGGAAGAGAAACCAGCTGACAGGAAGAAGAAAAATTATGACTTGTCAGCAAGGCTGAAGTTGATGCTTCTAGATTCTCAAGCTCTCTGACAGCGAGTGTTTAGGAATAAGAATTCCTGTCATTAACTCTGGTGCTTTTCTTGCCTTCTTTATTTTTGATATTTTCTCGACACACTTGCATTTCATTTTGAAAGTATTTTTTTTTTTTTTTGGTACCCTTCCACAGCTTGAAATTGATTTAGAAACAAACAAACCCACAACACTGCTTTGTGTGGATTTCTGTTTTAAATCTGTAGCTTTCGTTCCCCGACTCCATTTTACGCCTGGTAGGGTGTTCTGCTCCAGGGGTGTTTTTTTTTTTTTTCTTCTTTTATTTGATAGCTGTTCTGTAGAATTTTTCCATGTCAAGTTCAGGTCACTTGAAGTGCAAATTTCACCTTTTATAAAATCATTTTTTCATTGTTGCCTCTCTTAATAACCCTTCCCTGCCCTTCTTATTTAACTGCATATGAAATACAAACTCAAGTGTCTTCTCATTGGAATACCTCTGCATCCTGATTCAGGGAGCTAGAAATTCAAGCATTGTAGAATTTTTGTTTAATTGTAAAAATTCTTTTGAAAGTGGCAGCGTTGCTTCTAACTTGAGCACTGCCTATGGGTAATGCTAGTCTGTGAGATCATTTTCCTAGTTAAAAATACAGTATCAGGATTAGAAATGTGACATGTCTTTTTATCTTAGTTCATTACAATTACCCTTTAAATAATCAGTAATTACCCTCCTCTAACCTTTAGTTCTATCTTAGGAGACAGCAATTATTCAATATTATTTTATCGTAAGTGTCGTGCAAAGTCAGAAAAGTCTGTGTTCTCTGCACACTGAAAGCAATTTGCTCTCAAAGGTTTTCTCATATGGCCTGAACCCCTTGTGACCTGGTCTGACTATTTGTACTTAGTTTTAACTGGTATATTTCCTAGTCTACACCCCCTCCATTGCTGGCAAATCCTCTTTGCTGCAGGATCAATGAGTTGGCTGCTCCAGCAATTTGGGAGGGGAGAGGGAGTATAATTCTAACACTGCTAGGTGATGATTAGATAGGTGCAAACTCACAGTAGGCTGTTGATGGATTTTATGCTGGTTAGAATGCACTCTTTTGTTCTGTTGTGTGCTCTTTTTTGTAAAGATAAAGTTGTATTGTGAAATGAATGGGTGTTGTCTAATAATATCATTCTCATTATTATTTGTATTGCAGTAGCACCTAGGGGCCCCAAACATAATTGGGGCTCTCATTTTGCTAGGTGCTACGCTGTCACAGTGTGAGACAGTTCCAGCCCCATGTAGCTCACAACTGAAATAGTCAAAGACAAAGAGCAAGAGAGGAAACAGGGTCCCCAGAAGGTGAAGTGAGTTGCCCAAGGTCACACATCTGGTCAGTGGGATTTCTGACACCTTGAAGGGTAGGGGGAGTGCAGGCAGCAGGAGAGTGAGGTGTCATGCCTCCCCCCCCCCTTTAGAGCATGACAACATTTTCAATGCCCTGTGATCCATGATTGCCTCTCTTGGGGTGGGGGGAAGGGAGGGGTAGGAAAGTTCCACTGGAGATCTCAAAATAGGGGTTAAGTAGTGCCTAGGCCCTGTGGAGAGGTGATTTGCACCAAACAGAACATAATATATGTCCAAGACTAAAAAATACCTTTTCAAGCAAAGTATTTCCTCATTGGCTTACCTTCCGAGACTTGAGTTCATGAGTCTGCATTTCCCCTACTGAAGCAGATGTAATCATAAATCCCTAAGACTAGAGGAAATTGTTCTGTTTTAGGTGTTGGTTGTAGGTCAAACACCAGCTTGCAAATTCAAGTGTTGGCAGGTAAAGGAAAAAAGGAACTCAATTTTCAACTGCATTGGGCATCATTTTTTTGTTTTTAAGAGATCATGTTTTCCTATAGGCACTCAGTAAAATTCGACCCCACCTTTAATAGAAGGCCACTACAACTAAGCAACTGACTTAATGGTCCCTTGAGTGATTGTTTAAAACAGTCCATTGTATTTTGTTTGAAAACATAATTAATTTTTCAGCACACAATAATGGACTGGCTTGTGTGTGTTTGAGTGCACAGCACTTCCCTCTGCAGGATACAGTCAGAACTACTCAGATGTCTGACAGAGACTGTGTACTGCAAAGAGAGATTCTCCTTCAGTGGATCTGACTTCTACTTCACTGTGAAACTCCAGGGGGAAAATCCCATTGAAGTCAATGGAGTGATGTCCATTCACACCAGCTGAGGCTCTGACCCAGGTGGCTATGGGGTATAGCATAGCATCTAGCGTCATAGTCCTAGGCATCCACTTGTGTTTGAAAGTATTTGGAAGTAGAATGGTTTAGTAGACGGGTCACTGGGCTGGAGCAAGGGAGATCTGGGTATTATGTGCCACAGGCCTTGTGTGTCACCGTGGACAAGGTATTTCCCTTCTCTGAGCCTCATTTTTCCCCCCTCCCCTTTGTCTGGCTTGTGTATTTAGACTGTAAGCTCTTCAAGGCAGGGACTGTCTTTTATTATGTTTATGTATAGCACCTGGTGCACTGGGGCCGTGATTTTGATTGCAGCATCTAGGTACGACTGTAATACAAATAAGAAGACTGTTCCGGATCTGGGGGAAATTAAAAACAAAAACCCAGCAGAGCTCTGAAGTGTGCTTCTCTAGGAGAGAATATTTATTTTATACAGCCAACTTCTGTTACCAATTTTCAGTGTATTGTCTGTTGAATCTCACAAGAAGGTTTGTTCAACTGATGTCCGACAAGCTGAATAGGTTAATTCATTTGAACAGGCAGTGATATTTTGCTTGATGGGTAAAGGGATTATCAAAATGCTGAACTGACCGATTCTTTTCTCAGCTCATACCCATAGATTGGATCTTCGATACTACAAAAGAGACACCACATACTGCATTAACACTGCACCACTTACTATTCTGATATTTGTACTGGATTACGTTCCCCACTTGTCCGCCCCTGGTGAAAGCAATAGCGAGGGTTCATTCCAGCAAGCAGCTTCCAAACAGTGCAAGCTGTTATGGGATATACAGCAGGATTCATCTTCACTCTAGCTAAATTGCCCAAATCAAGTGAAGTGGACCCATGGCAAATTAGACTGTGAAGTCATGTGATAGGTTTGTTAGCTGTAACGTCAGAGAGCTCTGTGGTGTTCTTAATGCTGTTGATAACATTGTATGGAGGAGATATGGAGTACAGGGTTAATTTGCAAATGACTAAACACCACCACTGCTGGCTGGGTAAACCCTTTGCTGTCATTCCTTATTTATAGTAAATACATTTTTTTTTTAATTTACCAACTTGGGTACATTAAATCCATTTTTGTGTGATCTCCTAATGTAACTAGTATGCTGAAGGCACCGAGGGGAAAAAAGACTGCTTTTAAAAGGGGCTAGTGTTGTGGTCATTGGCATGGTGTGGTCAGGAGGGAGGATATCCCATGACATAGAAAAATATATGAGCAGTGTCATCGTATTGCTACATGCCCTAGGCTGAAACATCTCTTTTCTTCTGAACCTGTTGGGATACAAAGGATTATATAGAGTCAGACTGGACCCACTGAAAACTGTTGAAAAAATTGCCACAGGCATTACCAGTATGGCGCGCGCGCGCGTGTGTGTGTGTGTGTGTGTGTGTGTGTGCGCGAGAGAGAGAGAGAGACAGGGCAATGTGTCTTTTTGTTTATATATTACGGGATACCCATAGTTACCTCTACAAGGAAAGGTCTGTAGAATTTAATAGGGGTGAAACCAATAGGGTTCTCTAGATCCTTATTTTAATTGGGTTTCTATAGAAAATCTTAGACTTTAACAGAGGATGGTCACCTGTCTGTCGTTCTATAGAATTCTATAGGATGGTTTAAATAACCTGTAAAATGGTGATCATTTTCAATGAAATTCTGTCAGAATTTTCCATAAAAGGGAAGCTGAATTAGTATCCTATCCTGAGAACATGTACCCCAAAGACTGCATTATCGGGAGATTTTCCAGTGATAATCTATTATATGGTACCCCTGCTGACCTGGGGATCTTTCGTAATCCAGGACCAGCTGACCTCCACTCTCGTCACCTACTGCATATAGTGCAGAAGGTTTCCTACACAGCTATGCATTCCTTGCAGCATATCAACTCACTCTTCATTACAGTAGATGGCATTAGTGCATTACCTGTCTGCAAGACACTGCACTAAGGTTCTTTCCTATCACCTCTGCATTATAGGTGTTCATGCAGAGATACGTGTTTTTTCTTTTTGAAAGTGACTCAAAAGCTGGACTGGCCTTCAAGGTACGAGCAACAACTTTAGCTGGATGTGCAGGTGGGGGATTCTGGTTGGCCTTCACTGGAAACTGGAAGCAAAAGGAAGGTGTGAGAATATTTCAGAACTGTGAAAAAAATTTATGACTGAAATAGGAGACAGTACAGGTGTGGGTGTCCCTATGTGGTGTAGGGAGCTTCTTGTTTATCCTGGACTGGCTCAGCTGAATCTGCTGACTTCACCTGCCTTCCCACATGACTGAACACTGTATTCAGTTCCTGGATAAAAAGGAGAAACAACTGTCCCCTCCCTCCATCTTGACATCACTCACTCAATTACAATAAACTTCTAAAAGACAAAGGGTCATATTAGTACTTCAACCCTGCCACAGAGCACACACGTATTAGGCTGTGAAACAGTGTGGGGATTTTGGTAGCTCCACTTTAGGACTGTTGGAGCTTTTTCTTGAATTAGCTTCTTTGAGTCTTTTATAGGAGATGCTGCCACAGAAACCTCGGGCAGTTGTGGAAATGAGTGGATAACTAGCCAAAGTCTGCCTGACCTCCCAGACACAGATGGCATAAGGCTACGTTCATACAAATTGGCCTCTAAGCCTCAGAATATGAAATTGTTAGTCTGGAGCAACACAAAGTCTTATGAACTGTGTACCATAGTAGATCACAAAAAGAACAGGAGTACTTGTGGCACCTTAGAGACTAACCAATTTATTAGAGCATAAGCTTTTGTGGACTACAGCCCACTTCTTCGGATGCATATAGGATGGAACATATATTGAGGAGATATATATACACATACATACATATATATATATATATATACATGTGTGTATATATATCTCCTCAATATATGTTCCATTCTATATGCATCCGAAGAAGTGGGCTGTAGTCCACAAAAGCTTATGCTCTAATAAATTGGTTAGTCTCTAAGGTGCCACAAGTACTCCTGTTCTTTTTGCGGATACAGACTAACACGGCTGCTACTCTGAAACCTGTCATAGTAGATCAGTTTGGTGGCAGAACATTCCCTGAACAGCCAAAGACCATAATTCCTTCCCCTCAGTGATCTCCACCTGGTAACAATTCACTGGATTTGACTCTTACTGCAGTCCACAGGGAGATGGACAGACAGTGCGAGCAGGTTTGCCACCCTTTCTGTAGCCCAGGAAACAAGTCCTGTGCTCTCTAGCAGAGACCAGTGCAGTATACAGGGAGTAGCAAGTGGGTAGCTAAAGTGCATTTCCATGTGAATGTTGAGTACAAGGGGGCATGGCTGTCAGGAATCCAGTTTTTTGTCTTCTAACTTCATTAACAGAGGGAGGGACTTTGCTAGCTGCTTGGGACTAGGGTCAGTGTGCTGGCTCTTCAGACAGCAGTTGGTGTACCTCACGCTAAGTTGAATTTCCCTCCCTTCTCATCCTTGATTCTGAAATGGACTCTACTTCTGAAGGAAGCCACCTGGTGACTAGTGCCATTCCTGCCCACCCTACCCCAATTTCAGTAGACAGTTGCATTTCACGATGTCTTACTAACCATGAATAATTTAGGGGCTTAGTTACCAAGAGGCTGCACTCTGCTTTTGTTCAGGAGATTGACAAAAATAATAAAGCAAAAGATTCTCCCCATCCCTCCATCCTTCCCTCTTGTTAGTAAGATGCAGTTATTATGTGGTCATTGCAAAGGCACGATTACCTAATTTGATAATACAGGGTTTGCATATTTCCAGTCCCATCAACGTTGTATGTAAATTGGGATGGAAATAATCTCCCATTTTTCATGACTCGCTGAGTAGCTTCTCAGTGCTCTGGTGAGCTGGGCAAGGGGACAGAAATTGTGTACGATCAGTCCAATGTGCTGAGCAAATCAAAGCAGGACAAATTATCCTTAATCATGCCAAGCACATTTACAATGTAAATGATTGGTGCCAGGAGCCTGTTTCAGTTCCTTCCCCTCTGCTCAGAGCTAAGATTCTGCTCAGTCGGCAGGAGCCTGAAAACAAAGCCAGGTGGTGAGAGCAGCTGAAATTAGTAAGGCTAGGTTAGTGACCGTGCAGATGCTACTGAATCAGGGCCCAAACCTGTGAGGTGCAGTGCACCCTTTGTGGGAGCTGAGCACCTTGTAGATTGGGCTACATTAAAGGATAAAGAGCACTGAAACCGGTTTATCACCCCTGCTAAGACCCCACAACTCAGTGGTGCCTGGTATTTCTACAGTGCTCAGAACCTTTATTGAACTAAATTGTACAGCAATAATACAGGACAAGGGAAGCCTACACTCACCGTTGCAGATAGGGAATCTGAGACGCACCTGGCTGCATTTAATCTCTGTCCCAAACTCAACTTTACATCTCACCTGACCAGGGACTGGTAGGGAGTCAATTCAGCCCCCAGCACGGGTCAGAACAGCCTTGAGGACTGCCTTACCTGTGTGTCCAGCTTCCAGTGGCTCCTATGGGGCTTTGCTGGCAGCTGGTAATAGCCAGGGTTAGGAATTCCCTGACCGTGATCCCTCCCTTCCTCTGCTGCTGTGCCCCCAATGTGTGTTTTGCATCCGGGAACCAGCAAGAAGTGGTGTGGAGCCAGCTATGCCTACTCTGCACCTCTTGGGGACACTTGCTATATTAGGGGAATTTCCTTTTGGGCATTTAGGGTTGCTCTATGGCTCCTTCACACTAGCAGTGTGTGACTCCAGTCCAGAGAGGTTGCCTTGTCCAAAGCTCCACTGGAGGTGGGTGGCAGAATCTAGGTTAAAACTCAGATCTACTTATTAACCTGTTCTTGAGAACCCCGCTTCCTCTGCTGTTAATTGACGCTTATCTTCAAGGTACTGTATGTACATATTTTGGGCATTTGTACTCAAGAAGGAAAGGGAAAAAAATATTTTTTCCTTCTTTCTGTACATATCACCCAGTGTCTTGTGGTCTGTGACCCCATTCATTGGCATCTCACAAATGCATTCAGTCAGAGTCAAGGAATTCCTCTTGGCCTCCACTGGTTAATTGTCAGAGGACGTCTTTAACTGAACTCCCCTTCCAGTGCTGCATAACTTTGGATGTCAGCAAAGATGCCCCAACTTCTCACTGGACAAGAAGGATCTGAACTCATTCAGCAATAGCCCTTTGAGAACAACAGTACCCCTGGCTGGGACTAAAATAGGTAGGTATGTCACTCACTTTCCTCTGTGCAGGCAGAACAGAAACAGACTCACCTGGTGTTTCTTGTCCTTTGCCCTCTAACTATACTCCTCCTTGCAGACAGCAGCACCCTGCCAGCTCTGAGCCACACTGCACAGCAATGTATATATGATGTTCTAAAGAAGCTCCCAAGTGAATTCCCTTATTGGTTGAATGTGAAACCCTTTTTTTCTTTAACCACAAATTACAAATAGCAGAGCTGCTGAATTGCTTGTCTAGGTTCCTGCTGCTTTTGGTTTCCTTTGTGTTCTCTGAAAGCACATTATCTTCTCTCTTTCTTTCTGTGTATGTGTATATAATATACATATAATAAACACACACGCATGCACACACTCTCCACTGTTGTATTCTCTGCTTCTGTCAATATCTCTCTCCCGCCAAGTAAGCTCCGACAGCAAGAACCAAGAGAATAAGCTCCACTAATAACAGACACTTAGGGGGTGACTTTAAAGGGGGAGGGGAACAAAGTACCACTGATGGACATTTTGCATCTGTCTATCGAGCTCTTCGTTCAGTGGTTTCAGCACATTGGATGGTTTGCCCTTTTACCCTTAATTCAGCAGCAGCAACAAAAACAAAAGGCCTGGATTAGTGACAAATGAATGTGGTGGGAGCAGAGTGTTCATTTGTGCAGTGAAATCAAACAAGGGCATGAAAATAATAATAAAAAAAATACCCAGGAAACCTCATCTCCCCCACTGGAGGAGAAATACAGTATTTTCCTGGCAATGCTCCAGGTGAATTTTCAAGTGGATCTGATTTCCCCAAGTTTATTGTTCAAGGAATGAATTAGGTGTTAAAGATTATGCTCGTCTCTAAATGCCCAAATGTTATGATTTAAAATACATTAGCAGATTTCAAATTTTGATCATCCAATTGGCACTCTAAACCACAGATTCCCTTTCTGGTGCAAATCCAACCACTTTAGCATTTTTCTTTTTATCAAATTAATTTTGCCTTATGGTGTTTGTCAATTGTAGAAAATGTAAACACACAGGAAAAATGCAAACAGTTGTATCATGTTTCATCGTGGGTTAATCATCTTAAAAATGATATAGATTTTATCTCATCAAAAGTGATGGCTTATGACTGCCCATATGGCTACTTTGCTTTCCAGTGAGGGATGTGGAATCTTTTTGAGATGTTTTTTAAAAAAAAGAAAAGGCGATATTTTACTATCATTGACAATGTTAGATCTGTACCTTTTGGATAAAAGGTTTTGCATGATTTTTGATGCATATGAAAGAAAAATAGCATAAAATCAAAGAGCAACATTTCATCTTTGTAAGATATTAAAAATTTAGAATAAAGAAAAATCTATTTAGACTTTTCCCAAGCTAAAATATGTTATGTACATTGTAAAGAGTAGGAGTGCAGTACAGATCAGAAGTAAACATTCTACCCTGGTATCTTGATGAAAGATACAGTAGAAATTGGTTTTAGACACCTGTCATTCTTTTCATACTCGGAGTACTTCAAAATACTTTACCAAGCAATTAGTTATGCATTGTAGTGCAAGGCATGCAAATAGGCATATAAGATGCTCACCAGCCGCTTTTGCTGAGCTTTGGAAAATAGATATAAGCCACAATTTGGTAATCAGAATTATGTGGGTATTTAATAATATATTTATATGCAGTGTATTCTACTACTAGATGGTGTGGTTCCTGGTAAACAAGAAATAGAAAGCTGGGACTCAAACTGTGCAGAAAACTTGTTTCTGTAGTTTATAAATTTTTTTTAATTCATGCCTCCTGTTCAAAACTGAGATTCTGTGTCATGAGAGGGTACGTTATGCAGATCTGATTGCATGTTCAGGATCATAATTATTTGATTTCTTAAGGGTATAAATAGATGTTTTGAAAGTTCTCTGTTTTGGTATTAGGTCCTTTTATATGATGATATAACATCATATATTATTATTAGCATCTTAATGTGTTACTATGATTGTTGAAGTGTCTGAAGTACCTTGGTGATGGGAGGCTCTTGTAATTTATGATATCAGGTCATGGATTAAGCAGAATTTCCCATTCATTTGATGGCCCAATATGGTCATTTGTTGTTGATGATTATATTAAGGTAGCATTCAAGGTATTAGGGCCCCATGAAGCCCTGTTGTGCTGTGGGGCTGTACAGACATGCATGAGAATATGGCCTAAAGCGTTTACAATCTAAGGCCTCAATTCTGCAAAGAGCTACAAGTATGTAAAATTAAGAAGGTGCCTCGGTGTTAGGATTGGGGCATTAGAAGAGAAGTGGAGTGTGAAGGGTAGGAGGAGAGAGATGCAATCAAATATTTACATTATAGCAATTTTGAAGAAAAATTATAAATGGATCAATTTCTATCCCTGATTTTTGCTGGTGAGTCCAGGCAGCTGGGCCCTTGTGCCCACTAAGGGCCCCATTGATTTCAGTGAGGTGCCCCATGGGCACAGGGAGTCACCTGAATGGAATCTGTTACAAGACAAGGGGCTTTACCCATCATTGATTTGCTGAGTCTTTCTATAGATGATGTGCTAGAGGAGAATTTGAGGACAGCTCAGTGCAGGGAGGCAGGTGTTTCATGCTTAAGGGACAACATGGATGCAGAGACCTTTGAATGAGTGTTTGTGAAATGGGTAGACACAGATGGCATATGGCTGTTCCTTTTGAAAGTCAAACAGCTGCAGTGTTTGTTTATTGCTGATGTAGCATCATGGAAAATATCCAGGGTTTAAAAAAAAAAAATTGTGTATCCTTTTACTGTCAGACAATCCATAGCTCTTTCAATAACACATCCATCCCAGACCAAAGAAGAGTTAAACAAAAATTTAAAAAATCATTAGAAAAAACTATAAAACCATACAGCTGCAGCTACAGACTGGGATAAACTTTAGGGCAAAGGAAAAGGATCTGCTGAGTTCTTGCTGAATGTCCATGTATGTGAAACTGTACCTAGTGGGGTGCGAAACACAACTGTTATATCTTGGTGTTCTGCATATTCCAGTGGGATCGCCTAGTGAACTGGGACTGGGATGAAAACCTATTTGACAATCAGCAATATGGCTAGCCGAAAGCAATCCCCAGTAGAAATTTGGGCCTATCACATATACTAGGGTAATGGCTCCTTTGGCTTCAGATGCTTCTAAGCAAGAGAAGAATCAGGCCCCCTGACACTGAAAAGTGCTCAGCGTTTGTAACTGCTGCTGTCTTTCAGGATCAGGCCTTACATAGAGAGATGTCATCCAGTAGTGGTTTGAGCCTTGGCAGTGAGCAGTTGGAACTCCTAAAGGGCTTATCCTGTCGCACTACTTCTCTGTAGCTCGGGCTAGTAACGCCTGGTAAGGCTATTCTGCAGTCTGGAGGGGCCTCAACTAGGATCTTAGAACAGCCACTGGCTGTATTAACTTACTGCTTGTGCGTTTTGCTAGACCTGGTGTGGATGAAGGGACATGAAGTCCATCCTGTCCCAATACTAGGCACATCTGGATTTTCAGACCTCCAGAGAGCCCTCCATAGTACCTGAGGGAAGGGTTGAGTGCTACTGCAGAAGGGAATTTGCTCTACCTTCTCCCTTTCTGTGTGTCTAGTCACGTGAGGCCAGAAATCCTTTTCTCCATATTCCAAGTATGTTAATGGACAGCTGGCCATCTCCCTGTTTGGGTGCTGTAAACTGACTTAGCACTTGCCCTGGGGAGAACTAGTACCTCTTCTTCATCTGTCATTGTACAGTGGTTAACACAGCAGGGTCCGATCTCGACTGGGTCTTTTGGATGTCACTGTAAAGTTTAACTTTTGTCACAGCTACAACTGTTCCAGATGGGGTTTTCTTCCTCCATCTGAAACAGTCTGGTCCCATTCCTCTACAGGTCATTTTTAGAATTATAAGGTCTTTGGGGTGGTGACTGTCCTTTTAGTTCTGTTTTTATTCTGTACAGCTCCTAGCACAATGGGATCCTGGTGTACTCCTAGGGTACGTCTATACCGTGAGTAGCCCTGGGCTCCATTCCAAGCATGAACATCTGTACTACAATTAAACAGTCCCGTAGTTCAAGCTCTGCAAGCCTGAGTCAGCTGACATGGGCCAGCCGTGGATGTTTAATTGCAGTGTAGACATACCCGTGGGTACTACTGTAGTAGAAATAACAATATTGTTTTAGCTATAGTATCTGATGGCTCTGCATTTAGCTCATCTGCCTGTGATGTCAGAAGATTAGGAGTATTTTTCATTTCACATTTTATTTAGGAACATTTATGAACATTGGGCAGGGGAAGGGGGGACAACTATGAAATAGCCGAAA
Organism: Malaclemys terrapin pileata; assembly: GCF_027887155.1. NCBI lineage: Eukaryota > Metazoa > Chordata > Testudines > Emydidae > Malaclemys > Malaclemys terrapin. The sequence goes on along the minus strand of NC_071506.1, from coordinate 130,223,484 downwards.
CCTACTAAAGACAACTAGCTTTTTTTAATTGTATTCTATGTTCCAGTAATTGAGCCCCTCCCAAGTGCTTTTGCATTATTTAATTACATATTTGTAGTTCACTCAAGCTAAAAGTAAAACAGCAGATGACCTGATGTATACTCCAGCAGCATTCCCCATTACCGAGATAGGAATAATTGCATTAGTGTCAAATGGTAAGTACCTAGTACTCACTGTCGTACAGACTGGTGGCCTGGCTATACACTTACTGTCTTTTGCATTATTAGATATATTATGCATAGCTGTGCTACATCTTATCAGATCCCAGTGACATCCCGTGTACGTTTTAGTTGCAGGAACCACAAAGTGAATTAAAAAATAAAATAAAAAAAATAAGCAGTACCCTATCTGCCACTGAAAATGTGTCTTGGGATGCCCCTGTTATCTGACATGGAGATGGTGTGTGTACTGATTTATTACAAATCACTATCGGGTCCTTTAGGTTTGTATTTCAAATCAGAAACAAAAATTAATCACACAATTGCGAACTTTATCTGTTTCACTTGAAGAGAAATAGTGTCTGAAAGCTCCTTTGCAAACTCAGCTGGAAGATTCCATTGAGTGTCAAGTGTACTTTATTGCCTTGTTAGGAAGATACAGAGCCCTGTGTTCAAACTTGGGCACCTCTCTTCAGCAGCCTAATATCTCCTGTTGTAGGCAAACTCACTCAGCATCTCTATAGCACTTTACATGTTCAAAGATGGTGATGCCGAAAAACATTGTGTTGCCTCCTTTGTTTCTCTGTGTCAGCAGCTGCATCTGAACTTCAGGCTGCCAGATTCTCGGAGGAGAGTCCCAGATGGGGAATATGCACTGTCAGAAAACAAATATTACTTTTGTGAGCCTTAACCCATAGAGCGCTAGGGAAGAATAGAGTTCTCTTTTGTAACATTGCTCCGTTCTCTCTCTTGACTAGTTTATCTCCTTTCTCCCCTCCATCCCCACTGGCAGAAGCCCTGACTGCCTCTCTACACCTGCTTAGATCCTAACATCAAAAAGCAGCCTGTAGACATTATGAGAGTATCTCCCTTATTAAACATTGTGCATTGCCTTATGGCAGAAGGCTGTCCCAACTGCATTGCTAAGACATGGACAGCCATACATTAAGGTCTTGCGTATATCATGCCATGGGCCTCCTGTGTCTATATATGGATGTACAATATCAGCATGCACTGATGTCTAAATTATGCAAAGTTCTGACTGAAGTAGGATTTCTCTTCAAATTTGCAGCATTCCCCCCAGATATATTTCTTGTCGAATATTCCATTTAATTGTACTTCCATGAGTATTGATTGAAGTTACCAGATGTTGCCCTTTTTTCAAACTTGTGCTTCTTGCCTGCCCCTGTCATAATTGCATTACAAGCAGGAAACTTGGAATTTTTATCCAAAGCATCAATCATTCACTCAGTGGCAGGGCAGGAATAGATAATAAGTTGGGCTTGGAGTAAATCTGCTTGGGTGGGTAGACCAGGAGAAGGAGTGCTTTAGTGTTGAGACCCTAAGGCACTACAGGTAGTATTTTAGGCACTGTTTCTCTTCACTGACACAAAGTGTTGCAGCAAAGTAGACTCCACATAATGACAATTGGGGTGGTGGTGGTGGTGATGTGCCCACGTCTGTTACAGCGACTGCTTTGGGTGGGTTTTTCTCAGACTAGCTCCAAAATATACAGTACAGTAGGCAAAGTTGTGGCTCCTTCCCAGCTTATTTCTCCATGTTTTTGGGAACCCACTTGGTATGGGGGTGACCCCTAAGGCTACTGGAGAAAATGTACATTTTGTTTTTGATCTCTGCCTTTACAACATCTGCTCTTCATTGGGCACCAGTGAAGTTTCACGAACGCATAATGGGCAGGGAATTGGAGATCAATTACATCTTTTTACCCCCATGAGATAGATATTTGCCATATTTTACAGATCAGGAAACTGAGACACAGATTAAACAAGGTCCCACAGGGCATCAGTTTCAGAGATGGGAATAGAGTCCAGTAGTCCTGATTCTGTCTTGTATTTTGTCCACTACACCATACTGGGCTATTTTGTACCAAAAATGGAAGGCAGAGTCCTGACAGGAGACACATTTCTACACAGTTAGGCAGCATTGGAATGAACTGTCTAGAACCACAAAATGTTCAGCCCCAGTAACCAGTCCTTGTATAGCAGGAACAATATAAATATGATCCACTCACTCTTATCAATGGTAGTTGAGGAATCCAGTGACATATGCTCCATTAGTACTAACTCTTACTTTCCTTTCTCTCTTTTTATTCCCATTGAAACAAGTCTGTTTTTTCCATTGCCACAATTTCTGGATCCCCTAAAATCATTGTCAGCCATGACTAAATATCTTACTCCCCAAAATTGATTCAGCTTTCTTGTGTCCCCATTTCATAGAATCATAGAAAGGTAAGGCTGGAAGGGAATTCAAGATGTCATCAAGTCCAGCCTCCTGCGCTGGTCTTGGTCTCCTTTTTCTCACACCCTCAGATAGACATTTCTTGTTTGTATTTTATTAGGGAAGGGCTGATCATGGCTCCTAGTTTAGGATGAGTTGAGGTTTCTCTTAAAGTAGGGATTCAACTGCTTTGTCATGTATGAAGAAAATAATGTGCCCTCCCCCCAAATTATAGCACTTACTCCTTAAGTAGAAAATAAGTTTCCTGAGAATTTACAAGTAAATCTATTACTTTGGGTTTAAATTAGTTTTAAATGGTTCATTTTAAGAAATTTAGCATCAAGTGTTAGACCATTTTTGTCCTGAATGGTCTCAGTAATAAATAACTTGGACTATTAAAACTTTCTATATAGTTTAATACTCACTGAAATCTTGTGAGTAGGCTACATTTGAAAATGTTGGTTTGTTTAGAATCTGGGGTCATGATTTGCTGTTATTCTTCATACCTGAAAGTTTCTCCATCAGTGGCTGATGAATAATGTTCTTCGACAGAGCATATACTGATATTTCAATTTTGCAGGTTGACTTTATCAGCCAAATCTATCTACTATACCTCAGTTGATTTAATAGATTCTAGGACTGGAAGGGACCTCGAGAGGTCATAAAGTCCAGTCCCCTGCCCTCATGGCAGGACCGAATACTGTCTAGACCATCCCTGATAGACATTTATTTAACCTACTCTTAAATATCTCCAGAGATGGAGATTCCACAACTCCCTAGGCAATTTATTCCAGTGTTTAACCACCCTGATGGTTAGGAACTTTTTCCTAAAGTCCAACCTAAACCTCTCTTGCTGCAGTTTCAGTCCATTGTTTGTTTCTTGTTCTATTCTTAGAGGCTAAGGTGAACAAATTTTCTCCCTCCTCCTTATGACACCCTTTTAGATACCTGAAAACTGCTATCATGTCCCCTCTGTCTTTTCTTTTCCAAACTAAACAAACCCAATTCTTTCAGCCTTCCTTCATAGGTCATGTTCTCTAGACCTTTTAATCATTCTTGTTGCTCTTCTCTGGACCCTCTCCAATTTCTCCACATCTTTCTTGAAATGCGGTGCCCAGAACTGGACACAATACTCCAGTTGAGGCCTAACCAGCGCAGAGTAGAGCTGAAAAATGACTTCTCGTGTCTTGCTCACAACACACCTGTTAATGCATCCCATAATCATGTTTGCTTTTTTTGCAACAGCATCACACTGTTGACTCATATTTAGCTTGTGGTCCACTAGAACCCTTTCTGCCATACTCCTTCCTAGACAGTCTCTTCCCATTCTGTATGTGTGAAACTGATTGTTCCTTCCTAAGTGGAGCACTTTGCATTTGTCTTTGTTAAACTTCATCCTGTTTACCTCAGACCATTTCTCCAATTTGTCCAGATCGTTTTGAATTATGAATTCATGTTTCAGCTACTTCAGTGCACCTGCTTTTTCCCCCCCTCATCAAAAATATGATGTAAAAAAAATGAAGGATTAGAGGGAAAAAATAAAGGTAGGTGGGCACAGTTATAGGCCGCCAAGGAAAAGCATTTAAAAAAATACATTTAGCAAGATGTAATGTAAATTAAGTATGGCACAGAACCTACCTACTCTGTGGAAAGGCTGGAGGTGGCAGGAATGGTCTATGTATTTGTATTGAGTGGTGGTGTGGTGTTTTTTAACACATTATTGTGGTGGTGCTAGTCAGGATTCCATAGTTCCATGATGAGCTGAGATTTGCACTTGAAGTTGGGACTCCCCTGCTATGTTTTAAAACTAAACTAAAGACCAGATCCTGATGTACTTCTACAGTTTTGCACTCTAGACTTTGGTGGAGCTGCTCCTGATTAAACCAGTGTAAAGTCAGCAGAGTCTCGCTGTAAGATGACTTGGGATATCGCTCTGTCCCGCTCGCACACCCAACCATGATTCAATGGTAGACAGGTTCTTTAGGGCTTAAAAAAAGGGGGGGGGGATTAGAAGGATCCCAAACTCCTCTAAGGGAGACGGAAGGTTGCCCCCAGCAGTGTAACAGCCCCCCCCCCGCTGTATGTCTGGGGAAAGGTTTAGCTTGAGGAGTGATCACTGGAAAAGAAGTGGGGGTGGGGGCAAAGGAGGTTTGCAGGAGGATAGCTGGGAAGGCAAGGAAGCGGAACAAGCCTGGGGCGAGGGAGAGAGGATCGAAGGGGAAGAGATGTCACGTTTCGGGGGAGCAAGATGAAGCTGCCGCGTCTCCCCTCTCCCAGCAGGCGGGGCAGCAGCTCGAGAGGAGGGGGACGGGGAAAGCGATACAAGTAGGGACGGGGACGGGAGGAAAGATGTGGAAGAGGGGAGGAAAGGAGCAGGGGGGAGATCACCCCATTCTGCTGCGGCAGCAGCTGTCCCTGCTCCCGCCTGTCTGCCAGGGCGCACCTGCTCCATCCCTTCACTAGTGCCTGGGTCCGGGTACCGCGTCGTCGTCGTCCTGCCTCCAGGCCCCGCCCAGTCCTGGCCTAATTGGCTGCCGGCGGAGGGGGGAGGGAGGGGGCTCATTAGGGATGCTGGCTCGCAGCTGCTCCGGTTAGTCTGGAGCCGGGCGCCTGGCAGCAGCGAGATGCGGAATGAGACCGGCGAGAGGCAGGAGCTGGGGAGCTGAGGGCTGGGGGCTCCCGGCACCCACTGACCCCCTCCCCAGTCCCCGGAGCCTCAAAGCCCCTCCCAGGACAGCGCTCAGTAATAAAAGGGAGGCAAGTCCCAGGCTGGCACTCGAGCCCTGAGAGCCTGACGGGAAATTATCCCCCTTGGCGGGGGAAGGAAAGCAGGAGTGAAGAAGAGGGAAAGGAGGTGTGGAGAGAGCATGGGGATACGGGCTGCAGGAGGAGGGTGTCCCGCACGCCTGAGGAGGCGGCTGCTCTTCCTGCTGGAGCTCTGCAGCTGGGCTGCTGCCCTCAGAGGTAAGTGGGGGACGAGACAGCAAGACACGGTGCAAGGGGGCCCCGTCCACCGTCAGTCCCAGGGAGGTGACTGCGGAGTTGAGTGGGAAGAGCACTGAGCCGGGAGCTGTCTCCTCCTTAGGTGCTGACTGCATCCCCGGCTAGCTGGGGATGCAAAGTTTGCTTAGGCAGCCCTGGGTTTAGTTAATTCTCACAGGCTGCACCGCAAGGAAACCCCTCTTTTTTTGTTCCGTATGTGTGTGTACGTTTGATGCATGTAAGGAAAATTATTCAGCCAGCTTTCAAAAATAAAGAGGGTAGGGTGAGGTTACTCCCTTCCTCTTGCCATTCAGTCGCACCTTTATATCTGTCTGCTACCTGGAGTTCTTTGCATGCACTGAACGGGGATCACCCTTTTTGTTTTTATGGTGCACCTCTATTGGATGGGCTGTTTTGAAAAAAGACCCCATGTGGGGAGGGGGCGGTTCAGAAAAAAAACATGTTCTGCTGCAGGACATCGTGTCCAGGAGTTCATTTGGGGGGGGGGGCGGGGGAGCCAGAGAATGGCAGTGGAAATTGTGGCCAGTAGTTCGAATCCTTAATGAGAACATAGGTGACTTACCACAAGACTGCTTGTTTTATAAGCAGGTAGAACTCCAGCCTGTTAAAGTGGGTGAGAAAGGTACAGCACGAGTGTCCCTTGGACATTTCCAGTGTGTGAAAATGTACCCATTGGACAAAATTCCTAAGCCTCCTGCCTTACTTTACAATCTTCTGTAGCAATGAGAACTTAATTACTTGTCAAATAACACTCCTGTCTGGGCTATGTTTATTTTTGGTACACACTCGTTCCCACATTTTTATTTAACGTCCGCCTGATAAAATACTTCAATTAGAAAATCTACCAAGCAACTAGCCAAAGAATGTCAACTGCTCAGCCTCTGGAATCCTTGACTCCTTCGCTATTATATCTGGACTTCTCACAAGTGTGTTTGGGGGGGGGGGGGATGTGTGTTCATGTTTGCCATCCTTCTCAAGGAAAATATTTGCTGTTGGAAGCTAGTGGTTTTTTTGGCGGGGCTTTTGTTGTTGTTGACTGTTTGGAATTATTTGAGATTGATACATCAGTTGTTGTTCAGCTTCTTTTCCAGATTAGAGTAATCAAAATCTGTTGCTGTCTGAATAGATCCTGAAGGAATCTCTTGAGTCTGTCTGTTATGTAGGAGTAATAATGTCTGTGTAGGTCTCCATCCTTGCCATGTGTATTATGTTCGTCATTCCATTTTCTTTCCCATGTACTTTGTTGTTTTAGTATTTATAAAATAAGTCATTAGCAGGTAACTGATAACATCTCGTTATAGTTCCTGTGTGTTTAGCTGTCCAGCCTCATCTGGTATTCCCCAATAAAACCAAATGATTTCTTTAGTATAAAGATAAGGGTGTCTGCAGAGGGGATATGTGGGAAGATTTTGGTGTAATTGGGTGAAGTGTAGTATTTAGGAGCCGTGGGACAAAAGTTCCTATACATAAAAAATGAACTTTTGTTTTCAGGATTGACTGTGACAGGGCAACAAAGTGCAGTTTAACTACTTTTTCACCCCTATGCGACGTAAATATAGTAATTTATATATGTTCCTGGGGGAAATGTGTGTATTTAAATCTGAAATATTAGAAAGTGTGGGGTGAAGGGAGGCTTAAGGACTTTCTCCTGCACATTTTGAACACTGGGAGTTTTTGCCATTGTCTTCAATGGTAACAGGATCAGGCCCCTTTAAGCATTTGAAATTTCACACTACGGGTCATGTGCAGCAGACCAACTCTTCTTCTGTCCTCTCTTGCTAGAAACAAGCTTCAGCTACTTAATTAAAATGTACCATACAGGATGTTTTAGGTACCAGGCTAATGTGCAATTGTTTTTATACATTATTATGAGGGACGGCAAGGTATTTTTAGAATCACTTCAGTGGCTGCAGTGTCTCTCATTTTTTTGATACTGCACAGTGTTTACTTGTAGCTTTAGCTGGAGCAGTTAACCCCAGTTACTGACCCATTGAGCTATAAGATTACGGTTTATGAAGTTGTCTTAGAGGTGGCTCTAAGAGAAATTGTATTCCAGAGTTTCACTCTGAGTAGGGCTTAAAAGCAAAAAGGAATGATTGCAGATAATCTTTGCATTGCATTTTAAGTCTATTAGAATGAATGTGTGCATAGCTGCAGGCTTTTATTTTACAATAAACCATTGTACAGAGCGATAATGGTAATTTGAAAAATGGGACATAAAGTCACTAATATTTCCCTGGTAATTAATTCATTGATGCATGGAAAACTGTAGTTGGTGTCCATCCCCATATCTGATATAAAGATGCCTGCAAAATATAAACATTAAACATCCTTCTCTCAATGTCTTGTTTATAAAGCCCATGGCTATGCATTGGGTGGTATTGCTAGATCTAAGTACATTTTGTTCTAAATAAGAATCATTAAGTGTTTTCCTTCTTCTTCAAATAGTGCCTATGCATTTACAGTACTGCATGACAGCCACTGCATATTGCTACTGATTTTATGAAGATAAAGAGCACCATTAACCCATGTAATGGAATAAGGGTGGGTCTGTGGCCAACAAAGTATTGGAACAATATCTGTTTTCAGTCTAAAAAGTCTGGTAATACGTGTGTAAAACTGAGGACAACAGCAGTCTAGATAGTTGCATAGCTGAGACACTGTCCAGGATTCTATGGACCAGTGAGGCAATAGAATACAATTATTGGAGGATATCACTCTTGGAGATGGAACCAGAGGAAATGCTTGCTAGGAAAAGGCACAAATACTGAATTCCATTTGTAATAGTCTTCTAGTTAAGGTAGAGGACTGGTAGTCAGGAGATCTGGGTTCTAATCCCATCCATGCCACTGATTTGCTGTAACCTTAGGCAAATTAATTTTACCTGTCTGCTTCAATTTCTCTCATTTGTAAATGGGACTCATGTTTCATAGGGGTATTGTTCATCTGAACTCTATTTAGTATTTGCTAAGTATTTGGAGTCACTGGATTGGAGCTCTAACAGTTCTCTATGGCATTTCATTTGAGGCTTATTACTGTATTGCTGTGGCTAGTTCCACTTCTTTGAACAGGTAGAGTAAGTAGAGTGGGTGTTTAAAAAAACTGCTTGATTCTGCATTTGAAAGGAATATATTATTTGTATGTTGTTTTCTGGAGAGTCTCACTGAGGTTCATTTCTTTGTACCTAGTACCCTGCTGAGAATGAAGCGTCTTGGTTATTAAAAATACATTTAACAGTTTACAACTTGAAAGTGTGTGTGTGTGTGTGGGGGGGGGATATTCTGACCTGCCAAGTGCTAATTGAATCCGCACAGTGTCAACATACTGATTTGTTTGATCTTTTTAAAGTCCATATGTGGTGAATGTGTTGTCTAGATGTACATGAAATATTCTAATCCTTTGATGTGGGGAATATACAAAATGTAAGGAAATAATCGTGGATAATATTTATGGTCCATTTGTGTGATTTGGTTCTGAATATGTCATGTAAGGAGTCCTCTGCGTGGGCATTCTGCTTATGGACTTAAGGTTGGAAAGAAGATCATATGGTCCATCCATCTTTTGGGCACTCCAGTGTGTAATACCTTTCAAGAGTGTGTCTATCACTCTTCATTCAGTTTCTCACACAAATTATCTTCTGAGCAGAGAGATTGTTCCTGAGCTAACACCTGCAGTTTCTGTTCATGTCACCATATTTACTTAGTAGTTGATATCTGCTTTTGCTATATCCTTCAGAACGATGCACACTTGGTATACTCATAGTAACATGTTAGTTCCATTTCATAGATTGGGAAACTAAGGTTCAGAGAGGTAAAGTGACTTGTCTGAGGCCACAGAGAGGATTCTGTATCAAAGCTGAGCCTAGAATGCCGAGATTCCTGGTCCCAGTTCTGTATTTGGACCACTTGACCATCTTCTTTCATCTTTTTCTTGATGAATGCAAATCTAGATTTTTTTTCTAATATTTCTTACAAGTAAACTCCTGACATCGTCTCATATCCTTGTTGCCCTCTTTGATAACTTTCCCAATTCATTATCCTCCTGATAATATGTTGCCACAAATTGTGCATGAAATTTTAGTGGGGTGGTGTGATTACACTTGTAGAATGCCAGAATTTCTTCCAGCATGAGTGGGTTCTAATTCTTTACATCAGAGGGCAGTGATCACTTTAATATCTAGATGCAGTAGGTAGATGCAGCCCATTGCGTTTGTTTTTTTTAACAGCACACTGGTTGCATAGCAAAGAACTTTTTCACATTACTACTTTTCAAAGAAAATACAGTACACTACCTCCAACTTAGTGTAGGTCAGTGTAGCTCTGCACAGTAACTTCCCTCCTCTGTGGCCAAACATCAAATCAAAGTGTTACATATAATACTGTCATTGGCACACAGATCTGCAAATAAACTCCATTTGTATATTTGCTTACTAGATGACATCTTTCTGTGGAAATGTTCCATTAATGTAATTAGAACTAGCATAACACTTCCTTTGTGCTAACCTAGTTCTGAGATTTTATAGTTAGTCTCTTTTTTTTTTTTATATGCATGTGCTACTTGGTGTATCATTTATTCACAGGCGCTGGGTGATATATATTTTCTGTCTCTTCATATGCAAAGAATAGCTCTAAAGAGGTGACATGAGCTTACCATGCTATGAAAACAAATGTCCTCCTTGATACCATAACTGAATTTCAGACCTAGATGGACTTTCACTAATGCAGAATGAAAATTGCTAATATAATAGTACTTTCACAGTGAATTACAGACGGCAAATACAAATAGTATGGTATCATATACTGAGATGGAAAATTACTTGCGGTACAAGGGATCCCGCAGGGCAACTTGATGTATCTTTTCTGTATTTTTAGTCCTGCTTTCTGAGGAAATGTGGAGTCTGAGACTGAGAGCAGAAATTTAACACCAGAGGCTGCTGTTTCTGTTGTTTTGGATGTTGCTGCTGTTGTAATGGAGCAGATGGTCGGATTCATTTATAGAAAGTAGAAACTGGTTTCATTTTCCATTTCTACTTTTAAAGAACTTGTTTTGTGCCGCAGTGTATCATTTGGCTTACCCATATAGAATGGATATTTGCAAGTATGCTGTTTTTATAGTCTGTTACAGATCATTAGAAGACAATAAACTACGTTGTAATGCATGTTGCAAGTAGATTATGAAAACAGCTAACAATATAAGCAAGTCTAAACTTATTATTTCACCTTTTGAAACTTACTTATCTAACTTCAATTGATGGTTTTGTCCTCCTAACTATCTCAATGACATCCAACTATCTAGTAATGTTGGTGACGTAGGAGAACAGGAATTGCCACAATCAGTCGAGGGACCTGTCTAAGAGTACTAGATGCTTGGGAGAAATCCAGCAGTAGTCAGCTATGGAAGAACTTCCCCATGTGGGAAACTTCTTTCCAAAACAAGTAAACAAATATGCCCTTACCCTTCCCCCACAAAAAATTCTACTTAGAATTGCTGTTGATGTCTCGCTATCTACATAAATGTCTAATCCTCTCTTGAATCAAACCAGAGGGGGAAAAAACCTGCTGGTCAATATTGTCCTCATGGCTGCCTTTACGGGTCTATTAGCTGCTTCTACTGTCTATTCCACAATTTATAACCTGGGTTGGATTGTTTTAATAAGATGACTTTTTTAGTAACAAAAAAGAAAGCAATATATAGAAATACTATGATTAGAGAAACAAAATGTAACTTAATCACTTATAAATTATTAGCAGGCCTTACCTTTAGAGAAGAAGGATAATCTTGTGGTTATGGCAGTGCCTTCAGGAGTTATGAGTTCAGTTCTTAGCTCTGCCACAAACTCCCTCTGTGACCTTGAGCATTTTACTTAATCTCTGTATGTGGCTCTCGACCCCATCTGTAAAATGGGAATAATAAGGCTTATCTTTGTCTGTCTGGTCCATTTAGATGGCAAGCTCTTTGGGACAGGTCCTGTCTTACCATGTGTTTGTGCAACATCCAGGACAATGGTGCTCCTATCTTTCTTCGAGTGTCTAGGAGCTAATGTGATACTAATAATTTGTTGACTAATTGCTTTCTTTATTAGTAGAGCATATTTTAAAATGCACAAATGGGAATTAGGTGCTGAAACCCATGACTTTCAATCGGAATTTGCTGCCTAACTGCCCATTCGTGCCTTTGAAAGCCTTCCCGAAAAAGGAATTATTTGCAGGTGATAGAATAACAAGCCTAGAATGGGAAGACTTTGGGGATTGGTAAGGGGAGATAGAATGCCCTAACAGCAGTTCATCTTTTTGCATCCTGCCAAGGTTGGTAGTAACCAAACATAGTTACCAACTAATGCCTGGCTGGCTGGCTTGTAAGAAATGAGTTGGCAGCTCAATTCAGTTCCTGGTGGGCAAATGTCCATGTCACATAAAACCACCACCATCGCTGGAAAAAAGCTTTTTAGCGGAGGCCTCATCAAACAGGCCCACAAACAGCCAGGCTTGGAAAGTAGTCCGTCTTAGTACCAATGGTGGCAACATTCACTACTGCTACCTGGGCTCTATCCTTTCTGTGTACAAAGAAGATTTCTGTCTGGTTCCTTTCATGAATGCACAGCTCCCCTAACCTCTAATTCTAGAGAGAAAGCAAAACATATGCTAACAATATCACAACTAGGAAATCTTCCCAGACAAAGGCGAGGGAGGCAGTGCGTGGATAGGGAACTGGGCTGGAACTCATAGGGATCTGAATCTATTCCCAGCTCTTACTTCGGCAAATGACTTTGGCTCTTTGTGCCTGTTTCCCCACCTTTCCTTTGTCTACTTATACACAATAAGAAGATCTCATAGTTTATGTAGCAAAAAGGGACCTTGGTCTCAGTTGGAATCTAAGTGCTATAGTAACACAATAGTTGTATTGGATCCAGAAAAATTCCATTTAAATTAATAATGGGAGAAAAAGTGGTGTTTAGTTTTTGTTTTTTTAACACAGCCAATTTTTTTTTTAAATGCTGCTTATTTTTCCTCAAGTTTAGGATGACAATCTTTCTAGCGCTGCAGAATCACAAGAGAACTATGTTGGGTCATTGCAAACAAACGAAAAATCAAAGCATTCATTGTTTCTTTAAACATGCTGTAAGATCTAAAGCTTTAAAGAAAAAAAAATGTTTTTATAAGAATCTTCCTTAGTGAGCTTTTGTTTTTCTCCCAATCCAACTTGTTTTGTTATCAAATTGTGGCTTCTTTTAGGGTATTATCATAACAAGAGATTAAAGTCTCTTAAATTGTGCTTGACAAGAACTTCAGAAGATACAACACAATCTGCCTATTCTCAAATGCTTATCATGCTGCGTATCCTAAGGCACTTTACAATCCATAAAACACTCAAAGCAAAACTCCTATTGAACTGGATAAAATGTAGAAAAGAAACCTTAAAAGCAAGTTTGGGGAATGGAAAATGTCTGCCTCTATGCTCAAGCAAAGAGTTCCAGCTCTGAGGGGTACCACAACTGGAGTCCAATGGGCATCAAAGAGTTGTATCAAAGTCTTGCATCCAACACTACCTCTCCAGTCCTCAGACTGGTGTGTAAGGAGTCAAGTGGTCACACAGGATTTGATTAAAAGAAGGGATAACCCAGAAACCAAATTTGAATAAAGTTTTCTCCTCGGAGAGAGAGAGAGAAAATATTAACAAGTGTTTGCTGAGGTGTGTCCTTGGTGTGGACAAAAAAAAAAAATATTTACATTATATAAGGCCATAACTTCAGAACTTAACGTCTACACTTTGCATACATGCATATGCTCTAGTCTGCAATACAGAATATGGACTTATACATCAAAACACATGCAAAGATGCAACATGGGCAAAGAATTCTGGACCCCTAGCCTATTATGTAGTCTCTAGAAGCATGCATTTGTGCTGTGCTCAGAATAAGGCTGACATGTTCCATCTTCTTTCTCTAATTTGGGAGGTACATATTAAGACCAGTGTTCACTAGGTCTGAAAGAATACCCAGCTAGTAAATATGAGATTCTGCCTCTTTGATCCCTGCACATCTCTGAGACAATCTTCTTATTTCATTTAGTAAAAGGCATCACTTCAAATTGTGTGCACATGTTTCATTCTTTGATCAACAGACTAATGTAGATCTTCTTGTAGCTGATATAAAAATGTCTGGCTATGTTCGCTCACTTCAGCAAAATGTTCCTCACATTTGTAATTTAGGATAAGGGCAGGTTAGCTTCCAAAAATCTTTCTCCTGATTGCTGTTCATTAGAATTATGGAGGAGGAAAGGAATGACAAACAAAAGACTCCAAAGCAGGTATTTGATCTGAGTTTAAAATGAAGTTTCACAGTCTTCTCTTAATTCCAAGTGACCTGGAACAGTGCCACACTGTGAGGAACAGATAACAGATATCTGATTTAAGGAGGCAGTATCAAACTTGCAATTAGCTGAAATGTAAATTCACTGTTTCAGTTGACTGTGTTTTTCTTTTTCTTTGTGGGGGGAAAGCATTTGGGGGGAATGGGTTATTGTATCCATCATTGCATCTCCTCCACCTGAGGAGTATGTATGTGTATCAGTGTAAAGGGCTGAAGGTGAGATTTTCAGAAAAGCGACAAAGCAAGTTAGAGCTGGGACTTTTAAAGGAGCCTAAGGGAATTAGATGCCAAACTCCCAGTGAATTTTTCAATTTTGAAAATCTCACTCTGAGTGAATATTTTATTTGAATTTTGCCTTTCTGTTTGGAGAATGCCCAGACAGAATGAGATCTTTTGATTTCCATTGGTTCATGTTTGTGGGTGTGAGTCAGAGAGAGAGAATTTCACTTAGCTTGCTATGCAAACAATTAAAATCTGAGCTGAATTGCCTACTTGTGATTGGTTGCAAGTCATGCTATTACTGTGTTCCCTAGTTGGATAAGTATAACTTTTTTTTAATCTGGTAAAAGTGCCTTTGTGAAACTAACATTTTTTTTCTGGGCATTTGTGCCAGCAAAAATCAATTGTTTTAATGCTTTCAGAGAATAAACATAAAATAGGCACACACAGCTTAAGTGAGAGAATTGTTTTTAACTGTGAACCAACTATTCAGTCGCTTCTTCTACCACATTCTATAGTAATAAATTGTATTATAGAAATGAATTTGCTCTACTAAATTGAATTCAAGTTATTGTATAAAATCCTGTCCAATCTACACAATCATAAAGTCATGGACACTTGTTATGGTGATAGATGCCTCATAACTTCTTGGGAGTAGGCCAAAACCAAGACTGCTGTAAATCTGAGGATAGGCATTACCCTTGAAATATTATGTATAAAATCCCTAGTTTAGGAGATCTTTACTGTGTGCATATATTGTCAGAACTCGTGTGTGTGTGTGTGACACACACACACACACACACACACACACTGGTTTCTGTTCCTTTTAGCATAAATATATACAATGTAAACTGTTTGCTTAGAGTTTAAACTTTAATTCTAGATAGCATTTAGCAACACTTTGCCTGTCAGAGTGCTGTACTAGAATTGAATAATGAATGCAGTGGACATTCTGAAGACACTAGGTGGTGCATATATTTAATGCATGCCTTCCCTCTTTAGCACTATGTTCTAACTGAAAGCTTCCAGATAATGCTCCAGATACTGCTGTGCA
This sequence comes from Malaclemys terrapin pileata, assembly GCF_027887155.1. NCBI lineage: Eukaryota > Metazoa > Chordata > Testudines > Emydidae > Malaclemys > Malaclemys terrapin. The sequence continues at coordinate 130,208,405 of NC_071506.1, read as the reverse complement.
TATCATGTAGTTCTGAGAGTTGAGTACATTTGTATAGATACATTAAAATATCCTTCTAATTCTGAAATTGAATTATTTTACCCAGCATATTACATATTATTTAAGACTGGATAGCTCCCATATATGGTACACAAAGAAATTGTCTTTTATAAGAGATGGGTTGTGTAGCTGTCATAAATTGGATTTGTTTGGAAAATTGCTATAATTTACTGTGTATTATGTTGTTGGGAAACAGTGAAATCCTGTTAGACCCAATGGACCAGACCCTCACCTGGTGAAGTCAGCACAGCTCCATTTAACAAGGGTTAGTTCTATGTTAAGTGAACCCTAGGTTCTATTGGATAGGGCTGGGCAGAAAACTACAACTCTGTTTTGCAAAACACTTTGAAGTTCGAGTCCCTGCACTGTCTGATTAGGCACTGGCACTTGAACCTGGGTCTTCCACATCCTAGGTGAGTGCCAGGCTACTGGCTATTCTGGAGCAGAGATGCTTTAACCACCAGGCTATTCTGGAGTGAGTTTCTTTCTCTAGAAATGTTTCTGCAAAACATTTTGTTTTTGCTGAAACAGCATTTTTTCAACAGACAAACATTTCATCATTTTTTCCCCCCCAACTAACTCTGCTATTGGAGACAGAGAAAGTGACTTCCTCATCTCCTGAAGCAGTGGTTCTCAACCTTTCCAGACTACTTGTACCCCTTTCAGGAGTCTGATTTGTCTTGCTTACCCCAAGTTTTACCTCCCCTAAAAGGTGACTGAAATATTGCTTTCTTTCTCCTTTTTGCCATATAATTATAAAATAAATTGATTGGAACATACATATTATACTTCCATTTCAGTGTGATTCTTGAGCCTCTTTTCACTTTTGAGCCTTGTCATTCTAGGAGGCAGTGAAGCAACAGCAACAATTAAGTTTTTTCTCCACATTGAGTCTATTCCTGAAGCCTGTTGTAAATCTAGGCAAATACTGTGTCTAGATGAGTTGACAATGCACCTGGAAGACCTCTGCATACCCCCGGGGTAGGCCTATCCCTGGTTGAGAACCACTGTCCTAAAGTGAGGCTGACCACTCATATCAACCCCTTATTACAGGGAGTGTTTGTATGTGTTTAAACACACTCACACATTCTTTTGTAATATTTGTTCTTATTTTTCCTTTTGCAGCCTCTCTAATATCAGAAGCAAAGTCAGTAATTTTATTCTAACCTTTGAGCCACAGTGTTTCTATTTTCAAGATTAAAACAAATTTGTCTACTCCAGTTGCCTTTTGGGAGCAGTGTGTAGTATTACCCATACCTACAGGATACTACTTGGTACCCCGCAGAAAACATGCCAGTAATACACGGTTTTGTCACAGTAACAGAAAAGCTCCTGCTGTTCACACTGTAATATAGAATCTAGGACTTATCCAATGTCAAATGAGCTAACCAAATAAAAAATGAATTGAAAGTATTTAATCTGTCAGCATCAATGAATCTAAAAGGATTATCGCTCCATTAGTGCTAATAGATTTTTTCCAAAGATAACTTTGCTACTTGACTTGCCCATTCCTATAAAGATTGTTACAGATCTAATTTATACTACAATTTAAATATTCCTGCTATATTTCGATTGAATCTGGGGCTTGTTAATGGGCTACCTTGACTTTTGTTACGATCAATAACTTTGCTTTAATTGTCTGAATGCTAGTTCCATTCTTTGCTTCTATAACACTTCATAACAATTGTGGAGAGCTTTATTTTTTTTTTTTTGAGCTGTAGGGAAATGTAACCTTTTAACAGCTCAAGCTAATTACTAGAGTTGCACATCCCACAAATTATGCACCAGCCAATTCCTGCCTCCCCTTTTTCAGGAAATAGCATGGGATTGAAAAAGCAGGAATAGAACAAAACTGATATTCTGCTCATTACAGGTCTGATCCTGCTCCCATTGAAATCAGTGTCAGAATTCTTTGGGACTCACTGAAGTCAATGGATCTCTTTCTAGGGACTACAATGGGGACTGAAATAGTTTTAAACATCCAGTTATCTCCTAGAAAATCCACACAGCACATTCTCTGACTAGATGAAATTGAATGCTCTATGGGGAGGAAGGAGGTGGAAATGTAATGGATAGAGAACCTTTCTGACTTCAGATAGAGTCTAACTCAGTATTTTTAATGTATTAGTTCTTTAGATTTAAATAACACACACAAATGCCCTTACCAAGCTCCCAGTGGCCTAACAATTACATGCACAATTGTGAATGGTGATCACCTAGCATCAAATAATGAATCCACTAAGCCAGCTAATAAATAAAAAACAACAAATTAAGTGCCCTTTTCCCCTCCCTGACCTCACCTACCCAAACATACCTTTAAGCTTCCCCCAAAACCATGTCATTCCTTCTGCGGCGCACCTGGAAGGTCAGGCCATTTTAGAAGAAGGTTTGAGGCAAGTTTGAGTCCTGGGTAATGACTGAACTTTGTTACCATTTGATGCTTATTTGGTTCTCTCTGAAATGAGATGATGGTTTCAGCCCATGTCCTAGTGGGCTGATATTACCACTGCATTTAGCACTGTGCTGAAAGCACTAGAGAGCTGATCAGAGGCCAAAGATTGAATATGAATAGGGAATAAACCTCCCTCAGGTCAGTTGTGACAAAGCATTGCAGTACCGCTGTCCATATGTTTGACTTGTATTACGTGACTATTGAAAACCAACGACGTTCTAGGTGCTGTTTCTGTTCTGTGGTTAACTGGAAGTCTTCAGTCTCCAGTATTGTTTCATCCAGCATCTTTCATGAGCGCTGTTATTTCTAATCACTACTTTTTGAGGTGAAAGCTTTAAATGTGAAAAGGTAATGAATGCTGTATAGGGGTAGATTTCCTGGTGGATTCTGCAGCTGTGGTATACAGAAGGGCCTCATAAAATGTGGTAAATGGTGACCACTGTGCTCTCAGCTCTTGTCCCTCATCCCTTCAAAATAAGGTAGACTCTGTAACTAAGTGACATGTCTAGCTGTTTTTACCTTTTCTGAGTGAACAATTTCAGCAGATGTGAACTGATTTCTCTGTGTGTTTGAAATACAGGAGTGCTCTTTAGCACTTTTACCCTTTGAAAATATGAAAGCTCTTGAGTGCTTTCATATTTTCAAAGGGCAGTAGCAACTTTAGTGAAAGAGGAGAGTGCAGAAAACTGACTGCTCTATCTTTTATACTTTTTGAAAGTGCTGTCAAGAAAACATGTTCCATAAATATTCTCTAGCTTCTTTTGCAGAGGTGGTGGAGAGGTAAGGGAGCTTCTTTCCGAAGGCTGAAAATCATTCTTGTCCCAAAAACTGTATTGTGAAATCTCTCTGCCTCTTCTTTTCCTCATCCACCTCATCCACACACACCCAAAATGAATGTGCGGGAGCTGAATTCAGAACACTGCTGCAAGCCATTTCGGCAGTGATTTGCCAACTTGTAACCCCTGTGAATGAAATCATAACCATCAGTAACTCAGCAGCGCTATTCTTGAGTAAATTTTTGCCTTCGGAGTGTCAGTTATAGTTATAGTCTCCTTGATCCTGTGGAGAGAAAAGGTGCACTTGTCAGGATGGAAACAAATAACAGCCAACCGATGCTCACGTTATATTGTGCCTGTGTTGCACCTGCTGCACTATCATGCAACTTACAAAGTTTCTTCATCTAGGCCTTTCATACTTAACCTCCAAAGCAGCTTAACAAGAGAAATTGAGCCTCTCCTGGAAAAGAGGACTTTGCCTGCTTGATATTTCCCCCCCTTAGTTGGTGTGTGTGTGTGTGTGTACGCAAGTGCTATACATAAATAAAACCCCCTTTTGAAGAATCTAAATGGCAGTTTTTAAGAGGTTTGCTTCACTCTTTGTGTGATATTAAATCATTAAGTTAAGAGCATCAAAACTTGCTCTGTGGGGGATTAAGTTTCCCAACTGGGGAAGGAGGGATGTGTTGATAAATCCAGCAGAGGTTGTGGAGCAGGGACAAGCGTGAGTGAAGTGATGGAAAATATCATGACCTTGAAGCTGCCTCATTTCACATGGTAAATTTTGTCTAAAAAGCTGCAAGTAAGCCAGTAGGTAATGCTTTAAGACCCAGATACCCATGGTGGCATCTAATGCAGCTGGCCAAAGTAGCAGTTCATGGTGGACTGCAGACTTTAAGCAGTAGTCCACTGTCCCAAGATTCTCTCTTCTCCTATTGTGAAACTTGGCTCAACTGCAAAATCAAATACTGCCCAGCTCTGTGGAGCCACCAGTGGGCTTCCACGTTTGGGGAACATATGGAGTTATGGTGGGAAGGGGAGTCGATGGGAGGCCAGAATGGGATAGAGCAAGCAACCAAGGCATGAGGAACAAAGGTGAAAAGAGACACTGCAGTAAGACAACTGAAGCTACGTTGACTTCAGCTAAATTAGTCACGTAGCTTAGAGTTGCATAACTTAGGTCAACTTACGCCCATAGTGTAGATGAGGCAATATGGTGAAGACCTACTATTGAGACTCAGCTGATTGTAATACATGGTAATGTGTCGTAATGCTTCTCATGAGTTATCTCATCTAAGCAGCTGTTTAAAATTCATGCATAGTAGGAATGGTGAAGAAATACCTGAAACACATAAAGATGGCAACAGTATTCTAATTTATTGCCAGTACCCTTTTTTATTCCCAATGAACTATTCAGAACCTTACACAATTGATGACTTTCTGTAGTAATATCAGTCAAAAGCCTCTTATTTTATGCTACGGAAGCATTCTAATAAACAAGTTTCTTGCTACTTATCAAGGCAAATTGTCACCTGTTAAAATAAGTAACTCTCATAAAAAAATGTGGTAGGAAAAAGGATAAATTAATAAGGATGAACCAATTACATTTGGAATATATGGCATCCACAAGGTAAACATCAGGGGCTATTACAGTTGAGGGGAGTTTGGTGTTTCCATTTATGGGACTTTAATCAAGCTTGAATTTGTACTTAAAAAGTACATTCTTGAAAAATTTAAATTGGACCGATCAGTCCATAATGTGTGAGTTCACACATTAACAAGAAAGTTTCCTTTCCCCTCAGTGCTTTGGCATAGTTTACTAACCATCATAACCAAGGGTTTGGTTTTTTTCACATGTTGCATTGTTCATAGAGAATCATTTTCCTCCCTAACACAGAGCATTTGCCAAATCCCGCCACTCCCAGCAAAAACATTTGCAGCTGACAGAACTTCCAGAGGGGCTGAATGTAGGTAGTCCCATTTCATAGCCTAATGACCTTCGCTTTTATTTCCTCTTTGTTTTAACCTTAGATTTTCTTGCTTATGTGGGATTAAGTTAAATAGCTAAGGTCTTTGAGTATGTATAGCAATTGTTTAGTCCCCCAACACACTTTAAATAAAAAAGACCCCTATGCTTGGGGACATAAATAAAATCTGTTATAAGGTCTGTTCAGTTTTTTAAAATTTTATTTATGTATTAATCTCTTAGCACTGTTAAGACGTAAAACATCTGCTTTGTGGCCATTTAAAACCGTGTCCCAGAGCTTACAATGAATTCATAGACATTTATTCAAGCTTCTGGCAAGGTACTTGTGTCAGCAGTCATAAAACACTTTTTTTATTCCTTTTTCTCTTACCAGTGAAATGTACCCCAAAACTGTGTTTCAAATAGAGCTATGTGAATAACCTATTTTTCAATTTGGTGACCAAACTGAAAAAGTTGAAACCTTTTGTTTGCCTCTAAAATATTTTGATTTTGTTGAGGGTGTTTTACCTTTTAACAATGCATTTTAATATAAAATTGAAGTAAAATTCAAAATACAAATTCATTTGAATCATAAAGTCAGTTTTATTTTAAAAATGTTGAAAAGAAATGGTGTTTGTTTTAGGGTAAAAATGTGGAGAATTTAACACTAATTTGGCCATGTTTTGGTCAACCTGAATTTGGATTTTTCGGGGGGGGGGGGGGGGGAATTCATCTGAAAAATTCTACCCAGCTCTGGTTATAAATGTATTGTTGTATATTGCTGAAAAATAGCCTATTGCCATTTCTCATTTTCAAGATTTGGGGCAGTTATTTGTCAAACCCTGTTGATTGTATTGGATTAGTGACATTTACATCTTTGAAGTCATGCCTCCATAATCTAGTCATGAAATTTAGGGACAGGATCCCAAACCACCTCTTAGATGAAAGTTAAGATCTAAGGCCTTGTCTACACTACGAGAGTAGTTCGATTTTACTTAAATCGAATTTTTGGAATCGATATTGCAAAGTCGAACGTGTGTGTCCACACTAAGGACAGTAATTCGACTTTGTGAGTCCACACTAACGGGGAAAGCGTCGACATTGGAAGTGGTGCACTGTGGTCAGCTATCCCACAGTTCCCGGAGTCCCCGCTGCCCATTGGAATTCTGGGTGGAGCCGCAAATGCCTTCTGGGTAAAAAAAAGGTGTCCAGGGTGCTTTTGGGTAACTGTCGTCATCCGTCCATCACTCCCGCCCTCCCTCCCTGAAAGCGCCGGCGGGAAATCAGTTCGCGCACTTTTCTAGTCAGTGACAGCGCGGACGCCACAGCACTGCGAGCATGGAGCCTGCTGCGACCATCACTGCAGTTGTGGCCGCTCTCAACGCCTCGCAACTTATCATACACCTTTCCCTGAGGCAGATGCAGAAAAGTCAGGCGAGGAGGCTACGTCAACGCGGTGATGGCCTGAAGTCTGAGAGTAGCACAGACCTCTCAGAAAGCAGGGGACCCAGCGCCGAGAACATCACGGTGGCAATGGGTCATGTTGATGCCGTGGAAAGGAGATTCTGGGCACGGGAAACAAGCACTGAGTGGTGGGACCGCATAGTGCTGCAGGTCTGGGATGAATCCCAGTGGCTGCGAAACTTTCGCATGCGGAAGGGAACTTTCCTGGAACTTTGTGAGTTGCTGTCCCCTGCCCTGAAGCGCAATGACACCCGGATGCGAGCAGCCCTGACTGTCCAGAAGCGAGTGGCCATAGCCCTGTGGAAGCTTGCAACGCCAGACAGCTACCGGTCAGTCGCGAACCAGTTTGGGGTGGGCAAATCTACCGTGGGGGTTGTTGTGATGCAAGTAGCCAAGGCAATCGTTGATGTACTGCTGCCAAAGGTAGTCACCCTGGGAAACGTGGAGGCGATCATAGATGGCTTCGCAGCGATGGGATTCCCAAACTGCGGTGGGGCCATAGATGGAACTCACATCCCTATCCTGGCACCGGAACACCAGGCCAGCCAGTACATTAACAGAAAGGGCTACTTTTCCATGGTGCTGCAAGCACTGGTGGACCACAGGGGACGTTTTACCAACATCTACGTGGGATGGCCGGGCAAGGTTCATGACGCTCGTGTTTTCAGGAACTCTGGTCTGTTTAGACGGCTGCAGCAAGGTATTTACTTCCCGGACCACAAAATAACTCTTGGGGATGTGGAGATGCCTATAGTCATCCTCGGGGACCCAGCCTACCCGCTAATGCCCTGGCTCATGAAGCCCTATACTGGCGCCCTGGACACTGAAAAAGAACTCTTCAACTACCGGCTGAGCAAGTGCAGAATGGTGGTGGAGTGTGCTTTTGGCCGTCTCAAGGGGAGATGGAGAAGCTTACTGACTCGCTGTGATCTCAGCGAAACCAATATCCCCATTGTTATTGCAGCTTGCTGTGTGCTCCACAATCTCTGTGAGAGCAAGGGGGAGACCTTTATGGCGGGGTGGGAGGTTGAGGAAAATAGCCTGGCTGCTGATTACTCACAGCCAGACAGCCGGGCGATTAGAAGAGACCAGCGGGAAGCGCTGTGCATCTGGGAGGCTTTGAAAGCAAAGTTCCTGAGTGAGCAGGGTAACCTGTGACTTTAAAGTTTGTGTATTGAGAAGCTAAACCTGCCCCCATTTCTTTGCCCAGTTAATGTTGACTATCCTATCCAGTTACATACCCCCTTCACCCCACTTCCAACACACGTTTCAAAATAAAAATAGTTCTACTTTGTTAAAGCACACCGTTTTCTTTAATACTGTATTCGCGGGAATTTTTTAAAACTGGGACGCAGACTGTGGTGCGGAGCGGGTGTACTGTAGTGGCGCGAATGCAGCTTCTAAACTCAAGGATTGACAGGCTCCGCTGCGGTGGGATGGTTGTTTCAACGGAGCCTGTCACCCCTCCTGATAGGGACTGTGTGTATGGGGGGGTCTATGTGACTTTGTGGCAGGGGGAGGACGGTTACAGATCCCCTGCTGTGTGGCTCTGTGATCCTGCCTAAGGACCGCCGCTTAAGATCTGTAACTGCCCTCCCCTGCCACAAAGTCACAGAGCAACCCACCCCCCACCACATAACATGAAAACAACCTCCCAGACTAACCAGGGTAACTAGTCACTGCATCACTGCACTATGTATGTGCCCTGCTGCTGTGCCTGCCCCCGACTATATACCCTGCCAAAGGTGACTGTCCTGTCGAATTACCAACCCCCTATCCCCCCCTCCTGCAAAAGAACATGATGGAAACAGTAGTTAACAGAAACGTATTTTTTATTATCAACCAAACATGGAACTGGGAAAGTGAAACTTGGACGGGGGCTTGTGTCAGGCGGGAAGGAAAGAACTTGTCAAATTTTGGGGAATGAGAGCCTTCTGCTGCTCGAGCTCTCTGCAGGGGTGGAGTGAGAGTTAGCAGGGACTCTGCCGCCTCTCCTTCTGTGCACTTTGGGTGAGGGGAGTATGGGACTTGGTGGCGGGGGAGGGCGGTTAGAGATGGACTGCAGCGGGGCTCTGTCCTCCTGCCTCCGTTCCTGCAGAACATCCACAAGGCGCCGGAGCGTGTCCGTTTGCTCCCTCATTAGTCCAAGCAGGGTTTGAGTCGCCTGCTGGTCTTCCTGACGCCACCTCTCCTCCCGATCCATGTTGGCTTGGTGCATTCGGGTCAAGTTCTCCCGCCACTGGGTCTGCTGTGCTGCCTGGGCTCTGGAGCAGGCTATAAGCTCCGAGAACATGTCCTCCCGTGTCCTCTTCTTCTTATGCCTAATCCGCGCTAGCCTCTGGGAGTGTGATGACAGGCTAGGTTGTGAGACAGTCGCAGATGGGGCTGTGGGAATGGGAAAAAGGGAGTGAATTCCTCAGAAAGATAAATGTAGTTGTGAACAAAGAACATAGTCTTTCTCTGTGAACAAGACCATGCACAGCACCTCTCACATGCGCACTCAGCACAAGGTCGAATTCTCGGCCTTCGCATTCAGTGCCTGGGGTCTTCTACAGCACATTTGAGAAGCCTCTCAGGAGAACGGAATTTCTGTTGCAGGCAGACATGGTAAGCCGTAGACTTGTGGCAGCTTAAAACTTTAATATTAGCAATGGCCTCATTTCACATTGAAATCAATGTCGGTCCCTGCTGCCAGCAATTCGGCAAGCAGGAAGTCTGCTCCTGTCCCACACCCTCGCGGCTGTCCCCGGGAACGATCCCTTTCGGCTGCCCCTCTCCCGCCTCCACCGCGTGGCTGCAAACCAGCGGTTACAGTTCTGTAAAGGAACGGTAAAGCAGTCCCAACACTAACATTCCCCTACCTCATTCAAAGCAGGTCATCATGAGCGACATCACCCTCATGAGGATCTCTGACAGCGAGAAAGAGAGAATGCTCCGGGAAAGCCTGCAAAGACCAGGGCCGTATGCCGCCATGCTGTGCAGAGCAATGATTCCAGAGTACTTGATAGTCTCGTGGCGTGGCAACGTGTCCTACTACGGAGGACCCAATAAGGCCGCTCTCCCCAAGAACCTAATGCAGCGGATTTCCAATTACCTCCAGGAGAGCTTCCTCGAGATGTCACAGGAGGATTTCTGCTCCATCCCCGGACATATAGACCGCATTTTACTGTAGCTGCTGTAGCAGTGACTAACCAGTAGAGCGGCTTGGGCAGGACAATCATGCAAAACCGGACATTGCTAGATTTTTTTTCAATAGTTGCACTGCCCATGACTGAACCGTTAAGCTAATCAAACTAATCATGAGAAACCCATTTTTTAAATTGTTAATATTCCTGTTCTGTTACAAATAAATGTTTAGATTTTTACAACACTTACTGGCTGATCCTTCCCCAGATTCTGTGTCCGGGGTAACGGCTGGGGAGGGTTGGTAGGGGATCTCTGTAAGGGTGATGAAGAGATCCTGGCTGTCGGGGAAATCAGCGTTGTGAGCGCTGTCGACTGCCTCGTCCTCCTCATCTCCTTCCTCATCTTCCCCGTCCGCTAACATGTCCGAGGATCCAGCCGTGGACACTATCCCATCCTCAGAGTCCACGGTCACTGGTGGGGTAGTGGTGGCGGCCGCACCGAGGATGGAATGCAGTGCCTCGTAGAAACGGGATGTCTGGGGATGGGATCCGGAGCATCCGTTTGCCTCTTTGGTCTTCTGGTAGCCTTGTCTCAGCTCCTTGATTTTCACGCGGCACTGCGTTACATCCCGGCTGTATCCTCTCTCTGCCATGTCTTTAGAGATCTTCTCGTAGATCTTTGCATTCCGTCTTTTGGATCGCAGCTCGGAAAGCACGGACTCATCGCCCCACACAGCGATGAGATCCAAGACTTCCCGATCAGTCCATGCTGGGGCCCTCTTTCTATTCTGAGATTGCACGGCCATCACTGCTGGAGAGCTCTGCATCGTTGCCAGTGCTGCTGAGCTCGCCACGATGTCCAGACAGGAAATGAGATTCAAACTGGCCAGACAGGAAAAGGAATTCAAATTCAAATTTTCCCGGGGCTTTTCCTGTGTGGCAGTTCAGAGCATCCGAGCTCGTACTGCTGTCCAGAGCGTCAACAGAGTGGTGCACTGTGGGATAGCTCCCGGAGCTATTAGCGTCGATTTCCATCCACACCTAGCGTAATTCGACATGGCCATGTCGAATTTAGCGCTACTCCCCTCGTCGGGGAGGAGTACAGAAGTCGAATTAAAGAGACCTCTATGTCAAACTAAATACCTTCGCGGTGTGGACGGGTGCAGGGTTAATTCGATGTAACGGCGCTAACTTCGACATAAACGCCTAGTGTAGACCAGGCCTAAGACAAAACTGAAACCGTCTAAAATGGTTTGGTGAAGACATAGATGATATTTAGAGCTATAATGGCATAGAAAACTAATGGCTTCCCCAACTCAAAAAAGCCCACAGTCTAAAATATATACCCTAGAACAGGACTTACTGGGAAATCTAGATGTGGGAATGGCCTATTACTTTGTAATAACACCTTTCATTCCTAAAGAAACTCTGAATGCTTTATGGATAGTGTTTGAGTCATTCCTTCAGTTAAATCTGAAATTCTGGGGACAGAATGGCTATGACACTACACAAGTATTATTTGATTTATTTAAGTAGGGGAAGTGAAGAACAACCACCTGGCATAATGCACATATGTCCAAGTTGGAATTTGGCCAGGACAACTGACCATCCTATTGCTAGTTTAAGTTTACTGCCATTTCTAGCTTTATCGCACACACTGGCTTTGTTACAGCAACCACGATAAAGTAAAAAAAAAAAATCTTTGCAACCCTTTTTTTCTCTGTGCATGTTAATTCAAGGCAGCTAAAATATTACATAGTCTATAGGCCGTACATGATCTCTTGATATCTACAAATACACTTAAAAACAAGAGGATAATTTGCTTTAAGGTGTTGCCTGAAAGAACATGCTCAAGAGTGAAGAACTAAGGGTATTGGTCATGGCAAGGTTGTGGCATGAGTTACCTGTAACTTAAAGTGCAATACTGTCTGTGCAAAATTTATATGGTGGCTGAGTAGCTTTTCAGTAAGACAGCATCACCACTGTAATTTCACTTTTAGCAATGTGAGTTGTAGGTTAATCCATGAAGAAGCTCTTGCCCAGAGCAGTGAGAGGGAGAGGTGCTGGGGCAGTGAAAACCGATGTTGACTTTGTCTTGTCATTAAATTATTTGGGCTGGAGATCAGCAAATCTCCTGTGGTTTCTGTCCAAGTAACTTACTCCATTGATATGGCATGACAAGTATGTTAGTGTCATCACAAGCTATATTGACTCAGTAAGGAAAAGACAATGACAAGATGGCTATGGCGATCTCCCTTTAATGCACTTAGGACAGTTCCGTTTCAGCACTTCTCTTTAAGAGGTTCAAACTATTTGCCATTTTTCATTTAGGTGGACTGGACTTGCAAGGAACTCAGGTAACCGCTGTAGTGCCCCTATTGACACACACCAGCCACATGCAGGTTTTTGTTTTTGTTTTAAACAACTAAAAATAGAACCCCAAACTCACATGAATCACAGTTGTCTGCTTCAGCACCCCGAGATGAGGATAGCTCCAAAGCTGAAATTGCTATTAAGGGTACATCTTCACTACCCGCTGTATTGGCGGGTAGCAATAGATTTATCCGAGATTGATATATCATGTCTCGTTAAGATGCGATATATCGATCCCCAACCGCGCTCACCGTCCACTCCAGAACTCCACCAGAGCGAGCGGCGGTAGCGCAGTCTCCAGGGGAGCCGCGGCCGTCGATCCCGCGCCGTCTGGACTCCAGGTAATTCGATCCAAGATACTTCGACTTCAGCTACACTATTCGCATAGCTGAAGTTGCGTATCTTGGATCGATTTACCCCCCTCCCCCACGTAGACCAGCCCTAAGAGTCCAAAAGGATGATTAGCTGTTTAGGCAGCTATATTGGAGTCAGGCCCAAATTTCCAGAAGTGGTGTCTAACTTTGAAATAACATCCAAGACACCTAGGGCCTGACATTCAGAACTACTGAGCACTCACAGCTCCAATTTATCTATTGTCGCTGTCACTTCTTGTTCAAATGCATGGGAGCTGCAGGTGGACATCCACAATTAGACACCACTTTTGAAAATGTGGCTCTTCATTCTTCATCCAGACATGGTGACATTTGTCTCAAAAGATTCCGTAAACTTTGGTTCTCAATCCTGGCCTTAGATAAATAAGTGTGAACCTCAGTTATCCAAAAGACAGTTGTGCTCCCCAATATATTAAATTGATACTTTTTTCAAGTTATCTAAATTTATTCAGTATCCTCCATGATATTAAATACACCTCTACCCCGATATAACACTGTCCTCGGGAGCCAAAAAAACTTACCACGTTATAGGTGAAACCGTGTTATATTGAACTTGCTTTGATCTGCCGGAATGCACAGCCCTGACCCCCCGGAGCACTGCTTTACTGCGTTATATCTGAATTTGTGTTGTATCAGGTCGTGTTATATCAGGATGGAGGTGTAATTGAGATGGTACTGTATACACATTTCATAGATGGATTAGGTGGAGCATGGTGACATGAAATGGCTTGCCCAGTTCAGACAGTGACTCAGTGCCTGCAATAGAACCTAGGGGTCACCAGGCTTATGCTTATCCACATAGACCCACTAGACCAAAGTGAAGTGTAAACTTTTAAGGGCCGAGAGATGCAGTAAAATGACCAACATTCTTTAGCTGCTTATTACCCTGCACATATAAAAAGGGGTGTCTGTATAAAATTTCAAGGTTTATTGAAACGAGTCAGTAAATTCATAACTAGAATTACATAATGTGAAATATTTCTTCTCACAGTTGGCTCATTCAGAGGGTGGGAATTCAGTTTTGTGTGCTTGCCACAGCAAGAAACTCGGGTAAGGGTTTATAAGCAGTAGATGTTATCCTTGTGTAGTTCTCAAAGTCTATACTCTGTACTTAACAGAGCAATACCTGAGCTGTTACCTTAAGAATACCATCTTCTTACTCACATAGTGAAATCATCATTTAAGCTGCAATCTCATTTATGCTGCATTTAGCGAATTGCCCTCTTGGAATCTAGAACTTGAATATTTAGTACACCTGGATCTAGTCTGGATTCTCTTATGGACAGGATCCTTCAGTGTGCAGTGCCTTAGCCTTGCTTTGGTAAGTCACCAGCAGCTCTTGAGCATCTGTTTTTGCTCTTGATAAATGGGAATGGTCTAGGCTGAACTTTAAGGAATAAAATGAAAGTAGCAACAAATGGGGTTTTGTTTGGAGGTTGATATAATTTGTTGTTGTTGGGAAAAATCCTCTTTAGTTGGTTATTAAGTGATTATTGGGCTGTATTAAGCATATTTCTGCATGCTAAAAGTGCAAATGCGACACGCCAGGAGACTGAAATATTCTGGCCTCAGAAAAGGTACAACATAGGGAGTAACAAAGAGAGCTTTCCTCACTCTGTTCTGCAATGGCACCTTGTACCTGAATTTCCAAATCGAGTGCTCAGATTTTTCTCTTAATTTAAAAATTCTCGAAAATAGAAGGGTATCTCTTGGGGAATTGTCACTGGCCCCAATACAGCTCTTACTCCCAGAGAGGATGGGTGGCGCTAGTCTGAGACTTGGGACACCTGCATTTAGGTCCCTGCTGTGCTATAGGTTTTCTGTGTGAACTAGGGCAAATCACTTATTCCGTCTGTGCCTCTGGTCCCCATCTGTAAAATGGAGATAACACTTCCCTACATCACAGGGGTGTGAGGAAGATAAATACATTAAAGATTATGAGGTGCCCAAATACTATAGTGATGTGGGGGGGGGGAGATAAGTACCTAAGATAGAGCAATGGTATAGCGTCCTAAAATAATGGTAAGCAAGTTCTTACACTGGTGAATAGATAACCTGCTTCCTATTCCCCACCAGAACCAGTTAGGAAGCTGCTGAATTTACAGTATTAGCAAAATCCATTTGGGGCATTTTAAGCCTTCCTTGGTTTTATCTACCACAGTTACTATAGTAACTGTCTATAAGCCACTAGGCTTTAAGCATTCACTTGGTGCAGCAGAAAGGAAAGGGAGAGGGGGAAAGTTATTTTAATAACCAGTGACTTGCATCTTAGCTTAGTTTTTATTTTGTTAGTTTTCAGAACCCCTCCCTTGAAAAAACTATGTGGCAGCACTCCACAAAGCATTCAGGGAAAGGACTTGGTTATCTGTTCCCAGGGTAGCATTGATAGGGGGGAAAAAGCAATAGGCACTTATTTATAGTGGTCGAAAAAGTTCTGAGAATTGCTCACCTATGGTTAGAAAAGGAAACCAGAATAAACACCACTTGGTATTTGTAGGTCTGTACTTGTACTACAAACACAAGAGCATAAAAAAATCAATTTCTTATAGCCTGTAAACTGTTCCCAGCCTGCATCATTCTTTGCCGAATAAAGAACAGTTGCCTGAATTGTATTTTAGTTGCATGTCAAAGCAATGACTAATGAGCTGAGGTATTTGGTGCAAAGCTGGAATAGTACCACCTCCTTTTTAGTCATCTTATACTAATTAATAACCGGTACTGCCTCAGTACGTGTTGGTATGTCTCTCTCTCCTTGTTTATGTGCATCTCTTTAAAATGACCTTGCTATACTTCATAACGACAAATTCTGGTAGAGGCATGCTGCAATTGCTGCTGGCTTTTCCATAGGCAGAGTTCCCTGGCTTCCAATTAGCTGCAGAAGAAATCTAGCTGACAAAGAAACAGGAGATGGAATTCATGTGTTCAAACTTATATAATCAAGACATAAAGACCCCAGAACATACCTCGGGAGGGGGAGGGGGAGTCAGCAACAGCAGTTTAAAGTTTTTATATTCAGTAGACAATGGATACGATTTCAGGAAATGCATGAAGTAAAAACACACTTTCTAGCTGATTTTTCACATGTCCTGGATGGATCACGATTTTGGCCAACATCTCCCTGTGTAGATGCATATGAAACCCAAATATTACCTGGTAATTTAGGGAAGATTAATGGTGAGTTAAGACTCTTGGGTTCTGTTCATAGCTCTGCCCACTGAACAAACCAAAAACTTTGTTTTTCCAATTTTGTTGAGCTGTTAAGGGTTTTCTGCATTCTAAGAATTTTTTTTTCCTGACAGGTGTTTACAGTGCACTTGTACAGTGGGTACTCTTTGCTGAGCTGTACTGTATACGTTGGGTAAACTTGCCATATGGAATGGTGTTGGGGTAATGTTCATTGTCTTTATATTATAAGAGTCTGATAAAACAAAACGCCAAGTGCCATGCTGTTAAAATGTCACGACACACACTTAAGTTCGAGACATTTAATTTCGTCACTGTCACTATTTCATTCTTCAACTGCCAAAGATGGAATCCTGTTATAAATGAATTTGCACAAATGTGGACACTTCACCCAATCTTAATGGAACTTGCTAAACGGAGTCTTCATTAATTAGGATCAGAAAACTGCAGAGAGTTTCTAAGTCTTGGTGCTTTTGGCAAATATATTACTGCCTTAAAATACCAATGAGATAATCAACTGGACTTCTGGCTTCTCATGATGTAGGGCTTTATGAATATCCAGGTATGTGGATAGCACTTGAACAATTGTTATGCAAACTTTTAAAAATACAGATTGGTTGAAAACTCTTAAACTAAATAGTTAGTTTAGAGAAAGACAGAGTAAAATGAAGAAGAAGGTACAAGGAAAGAAAGATATTTGCATCTTGTGCATCATTTGAAAATGGATACTGAGGTAGGGAAGGAGAGTGGGATGTTCATAAGAGCTGCAGCCATCTCCTGCCGCCATTGTTGGAGGGACATTAAGGGTGTCTATAAATGAGCAGGGCTGTGGAACAGAGAGGAGACATTCCGTGAGATGATGTGAAAGATCCCCAGGGCGTGAGGGGTGGGCATGGGTGTTTAGTGCTAGAGTGGGAGACAGGACAATCCTCAGTTATAATGCCAGGTTTGCCAGTGAATTGCTGAGTGCCCTGGGGTAATTCATAACATCTCTTGTTTCAGTTTTCTGTCTTTAAACCAACATTTTGGGATCAACGGGAATACTTGCTTACATCCATAGGGAGGGACTGTGGGGTTCTCTGCAGGTCGCCAAAGCAAGATGAAGGAGCGCATAAGTCTTGCTCTGACTCACAGTACTGCATATTGCAATATTGGTCAAGGTTCTTGAATTTGATTTTTCTTTTAGGTTTACAACATTAGTTTCTTTCATTGTTTTCTTGCCTTGGAGTTATTTCAGGCAGATGCAGTATATTCAACTTACTAGAGTCCATGATGATCAACTTTGATTTGGTTATTTATGTATGCTTTTTCTTTTCAGCAATGCAGTTTGCCTTGATTTCACCATTTTCAGAGAACTTTGTTTTTCTTCTTAATGGCATTTTCTCAAACGTATTTTCTCTAAGGGAGGTTGCATAGTAATGTCTTAATCACTTCTCTTAATGTATCGACATCCTGAACACAGAGAGATTTTCTTCCGTAATTCAGTAGGAACCCAATTAGTTTTCTCTACATATATGATTAATAAAGTGTTTGTAGGTTTTAGGTATGTATATTCTCTGATCTGTTTCATTTGTTAGGACGGTTTTGTAGCCTGCTGTTCTTAGGCAGTATGAATTCAAGGATATTATTATAAATATCACTCACTTGGGTTGCTGTAGAGTGAATGGGGTAGAATAAAATTTTAGGTTAGTGATTTTTTTATTCTGAAGTTCTCCAGTAACTCCCAGATATTTCAGCTGGGCTCATGATGATGTGGTGAAATCAACACATCTGCTGTTGTCTTGACCTGCTACTTTGATTGGAAAAAACAAATTAATGGGTAAATTAACATTATTTTTGAAGGAGCTGTACAAGCATGATGTGTTGTAACTCTAGATTTTGCTAACAGCATCACTGTTAGCTTTAAGGGTCCTAAATAATGTCCTGTTTGAACTAAAAGTTGACTATCAAATCACCAATTCTGTTTACAATTGCTTTCAAACAAGGTATTTAACCTAATCAAGAGCATAAGAACACAGTGCAAGGTTGGTGTAATGAATGGTGAGATCAGTTTGACCATACAAGTATTTCAAGGGAAGTGCTAAAGGTGACACTGTTGTCTAAAACCAGACTGGACAATACTTCTGGTTATATTTTGCCACAACCCTGGTCCTCCATTTATCTGAGACCCTGGCGGGGGTGCTGTTCTTCTCTCCTATTCCTGCTGTTTTCAACCCCAGCCTCCTCCCCCTTTCCACTTTTTCTCCTCCTTTGAACAGCACTGTATCTGACTCTTCTCCCCCGCCATGTTGCTCTCCTCTACCATCCACCCAACACTTACTCATCGGTCTTCCTCTCTGATCTCAACTCCTGGTTCTCTCACTTCCTCTTTGCAGAATTTGTCACATTCATCCTTGGTGACTTTGTCTTCCATGTTGATGACCCATCTGAGCCCTTATGTGCACATATCTTTGTCTTTGCCTCTTCATTCGACCCGTAGCCTTGGTTCAACTCTCCCACTCATCAAAAGGGCAGTTCACTTGACATGGTCATCACCAAGCACTGCTTTGTGTTGCAGAAGTCCACCTCTCTGACCATCACCTGGTCTCTTCCAGTATTGTCCCTTAGCCCTTACCTCTGACCCTGTCATCCATCAGCATTGACAGCTTCATGTCTCCTCTCAGCCCTCTCCTCCCTGCACTTTCTTCCATCGATGGTGGTTGATTCTCTCCCACAGCAAGGTCCACCCTGCCAACCCCCAGCTCTGGCTCATCCCCAATATCCACTTCTAATGACCTTTTCCAAGCCAAAACTCAGGCCTGGTACTCTATCCTCATCCTCGTGGACCTGACAAGCCACATTCGACACAATCAACCATGCTCTTCTTGAAATCTTGTCCTTCAAGATTCAGCTTCTGTGACTTTGTCCTTTCCTGGTTTTCTTCTTTCCGCTAACCTCTCCTTCCACCAGTTCTTCAGAGCATCCTTCTCTCACCCCCTTCCAGCATTCTGTGGGGGTTCCACAGGATTCTGTCCTTGGTCCCCTTCTCTTCTTCCTCCACACCTTGTTTCTGGGTAGTTTCATCCACAAACACAAATGCAACTGCTGTCTCTATACTGACAACTCATATCTATCTTTCTACTCCAGACCTGTCTGCTCCTCTCCAAACTAAAATCTAGGCCTGGCTCTCTGACATCTCCTCATGGATGTCTAGCCATCAGTTCAAGTTCAATGAGGCTAAAACAGAGCTCTCTATCTCCCTGCCCCGCCAAATCCTCCCTACTACCTCCTTTCTCAGTCACTGTACACAACACCACCACCACCACTTTCCCTGTCACTCATGCTGTAACTTGTGTTATTTTCAACTCAGACCTCTCTGTAGGCCTTCAAATTTAGGCTATATCTACATTTTGCAGAATCTTTATGCATCCACACAGCTAAAACTATCCATCCACACAGCTAAAACTCTCATCCAGGCTCTCACCATATCAAATCTTGACTGCTGAAATATCTTTTTCTCTGGCCTTGACCAATGCAGTCTTGACTTGCTTGTATCCATTCAGAATGCAGCTGCAAACATAATTTTTATAGCGCCACACTATGATTGTGTCATCCCTCTCTATGCATCCCTTCACTGGCTCCTTGTTCTGTATCACCTCAAACATAAGCTGCTTGTCTTCACTTGTAAGGCCCTTCACAAGCCATCTCCACTCTGTCATCTCTCATTAGCTATTCTCTTATCGACTCCTGCCTCGGGTCAACCTTATGATGCCAACCTCCATTGCCTACTCGTTTGCAAATTTTTAAAAGCACTTTTGGGCTTTCTCTCTTGCTGCTCATCATTCTTGGAAGGAGCATAAACATCTGCAAAACCACCTCCTTAGCCACCTTCAGAACCCTCCTTAAAACTGTCCTTTTCCATGTTGCTTAAAAAAACACAGTTGTTAGGCTGCATGACCACAGCTTGTCATGATGACCAGTATTGTCTCATTATTTTGTTGTACTCCCCCATCTGTCTGTCTCCCTCCAACTGTTGTTTCTTGTTTTATACTTGGTCCCTGTCCCAAATAGCTTACAATCTTTTTGTTTTGTATTTGTAAAGCACCTAGCACACTGGTCTTCTGGTAATTCATTAGGGAGCCTAGGCGCTGTGGTAATACAAACAATAAATAATATAACTTTAGAGAAGAATTCTACACTAACAGGTGAGCAAACCAGGTGACCTAAATGGATGTCTTTCACCTCCAAGTACCCACATTGCGCGGTTATTTGCATCAATCTGGTTATGCAAGGGAAAACCAAAGAATCCTGCCAACTATTTCATAGTTAGGAAATTCTTAGAAGTGCTGTGCACAAATAACTTATTACTTATCAGAAATATGAGTGTCACGTCTCAGTGTCTGGGTTTGTAAAGGAAACTTCAAAAGAATATCTTCGTCTTATGGATTCCCTAGGTTCTTATAAAAAGGATAAAGAACACTTTCTGGAACTTTAAACTACTCTCTTCTTTCAAATCTCTCTTGACAACTGTTAAATGGTATTATCATCACAAGTGGACTTCTATTTAACTTCACCAACATTGGAGAAATACAAGCAATTTTAAATGATGACAGAATTCATATAGGCTTGGTGCCTAGGAAGTAGCTAGATCCAATGTGTAATGGCTAATTAGTCTTGCCTGACGTGGGAACTGTGGAATTGCTGATGGGAGGAACACTATATCCAACTTTAGGATAATGGGATGACTGGTAGAACTTTAGGCCAAATACTGGGGGCTTTTGAAAGGGAATGAAAAATCAGAATTGATGATAGAACAAGAAGAAGAATTTCAATGGAGTGGTCCTCTGGAAATCTGGGGTTAGTTCCCTGATCCACCACAGATTTCCTTGTGTGACCTTGGGCAAGTCACTTAGTCTCTTTGTGCCTCAGTTCCCCATTTGTACAATGTGGATAATAGCACTGCTCTCCCTCACTGGGATGTTATGAGGATAAATGCATTAAAAACTGTGAGATGCTCAGGTATTATGCTGATGAAGACCTTAGATCGGTAAACACTATTTGTGTTTTGGCAACATTAGCATTGAGACCTGCAAGCTGATTAGTGCCCATACTGGTGCTTTAAACTATTATGCAAGGCAGAGGGATTAAAAAGATGACTCATGTCCACCACTTGTGCTTGCTTGTCTTTATCAGTTTGGTGCCTCTTTGTTTGCATGCCACATTAATCATGTTACAGTCTCTAAACACAGCTGTATGGAGCAGCAGGTATTCTTCTTCTCCAGCCTACACTGACTAAGCAGAACTGAAGTTATCCATTGACAGTTAGGATAGTTGGCAGTACTCCAGATGGGCATGTTTACTCTTATTCCCAAGGGCCATCCAGTACCGTTAGAATTGCCTTCATGTCTGAAGCGAGCACGTTTCCTGGAAATGATGTGACTATAACATGCTAAGCTCCTGTTGATGCTACTAGGAATTAGGGATGCTCAACACCTTTGAAGATCAGGCTAGATGTATACTTGGAGAGGAGCTCCTGGGTGCCCCACTTTAGGATCTTCACCTGCTGCTTCAACACACAGAATTTTTGGACAGGACGTCAAAGTTGTTATGGGGATAATGTAAACCAGATGTAACTTTAGGATTCCAGGTTCCCTGAAGTCATTCAGTGACTTTGCTTGAACTTTGTATTTTTATTTATTTATTGGTTCTAGAGAACACCTGATTCAACTCTACCCTGGGATCAGTAATGACTGACTCTGCGTGTGCGCGTGACTGACTGTGCATGCGCACATGATCATTAGGAACTGGACAAGGAATGGCTGTCTACATGACTATCACCGCCATCTCTGGCATTAATTATTTTCCTTGTTTGTAGTGTTAGCAGAGAGTCCTAAGGTCACAAGGATGTCTTCTGAAGTAGCTTCATTCTAAAGGTGATCACTCCAGGTTGAAGCATGTTGGTAGGGATAGTATGTGGCAAGTTTTGTATTGCTGCTTCTGGGCTGTATTTATTCTATAAATAAGACATCTAGGGCTAGAATTCTTCACAAGCATTAGGTTTAGTAAATACAAAACTTTAAAATAAATAGAAGAACCGGAAAGCTCTAAGCCACAAAGTAAAGATAGTGACACACACAGTACTGAGATGCAGACATAGGAATAGAGTTGAGAGCCAGAACAATGCCCATTCAACTTTCTTAATTGCAAATATGAGAGACTGAGTGCAAAGTGGTATTTCTCTCTTTCCCTTCCCCCCTCACACTTACATAAACATTCACAATGTCAAGTATCTTCTACAAAGTTTGGTAAAAAGAACAGGAGTACTTGTGGCACCTTAGAGACTAACAAATTTATTAGAGCATAAGCTTTCATGGGCTACTGCCCACTTCTTCGGATGCATCTTATGCTCTAATAAATTTGTTAGCCTCTAAGGTGCCACAAGTACTCCTGTTCTTTTTGCGGATATAGACTAACATGGCTGCTACTCTAGAAAGTTTAGTGTTCTCCCTTTTTCAAACCGAGCAACTTCAAAAGTCTTGCCTGCTTACTTCTTCTAGCTCTGGGTGTAGCATCTGAAGTCTTAAAATCTCTGTTCAGAGTTCTCTATAGATTGTTATGCTCGTAGTTGTGCATCTTTGGAAGATAGCCATCCTTGGTGAAGAACTTCCTCTGTGGATCTCACTCCCTCTTATAGTCTATTGCCATTTCTTAATCTCTCTTGGATGCCAAAGCATTTGGCATCAATGCATGCTGCAAACCATCTTTTTAACTTATTAATTAATAAGCAGGGGATTTTCCACTGGTCTTTGGCATGAGGTCAAGAGTACCTGTCCTGACTGACCTTTTCCAACTTTACAAAAATCTATTTATGCCCAATTACCTCTTGATAGACACAATCTTTTTTTTGCATGCTGGTGGGCTAATGGAATTTAGTACCCCATCAAACAGAAGTTATCTTGGCCTGAAAGAAACATGATATTAGTGTCTACAACCTTTGCCCTAAAAAAGAAAGGCAGGGAAGCTACAGAAATCTTCCCTGTATAATTAGAATGACCATTAAGAAGCTAAGAAAGTAGAAAATTAGATGGTTTATTCCTGTTTGTCACACAAAAAGCAAAAATTGGGAGAGAGGGAAATTGTGCTGAAAGTTAATAGAGGTCATACAAACCTGAATACTTGATACATTGGGAAATAAAAGCTGGAAAAAAATTGACATGAAACTGAGCAGTTATGTTATCAAATCCTTTCTTATGACTTCAGTCTTGCTAGAGTCTCCTCTCCTCTCACTGTGAGGCCTCTTGAGCATTTAGAAAATTTGCAGTGTCCCTCTGATTGTGCTCAGCAATGAAGGTTGCTTCAATTCTTCTTTGTAATCCTAGCAGACTGTGACTGGGACAAAAGGCTATGTTATGTCTCTGTGCACTGTGACAATTCATTCCCTACATGTGTCTAAAGGTAACTTTTTTATTGAAGTGGGTGTAGGACGAGGCAATGCCAATATTAATAGCGGCAATGAAATATAGTGCTGTGTTGGAGAAGAAGGGAAATCTGAGTTTGATTGCTTCGGGGGAGGAGGTGGAGATGAAGAGGAAGAAATGTGTTTCTACACAGCCATCCTTTCTGGCCAGCACAAATGGTGCCAATTGGTTACAGAAGGAAGCATCAACCAACCATCCTTAAAATTCTCAGCCATGCTGTGCCTGTTCCAGCCTCTTCCTGCTCCTTTGTATATTTTTCTCATTGCTTATAAAGAAGAATTAAAATCAGCTGGGAGCCTCCAGACCTTGGCATATGTGGCTTTTCATTTTTCCTGCCCCAACCTCCAGTAATGTTAATGCCAAAAGAGTGCATTGTTTGAGGCATGGACTCCGAGAGAAGTCACCCCAAAACACCTGTTTCTCTGTGAAAACTTGATATTGTGACCCAGTATTTCCAGCTCTTGTGATTTTATTGAGAGTCTTGCAATACTTGGATTTTCTATCTTAAATCTCCATCTTATGGAGTCTTGTGATTATGGGGAAATCTCAGCTTTCATTTTTTTAACAAGTAAATTTCTATCCTTGTGGTTGCAGATAAAAGTTTGAAAACATACACTTGGTTTAACTTAAAGGCTCAAAAACACAGAAAGCAAATAAAACCCATATAAGATGCTCATGATTTTTAAGTGAACCACATTTTTTGAGGGGGGGGGGTCGAGGGGGAGGGTTGAATGTCCTGAGTCATGATGATGCTTGATCGCTCAGGGTTGGCGATATTGGTAAACGTTTAGGTGAGACATACTGCTGACAAAACTAGAAGAAAGCCAAATAGTCAGCTGAAGTAAGTAAGTGTGTGTGTGTGTTTCTAGCATTGTCCTACTGTACTTCATTAACAGTGTGGGGAGTTTAACTTTTCAGTGGATCTGATTGTCTTTTTCATGTTAAAAACAAAGGTTATTAGGCGGCCTTTCTCGAGGGAGGAGCATTGATCTGCTCATGAGGATGTCTGGCTTACAAAGCTAGTAAAATCCAGAGGAAATGCTTTGATTGGCAGGGAATATTGCCATGGACCTGACTTCTCATGCTGTAGCCTCACCAGAGAATCACTTTGATGCTGCCTTGTTTCCAGCTAATATAAAAACAAAACTTACTGTATTCCCAATTACTAGTTTATCTGTTGTAAACAAGGTCCCAGGGGAAGATACTTCCTTGTAAATGATTTGCATGTTTGACAGCAGGTTTCTTTTCTTTGTGTTAAAAATGTATGGCAATATTTCTCAGTAATAGAAGACCCTTTCTTCACTGTGCCTTCTCTTCTGCTGGTGGATAATTATATTTCTGATAAATAAATAAATCTGCTGCCACACAGGCAATTTTAGTTAATTTTGTAATAACTTAATCTGTGTCAGGAAAAATAAAATGGATCAAAACCTAAATAAGAATGACTTTTTAATAACCAAGTAGTGTTGCATAGCGAGGCAGCGATGCATTACTGTTCAGAATAGTGAAGCTGTTAAAGTTAGAATGTTGTAGTGCATCTCAAAGGAGCCCATTTTTAGTTTAATATATTAAATTGCATTAAAATTGAGGTATAAAAATAGCCTTCCCTAAATTACACTTGCAGCATGTGACTTCTCAGACCTATTTACTTTTTTTATCTTGCCAAAGTTATGACTGAGAATGATATAAACTTTTCCATTATATACGTGGCGAAAACCAATTAGTCTTGCGGTGCTGGCTGTAGAAGCCTTGCTGATGTAATGTAATCAGTCATGAACAAAAGAAAATTATTAGACTCATTTACAGTAGGTTAGTCTGGAAGCCATAGAAATGTATTCAACTAATTTAAGCTGGAGACGCTGAGAAGCTTCAATGCTGCGTTTTCTTCCCCTCCCCCTGGAGAAACAACAAAGCATGCCCTGTAGGTCATCCTCATGAGACTGGAGAACTTTAAAACTTTCATATGTAAGTAAATCAGCTGTGTCAGGTTGAATAGAGTTAGACCACCACAAGCACTTCTGAAGGAAACATCTCTTATAAAAAGTGATGGAACATACAGCAGAAGCCAAAGGCAGAGGAGGGGATAGGCAGTACATGTTAAGGAGGGTTGAATGGAGATAAAAAGGCAAGTTCACACATTATAATTAATTAATGAAAGGTAGCAGGGAAAATGAAGTAACTATAAATCTCTCTCTCAAAAAAAACCAAAACCCACCATACTGCAGTTGCAGAAGGCAAGGAAGCAAAAAATTAATAGGGATTTTCCCATTGGGGAAAAGTTCATTAATACTGAAACTATTGGTTACATTTCCCGGATCTTGATGTTGCATAAATTCTGAACTTAATATTTGATTCATCATGCCTTTATAATGAATAAACTTATTACCCTATTCGAAGACCCTTACTCATCTGAGTGGCTCCGCTGATGTCTGAGAATAGCAAGTGTGTTGTTGACAACCACTTGAGACTGAGACAACTGTTCATCTTAAGGTAGGGAACACAATTGTTTACTGTAAAGTTATCTATCTTTCCCCATTTGTTTTATCTTGTCTACTGTTTGTTGTCTATAGCTTAAGTTGTGAGCTCTGCGGTGTCAGGGACAGTACATGTTTGTACAGTAACTAATACAATGAAACCTTAATCCCTATTTGAGCTCCTAAAATCCAAATTGGGTAGAAATAACTATTAATCATGAGTAAGAATTGCAAAAATAGAATCTCTGTAAGTTCCTAAGGTTCTGTAGCTATCATTTAGCTAAACAAAACACTTTTTGATATTAGCCGTCTTACTTTCTGTATAGAACCTTTTTAATTCCTGAGTATGTTGCAAAGGAATAGAAACAAGATATGTACAGGGAGGGTCTCTTCTTCATTTGCTGCTGGAGGTAGAACTCAGCAGCTCTAACAAAACAGCGGCAGAATGTGAAAAATACTATGTCCCAAATGAAAACTGCTGGGGGAATTTAGCTGGCAAAGTATTAACCACAGTTGGCAAGTATGGTTTCCTGGCTGAACTTCAACGAAGACTGTAAGTAGAGACAAACCTATAATGCCATTGAAATACCCAGGAGTAAAAAAGCTTTCAGAGAAAGGGCACAGCTAGAAAAGTGGTAAAAGTTTTGCTTAAAAAAATAGACGGGTGAGTAGTATGTATGAAAGTAAGAATAGTATCCTTACTCTTGCAAAAACACACACACGTATGTGTATATAATCTGTTTAAATAAATAAAAATACACATCCTGGGAACTTTATTACTACATTTTAAATCCCCACTTAAGACTGCATCTCCAGTATAGCAACCACCCCCTGCCTAGCAACATGGGACTTTGGTTTAATGATGATTGAACATCACCTACTGATGCCCCAAATCTATATTTACGGCACTTTAGGACCCACAAGGAACACCAAGTACTGACTTGAAACTAATTTAGTTAGTTAGAACTGATGTACTTGCAGCAGAATGTGTGTATGATAAATTATAGTATTGATACATACACATAATATGCCGTATCTGGACTTTGTATTAACCAATGAAAGTGCATGATATTCTGTATCAAAATTTTGGCAATAGGTTATCCAGCACAGATGTTTGTAGGTTTGCAAATTAGTACAATTAATAGTTCAGCTATTAATATTTTTAATTTTACACCTAATTTGCAAGGAAATTATTGAATTTACAGAGATTATACCTTGGACCTCTATTGTCTCCAAATTCCTACAGAGGATGTTGAGAGAGAGAGAGAGAGAGAGAATGTGGAGTTGTACAATCTATCCTTACTTGAGAAGGTTTGAAACGATGTTTTGTAAACAGTTGCATGAGACTTCTGACAGATTTAATGTCAACTGCTCTGCTAAGGTTGTAATTATGTCAAGATGATTATAACTTACATAATTGGACTTCAGATCAATGGTGCTACTTTCACTGGAGATGGCCAGATTGATCGTCTCTTTGTTATAAACAAATGGAAAGAGTAAATTTTATTTCACACTAATTTCTTCACAAGTTAAGCTCTAAATAGATTTGAATTCTAAGGCATGTGGCAGTACCTAGGTTAGAATACTGTGTTGAGGGTTAAAGGACAAAAACCTTGCTGTCTTATGCTTAATTAACGTTGCAAATTCAGTTTCATGTTCTTTGTAAAAAGGGAATGGCTTTTGAATAAATATTGACCTTGGTTTGCTACATAAACATGCAAGAACACATAAATGTCATGCTGTGACTTTTCAACCAGTATTGATTTACTGTCTAAGGTAAAACATTGATTGCAAGGGGGAAAAACTCCAGAATTTTTATTTGGAGCATTTCAAAGCATACTCCTGACTGGTGTACTTGTTTCCAGAAGACATTTTGAAACCCATGAAAACAGGAATTTCTTACTTGCTTCAGGGCAGGGGAGAAACTATACTCTTACACTATCCAACAGAGCTAAGGGAATGGAACATAAGAACTGCAATACTAGGTTGGACTAGCATCTTGGCTAATAACCATTGATGAACCTATCCTCCATGAATTTATCTAATTCTTTTTTTGAACGCTGTTATATTTCTGGACATCACAGCATCCCATGTCAATGAGTTGTACATTTAATTGTGCGTTATGTGGAAAAAGTACTTCCTATTGTTGTATTAACCCTGCCACCTATTACTTTCACTGGGTGACCCCTGGTTTTTGTATTATGGGAAAGGATAAATAACACTTCTATATTCACTTTTTCCTGCCATTCATGATTTTATAGACCTCTATCGTATCCCCCCTCAATTGTCTTTTGTCTAAACTAAACAGCTGGAATAATTTTAATCTCTCCTCTTAAGAAAGCCATTCCATATCCTCGATCATCTTTGTTCCCCTTCTTTGAAATGTTTCCAGTTCCCCTATATCTTTTTTGAGAAGAGGCAAGCAGAACTGGACAAAGTATTCAAGTTGTGGGTGCACCGGGGATTTATATAGTGGCATTATGATATTTTTCTTATTTTCTATTCCTTTCCTAATAGTTCCTAACATCATGTTAGCAGCGGCGGCTCCAGCATCAGCGGTCCAAGCGTGTACCTGGGGTGGCAAGTCACAGGGGGCACCCTGCTGGTCCCTGCGAGGGTGGCTATCAGGCAGCCTTCAGCGGCATGCCTGCGGGAGGTCCGCCAGTCCCACGGCTTCGGTGGCAATTTGGCAGCGGCTATGCCGAAGCTGCGGGACCGGTGGACTTCCTGCAGGCATGCCGCCGAAGGCAGCCTGCCTGCCATGCTTGGGGTGGCAAAAAAGTTAGAGCCGCCCCTGCATGTTAGTTTATTTGACTGCTGCTGAGCATTGAGCTGAAGTTTTCAGATAAATGTCCTCTATGACTCAAAAATCTCTTTCTTGAGTGGAAACAGCTAATTCAGAACCCATTGATATATATGTGTAGTTGAGATTATTTTTTCCAATGTGCATTACTGTGCACAAATTAATATTGATGTTCATCTGCCATTTTGTCCAGTCACCGAGTTTTGTGAGGTATCTATAACTCTTTGCAGTCAATTTTGGACTTGACTGTCTTAAATAATTTTTGTGTTTGCTACAGACTTTGCCACTTCACCATTCACTTCCTTTTCCACATTATTAATGAATATGTTGAACAGCACAGGTTCCAGTACAGATCCTTAGGGGACTGTACCATTCACCTCTCTTCTCTGTGAAAACTGACCATTTATTCATACCCTCTGTTTCCTGTCCTTTACCCCGTTATTGACCCATGATAGGACCTTCCCTCTTAGCCCAGAACTATTTAGTTTCCTTTAGAGCCTTTGGTGATGGACCTTGGCAAAGGCTTTCTGAAAATACAAGTACACTATATCGACACGGATAGAGCTGGCTGGGAACTTTTCAACTAAATGCTTTTTTCTGGAAAATGTTGATTCTTCAACACCAAAACTTTTTGTAGAAAAGAGATGACTATAAAATCATGATTGGTATGGAGAAAGTAAATAAGGAAGTGTTATTTACTCCATCTCATAACACAAGAACTAGGGGGAGGTCACCAAATGAAATTAATAGGTAGCAGGTTTAAAACAAATGGAAGTATTTTTTTCACACAACACGCAGTCAACCTGTGGAACTCCTTGCCAAAGGATGTTGTGAAGGCCAAGACTATAACATGGTTCAAAAAAGAACTAGATAAGTTCATGGAGGATAGGTCCATCAATGGCCATTAGCCAGGATGGGAAGAGATGCTGTCCCTAGCCTCTCTTTGCCAGAAGCTGGGGATGGGCGAGAGGGGATGGATCACTTGATGATTAACTGTTCTGTTCATTCCCTCTGGGACACCTGGCATTGGACACTGTCAGAAGACAGGATACTGGGCTAGATGGAACTTTTGTCTTACCCAGTATGTCTGTTCTTTTGTACCACAAAACTTCTGTCAAGAGGGTTTCTCAGGACCTGAAAGAGAGAGACCAAAACCAGCCAGAATAGCCAATAGTTCAGTGGTTTGGGCACCCCCTCTGTCTCATTTGGATCAGACACTTGTACCTGGGTCTCCCATGTCTGAGACAAGTGCCTTAACCACCATGCTGTTGCCTGTTCTTGGGTGGATCTCTGTTGTGCGTGGAAAAGGTCTTGGTTTCATTCCAGATCAGAGGGAAACAATTGTCAAAACTTCAAAATGGACCCTTAGCAGTTTTAGCAGAGGCCTGGAACTGAGTGAATCATCAAAACCTAAACTCCCATCTTACTGTTAAAGGTGGTCACTCCAGTTCAGGCTTCACACATTTTAGGTGAATCGTTCCAGTCTGGCACTGCTGTTTGTGCTATAACTGTTCTTTGGAGAGGCAAACTTCAGTCTGCAGGGATCTCAGGTACAGAATTCATTAGTTCTAGCTAAGTATGGTTTTTATATTTATGTAGTATAATTCTGCTGTTTCTCATGAATTTCATTCCTCTTTTGACTCTGTGTGGCAGTATTTTCATATAAAAGAAATAACGTATCCTCCCCCAAACAGTCAGATACATATAGACTTACCTGTGATACTTTTAGTAACTGTAACTAAGTGATACCCTTTAATTCTTGAGATCAGATTCTGTTCTTTGACATGTACAGCTCTGATTGGTGAATGGGACAGATACTTTGGCCTGCTCTATATAGGATTAACACATGTAACTTGTTCATATCTTGAGATGGGAATAGATCACCTAAGGTATAAAGCAGCCTTGCTAGATATTGGATGGCATAATGTATCTGAAAGTGGAAGGATGTATTCTACTGGCTAAGAACTGTATCAGTGATAGACTGATTCACACAGGTTAATTGCAGAAACAGATCTGTATGCATCCAGGATGAAACCATGGCCCCACCGGAGTCAATGGGAGCTTTGCCATTGATTTCAATGGGGTCAGGATTTCACCTGTGGATTTCAATTAAATTCTCTTTACAATGGTTATTGGTGCTCCCGTTTGACTGCTTGAATCATTATTACATCCTGAGAGGTATAGTAACATTTCTGAATATAACATTGTTTTGTTGTTTCCATTTTAAGAATGATTTAATTGTATATAACCTCATATGCAATAAGTCCTTGAGATGGATTTCTGCCCTCGATGAGTCTCAGAAACCAAGGCCTCTGCTATGCAAGCCTACCTGATAGCTTGTAGGAAGCTCCAAACCACTTAACCATGATTACTTAATTGTCAAATACATAATTGTGCTTTGACAGCCTGTAGCATTCACAGTTGCTTGAAAATGTCAGAAAATACTACTCTAGGCTATGCAATCAGTTAAATATCTGTCCAATATATGTCCTATGTTGTGATCAAAAACCATCAATTTTCCTTGATGATATTAAATTTTAATGTCTTGTGTACTGGTGATTGCTTTCTATCGACTTGTGATGGTTTTTTAGTTTGTGAAGCATCTATGTTAGATGCTTCACAAACTAAAAAACCGAATCAGACTATTCAGCTCAGAATCATTGTGTGTGGAAAATGGATTTGGAAGCCTTAAAAAGAACTCAGGATAGGATACGTCATAATATGTAATATTTAAAAAAAAGGTCAGATGCCATAAAATTGGAGTAATTCATTAGTATCTCCTCATGTATATGAATCATGGAGACAAGTTAAATTCAGATTCCAATGCCAATGTACTCAATGGAAATACCTTGTAGGACATCATGATACTTTGATATTGGGGTCCTTCCAGCTACCATCTTTGCTAACCAAGATGATGGAGTAAGCTTTTGTGCTAAGGTCAAATCATTCATTCTCAAACCTTGGTGCCTATGCTTTTCAAACTATTGCTAAATGAAACTACATATTGCAACGGCCTTTGGTAATAGAGCATTTCACAGTTGTTACTAGGCAACACAATGTGGCTACTCTGAACTGGGGATGGTAAAGATAGAACTAAATTCCTCCTGCCACAAATAGACAAGTGCCTTGTTGGTGAACTGAAAAATCTGTTAGCAGTGTAGGGGCTATAGTACAGTTAAGTAATTCTAATTCTATCCTGTAGAGGGGAGTAGTAAACCCACTAGAGGGTTATTCATAATGCTGGGGGATTTGTTTCATATTATCTAAAGTTAAGGTTCAGAAAAACAGTGGCGTCTTCTGTTACATTGCTTCAGCAATATGATGGGTTATGCTGCTGTATTGTATGACTATAGAAAGCTTGTTCCTGTTTCGATTGTGGTCACTGACAGAAATCCTTAACTAAGAGGAGGTCCATAGATTGCATGCATATGTCTTTGAAATGACAACATGTTTTCTCTCCTGTGACACAATTGTGCCGTGTTGCGTTCCACTTAATGCGGAAAGCAGGAAATAGAAATGGTTATAGTTCTTTCTGTGATAATTTTCATTAAGATAGCCATACATTCTTTAATGACAGCATCTTGCCTAAGAGAGACTACACCTCCAAAGCAAGATAACACTCCTAATTTCATGTCAGGAATTGGTTTGGTACTGAGTTGTCAACACCCAAACTAGCTTTTTTTCCTGCAGCATAAAGGTATTCCTTTGTATTTCCATCTCAACTTGCTTAGTTTTTGTTGTGGTATAACTTTAGAGCTGGTTCCTACAAACACCTATACACATGACTAATTTACATGGATAGTCATCTTAGACTTGGACGTGAATAAAGTTATACATGCATGACGGGACCATTTGGGTAAATTAAAGATATGCATTTTTGAATTTTTAGCTATATGGTCACCGTCTGTCTCACCTTAAGTCAGTACTTGGTTCCACTGTCGTTGAGGTTGCAGCCATTATATCTTGTGCAACCCCTGAGCATGCTAGTCTTCTGTAGCCTTGAACCTGTTCATTAATAAATTAGCTTTTAATTATGCATTTAACTTGTCCTGCTCAGTGTCAGTGAAGTAAGTTTTATAATCATCCTTTCTGCTCCATAGGCCCCAGCCAGGAATCTTTTTATCACAAAGTAAGAGTGAGAGTCTGAGACCTGGAGGTAATGTGCACTGTGGATGAAAGGAAGGATTAACATGTGTCCTTCAGAGGTGACATATGCTTTCACAGAAAATTATACATTTCCACTTAAAATACATTTATTTCTGAGAGTCATAAGACCCTTATCTGTGCAGTGCTCAGTACCTTGCCTCCTCCTGCTTGAGAGTTGCACTACTTCTAAAGCACCAATCTTCTGAAAGGTGTCTTTGGAGTTAAGGTTAAATATGGAGAAGCTTAAAATGTTAAGAGTTTCTTGTTGTTTGGGGCAAATGCTGATCACCAGCTATGCTGAGAAGAAGTTTTCTTCTATTTCTCCACTTCAACTTGTGGTTTGGCCTTGTTTGGTACCTTTCCTCAAATCCGTGTGTGGATGTGAGGAAGAAAATGCTAGGATTTTTTTTTTTTTTTGGTGCTTCACTTCAAGCCAAGGGACTGCATGGATGTTGACTTTAACGAATGAACACAAGAAATGTAAGTGGTGAACGCCACTCAGAAAAGAGCCTGGGTTGTTCTTACCTCAGTTTTTGCAAATAAATAAATAAATAAATAAAAAATCCCTATAGCATATGTCCTTATAAACTAACTGTTTAGCATTTATTGCATTTAGCTGAATATATTTGCATCCACATTTCACACCCTGCCACGCTTGTAAAATAACTCCCCCATCTATTTCAGATGACAGACACACTATGGGCCAGTGTATACACCATCTGAAATGCAGGTCAAGAACTAATGGGGAGTGAAGTAGAGTTCCTCTCAGCTACTCTCTGACTCCCAGCTTCATGGTTGCCAGCATTTTAATTCCTTCTCCCTTTCCACTCCCACCCTCACCCTGCAGGGATTTGTTTTTAAGTATGCCAAGAGTCTGGGGCCAGAAAAAAAAATTGCGTTTGGATTAATTTTAGTTTTTTTTTTTTTTAATGTGATTCAAAACTCAAACTCAAAACTATTGTGCTTTTTCTAATAACAAGCCTATATAAATTAATAATGGCTAGTGTAACCATTGGGAAACCTGTCCATGTGAGATTATGAAATTTTTACTTTGAAAAACTGCTATATTTATGAATGCTCCTCTATACGTGTATCCATCATGAGCTGGTCGGGTTGTGTCCCCTTTCTGCCAGACCAGGGACAATAGCGGGTGATTAGAAATCAATGACTGTTCAGGATTAAGCACTTTGGGGGAGTGCTTTGCCTGAGGAAATGGTACTTCCATCTCCGTTCAGAAGAGTGTGCAGAAGTAGGACAGTGGGAAGTTACCAAGGCAGAACAAAGAAGCCAAGGTGTTGGGAGCGGGGATATGTAAATAGACTCTCAGAGCCACAGAGGAGGTTTGGGCAGGAAGAAGGAAGGGTAAGGACTGGTCAAGGTCAGAGGAACCATGCTGACCTAATAAGAAGGCTCCATGTTTCAGAACACAGGCTGTGCACTGGAGCAGAAGGACTCTGGACAGGCCTGAAGTGCCCCCAGAATGGCGAGGAAACTGAGGCAGGGAAGTGCATGTAGGGATTACTTGTACAAGAAATACACAGATCTTTATAAAATTGATTGAACAGCAGTAGCATGTTAGACCTTAAGCACACCGGGGAGGGATTCAGTGTCTGGTCCCTCTCCCTCTCCCCCGGAGCAATCTGGAGAGCCACCAGTAAAGACAGCCCAATGAAATCTGTGACAGCAAGAGCCTCCACAAGGTTTGGAGTTTGAACAAGTAGCCACAACCTACTGTCTCCCTCACTGATAAATTCTGTGACCATCTTTCCTGCTGCTCTTTGCCCTGCAGGTGCCCTTATGTTTTTAAGTATCAGAGAGGTAGCCGTGTTAGTCTGGATCTGTATTCACCCACGGAAAGCTTATGCTCCAGTACATCTGTTAATCTATAAGATGCCACAGGACACTTTGTTGCTTATGTTTTTATGCTCTTTTCCCCACCTAGCCCTACTTAAAATTCTGTTACCACTTTTCCTCCTGTCTTTTCTCTTACAAGACCTTGGAAGGGCCAGAGATGGTAGAGTTGTGCTACCATTTCATTCCTATTTCCTTGGAAGGGGAAATGCCCAGTTGCCTTCCTGTCCTGTCTGCACTGCAGCCCCCAGTGGTGGCTAGCAACCCCACTCAGGTGTCATATGCCATATCCCCTGGGATGCTATTCAGGACTAAAGTCCAAGGCCAGATTTGCTAAACCTGGGACTTCTGACAGTTGTGCCATTCAGCTCTGCTTCCCACAAACATGCTCTCTGTGTATCACTATGTATTTTTGACAAGAGAAACACTGAGGTGAGACAGAAGAGTTCTAAAGAGCATAGTAAGAAGCCGCTAACTCTGTGTCTGCCTCTTGTTTGGGCATTGACAGCGTCCTTAGGTTGCCTTTGAATAGATTATGCAAATAGCTAGGCTCTGGTGGCTTTACTGTTCTCTTTTATTGAAGCAAGTTGAAGTATGGACACTGGATATTTGGAGCAAGGGGCTTTGTGTGTCCCTAGTGATCCTCCTTACAGCTATTGTTGTATGAATAGAACACCTTCCATCTCGACAAAGGGTGAGATTCTGCAAAAGATGGAAAACAATTGTGTGCAAGGCTGTAGGTTCCACCCCAATCCTGACACTTTTACCATCTGTATTTACACTACGTCTGCACTTGGAGCTGAAGGTGTGACTCCCAGCTCGAATAGGCATACCGGCATTAGTTCTCATGGAGCTAATGTGCTAAAAATAGTAGTGTAGCTGTGTAGCATGGGCAGTGGTGAGCAGCAGCACAGGCTAGTCGCCCTGCGTATGTATCCGTGGGATTCAGGGGGATTTGTACTCAACGCAGCTATCCCATGCCACTGCTTGCTGCTGCCTGTGCTGTCCTCACGAAACTGCTATTTTTAGCATGCTGGCTCGATCAGAGCGAGTAGGAGGATGTCTACTCAAACTAAGTAGCCTTAGATTGAGTTATAAAATGTGAACAGTAGTTCCACTAGTTTTTATAGGGCTCGATCCTCAGCCGCTGTAAAAGTGGCCTAGCTCTGAAGTCAGTGGAGCTAGGGATTTGGACCCTAATGGACATGGGCAGCTTGAATGAAAGTGTGAGATTCTGGCTGTTCCAGCCCTCAGTGGTATCCATGTATCCTTTTCCATTAAATGTCTGCAATAATTTGGTGGTTGTCTAAAACTGAATAAGTTGGGTTTTCATGGAGCCCGAGGCACTGCGTCCAACGTAGAAACTGAACACACTGGGTAAGAATTGAGAGAATCTTTGATATTCTAAATTCCGTTCTTTTTGAGGTATGCTGTCGCTCTGCGAACTATGTTTGTCTTCAGAAATTGCCAGCTAAATTTGTTTTAAATATTAGACTTGTGGTATACTTATATCTACCACACATGGTTCTGAGATTCTGTGTTTGTACAGCACTTTGAGATCCAAAGATAGAAGATGCTATTAAAAATGTTTCATTTTCCCCTTTAATGAAAAAAATGAATCCATCTTACATTATCAGACTAATTAAAATATTAATTTTGTACACAGACCACTTAGGAACATTATCTTGAGTGACTTATAGGTGAAATTATCTGGGGTGACAAAGGATGGTCTTGTGATGAAAGTACTGGATTGGGACTTAGGAGCTCTGGTTTCAAATCCCAATTCTGCCACTACTTTGGCAAGTCACTCCCCTTTCTGTGCCTCAGTTCCCCATCTTTAAAATGGGTGGTGGTGTTACGATCAACATTTGTTGGTTCAGTATATGTCACCCCTTGATTTTCCTCATATATTCATAGAATCATAGAATATCCGGGTTCGAAGGGACCTCAGGAGGTCATCTAGTCCAACACCCTGCTCAAAGCAGGACCAATCCCCAACTAAATCCTCCCAGCCAAGGCTTTGTCAAGCCTTTTTTTGCCTATCTTATTTTAAATTAATGCATCCTTTAGAATTATGAACAGTAACTGACCAGTATTGTTTTTTCTGGTCTGGACATTCTTCAGTTGCTACATCAGGGTTTGTATAAAAATAGATTTAAATAATGGTAAATGTTATGGTTTTATTGACTCTGATATTGGTTACATTTTCGTTGCTTTGTAGTTGTAAGATTCCCATATTCTGTATTTCTTAGGCTTAAGCCCTATCATTACTATAGAATGCATCTTGCAGAACTGTCCACGTTCAGCTTCAGGGGAGACTTGCAACAACAAGACCTTTTAAATAGCTGAGAATTCTGTGATTTGTGGCAATGACAATCTTCTCCTTCTTCCTGGGTATTTGTCATTTCTATTTTACATAGTGGTAGCTAAAGACGGATCTTGTATTTATTTGGTGGTTATGAATAGAACTTGTGCCAAAGTCTTGATTTATGTACAAACGCACCATAAAATCTTCCATTATTGATGGCCTGATGTGTGCATAAAACATCCATAAATAGGGCTCTCCCTGTCCAATGGTCTTATTCATGTGATTGGTAGGGTGGCAGGTTAAAAATTCTGCACTGGCTATTATTTATGACACCAATAAAAAAAAAACACAGGGTATTTGAAGTAGCATCAAACAAAAAAGTTTTTTCTTTTCCATTTCTATATTAAGTTATATCAGCTCCCACTATTATTCTATAAATGATTTGTTTCTCTAGCTACCTGATATAGAAGTATAATTTTTTCCATATGCTTGCCGCTTAAGAAAATGGAACCCTGCCTCCTGCTTAATTTTAGTTATGCAGCTTCATTATAATTGGCATTAAGACTTCAAAAAGTCCCTATAGCAGCCTTTGCAACTCCTTGTTAAGATTCTTTAGAGGCTTCATCAGGGCTTTGATATGGTGGGACTAAATCGGATTTCATTTGCATTGGTTTTACACCAGTGAAAATGTATTGACTTCATTTTTTAACAAGATCTAATCTAGCCTTGCATTCCCAGTCTAAGACTCCCATTCAGTGCAGCATTTAAGCATGTGTTTAAATTCATCCCAGTTCAGGGTAGCACTGAAACACATGCTTAACTTAAGTCCCATTGATATCATTGTAGCCCTCAATAGGAATGCTTTCCTGATCAGGGCCCCAGTCTCCCTTTCCAAACCTGTAGTTGCACTGAGCTTCTGCTCAGGTTATACTTCACAGTTCCCTCAGAATGCTTTCTAAGGATGGTGGAGAGTGCCTGGAGATTTCTTGGAGAGGAAGTGTACGTTATCTTACCACTGAGTCAAAATTTGTGGGGAGAAGAGAAGAGCCAAAAAGTCAAGTGTTATTCTTGGACCCATCCAGGGCCTGTTGTGAGTCCTTTACTAGGTGCTATTGGGCAATAAAAACAGTGCAGTGGAGCTCTGAGTTTTAAGGGAGTGCTACACAAATTGCTTAGAACTGAGGTGCACAGCAACTATGTGAATAGATGGTGGGGCCATAAAGCCTTAAGGCAGACTATGTGCAACTCACAACCCAGTCATTTGCACAGCAGCTGCTGGGTGACTATATGCTGCATAGCTCT